>NW_009260182.1:4009010-4020785 GCF_000687185.1 Egretta garzetta | reverse complement strand
CATAAGAGGTTTCAGTTGAATATGAGGAAAAACTTCTTTACTCTAAGGGTGACGGAGCACTGGAACAGGCTGCCCAGGGAGGTTGTGGAGTCTCCTTCTCTGGAGATATTCAAGGCCCGCCTGGATGAAGTCCTGTGTAGAATGCTCTAGGAGAACCTGCTTTAGCAGGGGGGTTGGACTAGATGATCTCCCGAGGTCCCTTCCAACCCTTGTGATTCTGTGATTCTGTGAAAGGCAGCGTACTCTGAGAGGCAATGCTGGATGCAAATACTCCAAAGATGGGGCTAGAAATATGAGAGGATAGGAGCACCACTGTGCTGTTCTGTATGCTTCACCTAGCAAAAACTATCTTAGCTATTTCAACAAAACTAGAATTCAAGCTCTCAGTTATTTCACTGTTTTGATGTTTTGACTTTCTTTAAATATTTGTAGCAAACATGCATTGCTTAAATATTACTTTCACTCCAATTTAATCACAAAAGGTTTAGGACTTAGTAAAGGTTATCAGTTGAAGGCTTCATCATTCTCAGTATAGGGTTTAGTTACAATATATACCTCTACCTTAAAGAGAATATCAAGTAAAAAACAGGTTCTTGATAGGATGACTTACAACAAAAATACAAATTATGAGGAAGCACTCAGCTGCAAATACGCCTTTTCCTTTTTTTTTTTTTTTAATCTTACAGACATTGAATAATTATTTCTTTTAAAAATTATTTTCTCACGTTGCTTTTCTATTCCTTCCAAACATATTATAAATCCTAACAAACAAGAGTACACAGGTTTGGTCCTAAACACAGTACCATAAACCCTCTTTTCATTCAACCCAAATCTACAGCCAAGTACAACGAACCAGTGAAGTTGTCTATAATGGTTGGGATATACTGCACTGTTGTAGTTTGATTTATTATTATGAGGTCATGGAGTATGTAGTTCCAGTAAAGAAAAACAAGGACATAAATATTATTCTGCTAATGCAATTACTGAATGAATACAGTAGCTTGCTCACATCAAATATTTGCTAGAGTCTATGTAAATAAGAGCTACTCTAAACTTGAAACTTGGACAAAACTGTAATCCCTGTCCTCTCTCAAAGTAATTCCACAGAGACAAATAAATTCTAGAGAAATCAGATAAAAATGTTTTACATCTTCTAACAGGACTCAGGAAAAAAAGCCTCTTAATTTCTTTTCACATCTGCTGTAAAATAATTTGTTTTTCTTGATATTTAGGACTGTAGTTAAGAAAATGGCACACACACACGATTGGTTCACTAGAGTACCAACTCAATTCCCCCTCAAAATCTTTAAACAGATAACAACAAACACTAGGTGAGGTGTTACATGTAAAGAAAAACCATAAATTAAATACTATATGTTTAAATTTAAAGATAAAAATATACAAATTACCTTTTTACTTCTTTGGCATCACTTGCAATGAAGAATCCTAAAGTACCTTCTTGAATCTTGACGTGGTTTCCAGGGTTGATTAATATACTGCTCAGTGAAACAAGAACAAAAACAACAAAAACATGAGTTTAAATTACTTTTAACTGAAAGTTCCAAAATAGCTTTATATGGTTCTGTTATAGGGGACCCACTAGTTAGGAAAGGCTGCAAGGAAATCTTAAGCCATTCTTCCTTGAAATTTCCAAATAACAGTTTCATATGCCTCTTACAAAAACTTAAGTTTGAGACAGTCACATGCCTCCATCTAAAGTCACATCATTTAAGTGTTTACATCTGCTTTCTTATGTTTTTGCATTAGACCATACAAAATAGCAAAGCCTCTCAGAAACATGATGTGTGAAGCTGAGCATTTCAGCTTTCTTGCTCTGTCATGCAAAGTGGTGAAAAATTCATAATATGGTGAAAAGGGAAGAACCAGCGACCACCACTCAGTAACAGTACAAAATATCATTTATGAAGCTAAACCCTTTGATGCAAATTTTTGCCAATTTCTAGTGAAATAAAATGATAATGGGACCCCTATCTGGACATATAATATTATTGTTTAAAATAATAAATACACACATACACTCAAGGGGAATGGTACAAGACAACCAGTCACGATAGCTGAAAAAACATAAAATGAATAGAAAATTTTTAAAACACTGCTGTGCAGCCATGGAAGAACAAAAATAACCCAACCACACTGACAGAATAGCCTCAGCTAAATTTGATGAAGGAAATTACAAACTGCTACCAAGAACTGAGGTACTCCATGGCTCTCTACAAAATACCTTTTTTATTTTCATAATAATTCAACACTAGATTTTAGGTAAGGCAATTTGCAAAGTATCAAGCTAAATATGAATATATGGAGATAAATGTAAGTATATTCTCCAATAAGTTTTAATAATGTGTAATACAACTAAGCTTTTGACCTGCTAAAACTTAATGAAGCTTGTCAAAAGTTCTCTCTTTGTCATTTATTAAAGCTTAGCCTTTGTAAGTCAAAACGTAGTAATGGCACACATATGCAATTTACAGCAAATAAAGACTACCAGCAATTTAAACACTTGTGGATTTATCAAAGATTGCTTTGGGTAAGTGTATATATATAAAAAAAATAAAGCATGTTTCTTAGCAGACATACATTACTAAAGTTTGAAGGCCAAAAATCTTCCATGTTATTGTTAGGAGGGGAAAATGAGTGTCAGCAGATCTCTTATTCAAGATGTTATTTATTATCCACACATTAGTAATACATTAGTGTGACAAAAAATATACTGGAAAGCTTTATAATGAGCGCATTGTTTTGTGTGATTACATACGCTCACAAGGCCCTATGAAAAGAAGATGCAGGCTGCAAAATAAAGCGCTCTTGAGTTGAGAATTAAAAGGTTGGTCACGCAGCCATAATTCAGCTCCCATTATATAGATGTTATGATACAATTCTTAATTTCATAGCCACAAACTAGTTTTTTCTCACAATCCGGAGCTTCATTCGGTGGTGTTTTACTGCCATTACTCTGGGCATGGCTTCATGTAGTTTATCTTTCTTTAAAATCAGCACCATATTTTTCTTATGTGTTTTTTCTGCAGTGTTCATCGCTATAGCATGCAAAAGACTCACAAATACATAATTTATTTTACAAGAGTAATGAAGATATAGTATTAACCCATTTTACAGATGAGAGATTAAGTCACTATGAGATATAGTAGCTATTAATTTGGGATGTCTACAGGCCATTTTTTGTAAGTATTTAGCATTGCATAGCTCCATATATACCTTCTACGAGCTTTTGCTGTAAGGATGCTCAGCATTTCCAAAAGCCCAGCCTCTGGTTCCCAAAATAATAAACACTTAATCAGAACCCATCTGTAAAAGTTTGGTTTAAATTATTAGCTCACTCTCACACAGATATTCTGTGGCAGAGGCTGGAACAGAAATTATATCTCAAAGAAATCATTTACCCAGACATCCTTCCTTTTCCTTCATTCACAGTTTCAAGCTTTGCAACAAAAAGGAGAGGAAAACTACAGAAAATGGAAGTCATCACCACAGAAAGCAGGTTCGTCTCCACAGCACGCTTCAGTAGTATTGCAACAAATGAAATGTGATGGTGTAAATAACACCTACATTATACACGCAGATAAATGGGATGACTTAAAGTTGCACAGCTAAACTTCACATCTGGTATTTCTTTTGTTAGTGTATTGGGCCTTAGTTGCGCTTGCAATGAAAACATTTACCAGAAGAAGATTTAAAATACAATTTCGCACGTTTTAAAATTGAGTAAGAGAAACAGGAAAACAAAACAAAACAAAACAAACAGCCTGACAAAAATTTCTTCATATGAAACCAGTCACTCAAGTCACAATCAGGTTGGAAAATTTAGATTCCTTGCACAAACTTTCATCCCAACATAGCACTTATAGCTGTTACAGAGATACCTTAGCTGGCCATCACTAAGGGAGGTGAGACATCTGCTCTGCCAGTACACTCACAGAAAAAAGTTGAGCATGGACTATTTTAAGCCTGCAGGCCTATGCGAGCCTAGATAAGTCACTTCTCAAGAACCAGGAAAGAATCTTTCTGGCACTAACTCTCCAAAGTCTTTCTGACAAAACTTTCTATCATGTCCGTAACTGCATCAGTGTTTCAGTCTCTGCCTTTCCTCTTACCTGTCTGCTAACCCTTAACCTGCCATTATGCTGAGAATTCAGCTGTTAAACTCAAAAATCTTCTACAGGTGCTAGTCTCATTTATTTCTACCATACTGTTCCTTCTAAAATATGCAGACTTGTAATATCGTTAGGGTTGACTATTTTTCTTAGGTACAAATGGACAACTGCTCTGTCAGAAAAACACTTTTTTTTTTTTCCCCTCCCCTTATTTCCTTCTTTGCAGAAGTATTACAGCTTTTCAATGAAAACAGACGAACACGTTTCTTTACATAGACCCACCTTTTTTTTTCCCCTCATCCCATTCTTGGAGATAGATAAACCCTACCCAAACGGTAAAAAAATCCTGCCAAAAGCTCAGCAACCCGAATGCCACAAGCCGAGGTACCCACTAGATACGTAGATGTTCACACACCCCCTCACAGAATTTAAAATTTGACAAAGTAGTAAGCAAATTCTTTTAAGAGATAGTGAACATAGTCCTAAATCAGAAGTAACTGGCTTCATTTAGGATGTAATGAATTGTGAGCATGATTTTGTATCTCAAGGTTTTCTGAGACACATGAAATCAGTTCAGATGGGTCAGTGTATAGACTTTATTTTTGACAGATCTTATACTTCATTCACATATACTTAATTTCACAAATACAATGTATTTATAGCCACAAAATAGAGATGTGATCGCAGTTAATGCAGTATGACCACACTAGCAAAATTTTCTGTCGGGAATAAAAATTCATTTGCCCCAACACTGCTATTGGCAAAGAGTTACAGCAAAGGCTCATAAAGCTTTGGGTTTATATACACACTGATATTTGACCAGAGCAAAATCATGAGCAATTTCTACTGAGTCTATGTGGATTTATTAAACATGCTGCTTATTAAAGCAGCAATTGAATTATTTCCTAGGAGATCTACAGTGTCATTAGGTAAAGTTATGCTTTGGTAAGCACTCACTCTAATATGTACAGCAAGGAAAATGTTTTGAATTAAAAGAATAGAATTTAGGGAACAAAGAGGACAGAGAAAAATAAAACAGGCTTACGAGCATACCAAGAAGAATGCATCCATCAGTTATTTAGAGATGCGTGTGTCTGTTTAAGCAGTTCATGAAAACATGCATATATATATCCCCACAGTTGAGAAGCTAAGTACATGGCAAAGCAAATTGGAGTTTTAAGAGAAAAAGCTTCAGCTAATGTCTCATTTTTATGCATCTCCAAGGCTGGGGACTTTTGCAGTTACAGGAATATGTAGGAAAAGGGAAAAAAGAACAGAAACTTATTACGTTTAATAGCAATATATATAGCTAATCCATATGCATTCTATCCCACGCATTGGAAAAAATGCTGTTGAAAATTACATCCCTGATTTTTCCAAATATGTGTTTTTATCATAAAACATACTTTTGGGTTTTTATCTCCTAAATCAGCTCATGAAATCAAGCAAGGAATGCCAAATACATTAAAAGCTTCTAAGATCTAGATCAAATTTTGTAATTTTATGACATTTCTAGTTTAGGTTACCTCAGAAACTAATCAAGTAACAGCAAGCTCAAACAACTTTTAGTGATAATTTCCTTAACAATTCCAGAAATACATTCCTCATGACAAAGCTTTTCATGACATGGATCACATGTCACTACCAAAAAAAAAATTATCTTTTGACTTGCTCCTTCACACATGAACATTTAGAACACATGGCAATTATAGCCAAGTAAATTGAATATGTGTAAATTAAATATGATTTAATGTGCTAAAAGGGGATTTAATGTACTTCACCAGAGTGAATTTAGGAGAAGGCAATTCCATTACTCTATGATAATACAAGAATTTGTAAGCCACTTGTGGAACAGAATATGCAGCTTGGAAACCTCTGCTTTAAGTTAGTCCATTTGCTATACAAGATTCACTTGGCGACTAGGTGCAAGATCATGCATTTAAGAGCAATGAAAACATCACACATAGGACACGTAGAAATCACCCTTGAATTCAGTTGTACTCTCAGGGATCATAGAATAGTTTGGGTTGGAAAGGACCTTTAAAGATCATCTAGTCCCAACCTCCCGCATCGTGGTATGGGATATTTTTCACTAGAACAGATTGCTCAAAGCCCCATCCAACCTGACATTAAACTCTTAAAGCTCAGGAAAGAATGGGGAACCTAGTATCTATACAGTTGAAAGTGAGTTCCCAGACTGACTGTAATATAAGCAGGTGAAGCAGAAATGGGAATTAGTGCACATTTGAGATGCACAGTTTAAAAAAAATGAAAGAT
This sequence comes from Egretta garzetta, assembly GCF_000687185.1. Lineage (NCBI taxonomy): Eukaryota > Metazoa > Chordata > Aves > Pelecaniformes > Ardeidae > Egretta > Egretta garzetta. Next base: position 4,014,378 of record NW_009260182.1, on the reverse strand, counting down.
TTTCAATGTGGTCAGAAAAATTCTAGATGAACTCTTATGGGTCTTTTTACATAGATTGTTCAATGAAAAGTTAAGATAAGACATGATGATTTTTTCATATGTCAGTGGAGAATACATAACTCAGTCACTCTGACAGTGTGTTAATTTTGATCAATTTACTCGTTGAATTATATCTTTCTGATGTTTTAAGTATACATGCTACCTTCAGTAAAATACAGATACATATAAATATCTGTTCACCCATTCTTATTTACCTGAAACTACACCAGAACACGAGGATTGCTGAATACCTTTTTGGTAGTGCATGGAAGATTGGCTGCACAAAACAACAATATTGTGACCTAGATAAAGAATACCATATTATGTCTTCCCTTAAAGCATTAAAGTGAGCTAAGGTTTTGATTACTAATTGAAGGTCTTCCATATTTTGCTGAATTTGAAGATATTTGATGGAGAACCTGATAGTTGGAGGTGGAATTGTAGGATAATTTGTTAATTGACACTTTGGGGCAGGAAGAATTCCCTCCAACTATTTATTTTTTACTCATTTCTGCTGGGTGATTTTTATTTGTCTCCTGCTTTCAAATATCATACGTGTTGGCCTCAAATTACATTTATTGGGTTGAAACAACATTAGAAAGTTTGATGGGTGATATCTTTTCATGTTATTAGAATATATAAAACATTATTTCCAATAATTTTTCAGTATACAAAAATTTCGGTAGAAGATGAAAAATATTTCCTGTAGCTTTCTATAAACTTCAGCTATCTTCTATGTGAACCACATGGAAAAAACAACCAGCTTTAGAGTCTGAACCGTTGCTACACTGTATATATTTAAGTGTAGGCCACTTGCTAAGTGGGATGGCTCCACAATTTGCTTTGCACAGCTTGAAACTGAGTAGGCTTTCCTTTACTGCTGAAGTTGCAAATGGACATAATTTTTGACTTTTAATCTAGACATAGCGTTTATGCAGTAGGTAACTCAGATTTGTATAACTGTCAGACTTCTCTGAGAAAAACTGAGGGATCTTATTAAGATGGAAGAGGTACAATGAAGGTCTTAAAACTGAGCTGACAAAGGCACATGGAGATGCCCCGAAAGTACAGCACAGAAAATAGGCAAGGCTAACAACATTTTAGCAGCACTATATGAAGACCAAAAACTGGAAAACATAAATAAGGTCAATCAGTAAAGACATACATTGGAAGAGTTCTTTTAAGAATTTTCCTTGTCAGCAGCCTCAGTTATATACTATTCTTGTTTGTTCTTACTTTCAAGGTTACATTTTAGACAGCACTAAAGGTGGGATTCATCTCATCTGTCTTAGAACGGAAGCTGCTTTCAAGAACTGTCTCTCTCTTCCCTTGCAATCATGGACTAAGTCTGGATAACTAAACAGAGATCAGACATCTAACATTTAGATTGATAGAGTTAGGTGAGATGAATCCCATTATCAGTGACCAATTGAACAGTTCATCCCTGCACTAAGAAAACTTGTCTGATTCAGTAACACTCCCTTTTAGGTTTGGGGTTGGTTGTTTTTTTTTTCAGATTTATGACTACGCTTGTAACTGCCATCACCTTGTCTAAAAAAGGAAAAGATCAATTGTTGAATTAAATGAAACACAAACAGCAAAATTTTGACTAAACAAATGACAAAACCTGTAACAGCTCCGTTTTAAACCTTGTGGTAGATGTACTGTACCATTCCCCATGTGACTGAAACAGTAGCAATATAATCTAGTAATCAGGAAAATATAATATTGTTTAAGTTCTATGAATGCATTATCTAGAACAAGACTATGTGGTATTACTGACTATAGCTACCACATTTTTAAATAAAACCAGCTATTGTTCTTGATTGTTTCATGCCAATGCCCAGATGAAATGCACAACTATTAGCATAATGGTCTTTTAAAGTGTGCCATGTCGTTCACACAACTATAGAATTAGAATTACAAAATTAGTTTGAGACAGTATTTTTTTTTTCCGGGGTATGTTTTGAAGTGGAGTGTGAGGGTAGGTGCACAAATCCACAGTGGGAGTTGCGTGCATACCAGCTTCACACTGACTGTAACTCATAAGTATTACTTCTTTCTTCTGGGCTCCATCATTTACGTTAATTCAGATCCACATTGCTCTACACAGAAAAATCCAGTAAGACACTAAAAAAGAATACAAGGCAAAAGACACAGTGCACATTACATGCTACCGTATATTAAAGCTATATAAAGCATATAAAAGGTTGCTCCCAGGAGTTAAAGTTCTTTACAATAGCAACTACTAAGTCATGGTCTACAGGATGTGTGTAAAGTATTTTATTGGGGCATAGTCCAAACTAGTTCAACAGTGCTGGTGAATTCAATACACTTTGAAAAAAATTAAATTATTCCTTCTGGTTCCAGAAGTGATTGATTATTAGCACAATGAAGCAGCGCAATAAACTTTATTCTGGGAGCAAGCAACTTCACTTGGTACAACACTTCTTCATATTGCTCATCATGCCAGCATCAACATGCCTTCACCACAAGATAATATATACTTAAAAGCAAGAAGCAAAGTAGAGGTGCAACAACTGCAGATCCTTGAAGATGCTAAGTGTTGCAGTAACTTCTCTGCAGTTGGATCATATCAATAATGCCAAACTGACAGGAAGCCACCTCTCTTTTCACACATCTACTCAGAAACCACAGGAGAATAAGACTAAAAATTAAGTAACTATAACACATACAACACACACAACAGAACAGACATGGAAAGTAAAGTTTGGAGAGTATGATGAGGAAGGAAATTGAGATGTCTAGACAATGAGAATGGGTGGGTCTCCAAAGAGCACCACTGACAGTCAGACAGACTTGCTATCAGCAGTTAGAAAAACACAGCTGGGAGGGGGAAGAGAGATGAGGAGAGGAGAGGATATGGAAGAGCATGCCTTATTTACTTCATCCAAAACAATAGCAGCAAGATAGATTTTAGACTAGAGAAGGGCTCACAGCATGGTATACCAAAAGAAAATTCAAACATGCCATCCCAAAGTAAAAACAAAACTGAGAAACAAATACATTTGGTAACATCTTCATAAATGAGCTTAATAAATGTCATTAAAATGAATGTGACATATAGTACAGACTATCCATGGCACTTCCACTGGAACAGTACAGTAAGCTTTAATGAGTACTGTATTATGAATAACTGGGCTCAAAACAGGACCAGCAATGCAAAGAATCGGGTATTTGGTTGTTGTTGATGGAAGGTGAGACTACAAGAGAACATGAACTACTGTATTGTAAGACGTGTTTCGAAGGAAGACTCTGGGGAAAGAAGGACATCAATGAAGGTGTGAATATGGAGACAATATGGCAGCACAAGGGCTGGTAAAGACGAAATATACATCGTCACGATACAGTACAAATGAAAAAAGAGGAGGGGAGATGTTAACAGTAAAGTCTGCTTTTCAAATGCAACAATCTGATACGTCAATGACTCCACAAGGGGAAAAAAAAAAAGCCTAAAAAACTTATACTGTTTTATTTTGTACTTCCTGCAAAGAAGTTAGTGCGTGAATCACAAGAACCAATGGAGAGACAAAATGCTATTCTCTCTCCTCTTTGAGATTGGGGGCTCATATATAAATATACACACAGATATATATATATATACACACACACATAGACAGATGAATATATATATATGTATATATGTGTGTGTATATACAGAGAAAGATAGACAAAGATGTTATCTTCCTGTGTTCTTGGCAAGGAATTAGTCCTGAAGTTAGAAGGAGTGGAGGTAGGATTGAGGTTGGAAGGAAAGGTAACGAAGAGGGCATACCGCTTTCGGCTTCTGCAAACGACAAGAAAAAAATTGCAAATCAAACACTTTGATAAGAAATCAACTGACACCAACCAAAGCAAAAGCAAAAAAACCCTTTATTTAAAAGTCTTCAAGGCTCAAAGGTTTTTCTGCTGAGAATGAGAACAAATATATGGATAGACAAAGAGAAAATTTAACAAGAGGCGTAAACACAGGGTGTAGGAGGGAAAAATCCTGGTTAGCCTTTCCTTCTTGCTTACTCATGTGGAAAAAAATTTTAAAAAAAGAGGGGGGAAGGAAGGCAAAAGTCTCTCTAAAAGGGATTTCAGATGAGGAGTCTGAACGTTTTTGAACTGTTATTTTTTGCTATCTACTCAGCAAGCTCTGCTGGGACATTTTCAGGTTGATATCCCTCCACATTCCTTTAGAATTTTTTTTCTAAAGAAGAAACAAAACCTCTCTAAAAATGAACTAAGAAAACCCATTTTCTAAGCTAAAGTATTTGGCCTACATTAGGGACACAAAAACTTATTTAAGAAGTGCTTCCTGCTCTTAATAGCTGATTATAATATTCCCAGATACTAATTAGAGATGAAGGAATGGCTAACTCATATTGTGACCTGGAACTACTGAAGTGCAGAACTTAGTAGCTGGTCAGAAACCCACTAAATTTGGTCATGTTTCATAAACTCAGAGGTTTCTTTGATAACTGAGCAGTAATTTAAACATTATTAAATATATAAATGTAAAGATAAAAAGAAATCTAATCATGGCTATTTTAATTAGTCCTTAAGATATCTTGATGAGAAGCAGTTGCCTAAAAAGACACACTGTAGATACTTTACCTATTATTTGAAAACAAGCTAGTATTTATCATGTCTATGACTATATTACCTGTATTTAAACCTGAAACCTTTTAAATTCCACTTTAAAATCATAAATTGTTTATAATTAACCATATAATACTGACAAAACTTGTTATCAAGGTGTGCTTATTGTTTTGTGTAGCTTTATTAGGAGACAGGAAAAAAAAGAGAAAAAACCCAACTGCCAGCAGGAAGCTCAGCTACAGCTAACTTGTATATTAATATTAGTTTTGATAGAGTTCTGATGATTTATAATTACTATTCTGGTGATTTATAATTACTATTGATCTCAAATTCCCTATGGTAGAGTTAACAGAATTTGGCTGCAAATCAGAAAGCTTTAGAAAACCAGCACCTAGGAGACTGCCTGGGAAAAAAAAGTGGTTAGGTAAGTGAGTATTTAAGCCATCCTACATGTAATGAAGACAAGTCAATGAAAATTCTGCTATTGACTTAAAATGGTACTAGGATTTATTCTTAACACTGAGGTGAAAACTTAGAGAGGGGATTAGGAAATCTAGATTGTCCTCACATTACCGCTTTTGAGAGCTGAATTCACTTTGCATTGCTTTAGCTCTGAGTGCAAAGTGATGAAGGCAGATGAAACTAATAAAAGGAAATTCCCTGTGTAAGTAAAAAAAAAAATCCAGATATTTATTTACTTATATAAGATATGCTTTTATGA
>NW_009260182.1:3994558-4007797 GCF_000687185.1 Egretta garzetta | reverse complement strand
GGTAGAGTTAACAGAATTTGGCTGCAAATCAGAAAGCTTTAGAAAACCAGCACCTAGGAGACTGCCTGGGAAAAAAAAGTGGTTAGGTAAGTGAGTATTTAAGCCATCCTACATGTAATGAAGACAAGTCAATGAAAATTCTGCCATTGACTTAAAATGGTACTAGGATTTATTCTTAACACTGAGGTGAAAACTTAGAGAGGGGATTAGGAAATCTAGATTGTCCTCATATTACCGCTTTTGAGAGCTGAATTCACTTTGCATTGCTTTAGCTCTGAGTGCAAAGTGATGAAGGCAGATGAAACTAATAAAAGGAAATTCCCTGTGTAAGTAAAAAAAAAAATCAGATATATAATTTACTTATATAGATATGCTTTTATGACTAGTAACAAAAATTAAACTCATGGAAGTAGGATCTTGTCATCCCTTAGGCAGAAAGAATGCTTTGAAAATTTCCTCTGCTCCTGAAAATACTGGTCCTAAACCTGTCTCAACTATGGCAGGAAATACTAGCTTTTAATCAAAGGGTGTCACCTAGATAATATTCTAAATTTATATTTGTCATTGTTGCTCTAAATTGTAAACTATGTAAAACCTCTCAATACTTTTACAATATATTAATCTAAGCTATAATCATAAAATAAATCAGCACATATCTACCGTTGGTTATTCTCATAAACAGTGAAAGCTAAAAGGGTACCATAATCAGTTCCCTCCTCACCTTTATGAAGAAATACCAAAGAACTTAAGATATGAAGTAGAATAAAATATTCCCAAAGTCAACATCAACAAACATAATTGGCAAATGACAAATTTATCTTGTTCAAAGATAGCTTGTACTTGTAAACCATGTTATTATTTTCATTTAATAAGATGCAAGGAAATGCAAGTATACCTAAGAAGTGAGAAACTGAAGTTTTGTTTCATTACCTTTCTGGTTAGACTAAAAGGCTCCAGCTCAGGAAACCACAAATATATACTTAAATATATTTGGGTTGAAGAGCACAGGAACAAGCAGAATAGTAAAGAAATGCTGCAGGTAGCTCTGTGATTCATCAGTGACTATAAAATTATCTCCAGTTAATAAAGTCAGCAGGTATTACTGTAGATCAGGGTTATAAGAAAGTGTTAACATCTAGCTTACGTGCTTTCATCTTGTTACATATGTATTCACAAAATCCAGCTGTTAACATCCCTTTGTTAGTATTGTTTCCTGCAATTTTTAGGCTCTTTTGTCTACCAAATTAATTAATTGTGAACTGTTACCTGCATAGCTTTAAGTAAGAAGGAATATATGATTGTATCACATTGTGTTACTTTTTGTGAGATCCTCTGCATCACCTTGTGATTAAGAACTCAATCCAACTCCCACTGAAGTTAGTGCAAAGAATCATAAGGAAGCCATGAATTATCTGTTATTACTGAAAGAGACTGTAATATTAGCACTTTTTGTAAATGTAAACGACAACTGAAGTAATGACAACCTAAAGCTGGGCAATAATTCTTCGGAGAACCAAAAGAAACCAAATATTTTCTAATATTGGAAATACAAAACCTGGTAAATAGTTCCACTGCTGTTACTACTGTATTTTTCTTTTTTCTAGGAATAGATTAAACTGTTCAGAAACAAAAGAATAATAAGTCATTTGCTTTACATTAGCTAATGCAGAATGGGATCATTCAATGGAAAAGTATTTTAAGAGCCCATGCGAGCCAGAAACATTAAAAAAATCTGATATTTAAAAAAAAAAAAAAAGGATTTCTTAATCAGCATAGTGTGGACAAAAATAATATCCAATATCACATACACCACTCCACATATCACTTTATAACATAGGAAAGAATCAAGAAAAACCAACTATAGGGCATGGAAATATAGTTAATAACATTGCATTTTCCATGTCAAATGCCCCACTAAGTTTCAGAGATTTTTTTAGTAAAATAAATTACAGCATATAATAATAAACATTAAAATAAACTTTCAAATCCTCAGAACTTGTGGCATGAGCTCAAATAACAGAAATGGTTCTGTGAGGAGAAACAATTGCCCTCATAAGTTTTAGATAAGTAGTGGCCACATAGAAGATGAACTAGTATGTATCATTCCAGATTTGCTACAGTAGTACAGAATACAATTTTTGATACAGGAAAATAAAATTCAGCTCTGAGTCAGTATTGTCATGTTCTTATTATATGCCCCTCCACGTATTGCAGAGCACATTGATATCATTTTTTGTGATACAGAAATGAATGTCGTATAAAGCACTGATGGACAAGTTGATAGAAGATTCACTGCAATGTTCACTCAGATTTTTATGATTTTTTGTAAAAAAAAACCACAAGAAACTTCTTTTCCTGTCTGTGAATCTGTAGTCTGTTTCATGATGTCATTCGTATATGCAAGTTTTGGCAGAACAGATACCATATCTATACCAGATACTATGTTTATCTTATATTTCTGTTTATCCTGTAGCCTATCTAAATTAGTTCTTCCAAACTCATTTAAATGAAGTTATTATTTTGAGAATAGTTATAGCCATAATGAGTTTTGATATCACATCTATTTTCCACTTTTCCATTTCCAGTAAAATAAGTTGGACCTCCAATTAAAATTGATAGACTATGAACAAAAACATTGTAAGTTTTTGTTTAGGTAAAAATGAGTTGCACTTTGGAGATGGGACATATGTATCACTGTCCCCCACCTTCCAATAAATGTTCTGATTTAAATTAATTTTAGGGAAGAAGAATAGGGCAGAAATAAAAGCCTTTCAGTGCTATGTGAATGGTGTCATGTGATGGCATGCTAATTATACTTTGAAATGCTTCAAAAATATAATAGCTATGTTCATTCTGAAAAAAAAATGCAGGCAAAATTCTTGACAGTGCATTCCAGAATTTCAAGCATTGAACGTACCTGCTTTCTCGTTTTTCCGACTTGTATTCTATGGCTATCATTAAGAGCTTTAGTTTTGCAAACACCAGTCTACAGGAAAAGAAGAAGCCAAGAGTCAGTCCTTTTTTCACAACCAGCATCACACATGTAGAGATGGCTGCATGGTATTTCCTTTGAGAACTTACACTAAGATCTTTTCCCATTATTTCAGTTAGGTATGCACAGAACATATATTAAGGTCGTTCTATTTTGAAGATAATACATACATATTTTCCTAAAAATATAAACTGACACATTGACAACAGGAGCATAAGCACCAACACTGTTACACAGTCTACTTAAGCAATAATAACAAAGGTCATGATACACAACATAAAACTGCATTTGGCTATAGGTGTGGATGTCTTGAGTAACTTTTTCAAATCTTTGCTGGAATTCAGCCACATGTTGATTGTAGCATGTATTACTTAGAAAATATGTATGTACCGAACTAAAATGAGAGTATACTATTAATAAGTCAATATTTGCCAACTACTGTCACAGAGGAACAGCATGACTGGAAGCAGTTTCTGACCAATATACAGGAAGTACATTCTGATACTGTAATACACATTTTTTTCAGTTGTAAAAATCTGTACAAGTGGCTGTTTATTAAAACAACTCAAAGGTGATATTCATAGACTTGCAGAACTGTGAGTTAACACATCACCATTTGCTTTAAGCTAACAGGCACTCTGAGAATAAACAAATAAACCAACCTTTTTTGTTTTTTAGAAAAACTAGAAACCATTTTCCAATTTTGGCATTGAAGTGTATGCAAATTCAATACTTGCTTCCTGTTCTATGAATTTGTCACAAATTATTCTAGGGCTCACCTTCCAATCAGATGGCTGCCATCTTTTTGTCTCATGCACTAACTTTTCCAGTGCTCAGCACTTCTTTACAAACTTCCTTATTTCAGCATTGTTAATATTTTTGCACATATTTCAAGAATGTTTATTTTCTTTAAGCAAATCGAAGCAATGTTCTGCATGCATCAGTCACATACTTAGCAGACAACAAGGAATTGGCTGCTAAACTAATAATGTTCCATTTCTATAAGAAGTATCAGAAACCACTGTGAACAGTTAATTTCTGCTATTTCTTCAGTATAAGAGAATAATTACAAAAAAGCATGGATGTAAGGGTTCTGACAATGCTGAGGCAATGTGCTGCATATCACACAAGGATATATACAATAGAATTTACTCTGCATTAAGTTCTGCAATGTAATACTTCAGTATATTTTTTCTTCAAAAATTTTCCTTTTGAAGGATTGGAAAAGTACTGCTGTTGTCTCCTGGTCTGGGGAAGAGGTGATAGTATTGGGAAGTAACACAAAAAGACAGATTGGGCAAATTCATTTAACTTTTTTTCAAAATCAGTTAAAAATCTTATTCTACCCCCCAGACCTACAGCCAATGTCAGAAATGGGCAGACAAAATCCTGATAGTTACTGAATTCTTGATTAGTGCATCAACTCCCAAATATTAACAGGTTAATGAAGCCTATCAGCTTAAAAAAAAAGAAAAATAAAATTACAAATAAATTTTCAAACATATTAACACTAGCATACCCTATATGTTGTATTAAGACTATTAAATATCTGTTTTTAAAAAGATGATATAATAAAATATAAGTTCATGAGCTGTGAATGTCAAGAGTTCTAAATCTATTTTTTTATTTTGACCACCTACATTCCTTTAGAAAACACACTTAACCTCTCTTCCTTGTTTTTTTAGTATTTGATAATCTATCTAGCCATATCTTCCTAGAAAGAAAGAAACCCCGACAAACGCGTCATAAAGAGATAAGCACAACAATACCCTAATATTTGGCATCAGTATCTCATTCTTATCTATAGATTTACTAAAAATCTTTAGAGTGATAAAATAAATAGGATTACATGCACTTGGCCACGCAATTAAACATTAGGAATAATAAGTCTCACCATTTAACTGTACTGTGCAAATGTGGTTTGATATGATTGAAATGAGAAACACAAAGATCTTATACCAGCTTTCTTCCCCCAGATACATAAAGAACCTTTTAATAAGAAGCCAGAACACTTTTTATCTCAAATTATTATGTACAGGTCCACAAAAATTGTCGTGACAGTACATGAGGCATTAATTTCTATTTTATTTTCAACTGTCAACATCATCTGCTAACTACTGATGAACACAGATGGTCATGAACAAAGGCTCTTAAGAATTTGAATCTGACTGTTTCTATCTACCCAGAGAGAAATAAATTGTTTTTGACATTAAATCTTCCTTCTTTACTAGTAAGACTATCATTGGCATAAATTAACCACAGATACCTGCTGTATTATTTGCATGTAAAAGTACTGGGATATTTAAAGAAATTATCATTCTCCTTTCTGAGCAGCAAAACACAAAGATGTAACTTATTTAGTTCTTAATTATTTTATTTTGTATGAAATATTAAAAAAAGGGATTTTAATTAGAAACTCTACTAGAAGGAATTTTTTTTCTTTTCAAACAAATTTTTGATAGAAATCTTGCACACCATAAATCATTCAGGTTTTTTCCCTCAGGGTCAGCTATAACATTTTTTGCTGAATTACTTTGACAAAGGAATACGTACTTTCCTCAGGAGAGAAAAAGTACTTTCAAACTACTTCCAAAAGTATTTTAATATAGGATAAATCACATCATTGCTATTCACCTAATGAAAAATATATGGAAAAATATCATGCCTGATAAAAACCCTAATATCTTATAGTAGTATCTTAAGCTGAGCAAATTACTTATAATATCAGAATTCTTTCATAAATGTATTATTTGTGCATAAAAAAGTAGTTTGAAAAGAAGACAAATTGGCAACTGATGCATTCTTTGGTACTTGCTAGTACGCTGTGTTCCTTAGGAGTTGAAAGTATGAGTATATCGTGTACTTCACTTTTATGGAGCAGCAGTGTCTAAAACCAGTGCAGTCAATGAGGTTCATGTGTTGGAATAGGAGTTATCATAATATACATTTAATAACCCAAATATCCCTTTTAAAGATTTGTTAATGTCAGGCTTATCTAATTTCCAATCACATGAAACTGGCAAAAGCATAGGCACCTTCTGCTTTCAACCTACAGCTGTGTTCTTCCACATACTGAGCACTCGGGCAAGGAAAAAAAAATTAAGCAAATACTCCAACAGTAGAATTTCACAGAACCATTGAAAAAATTAAAAGTAAGCACTGATGTAAGCGGTTATCTGACCAAGTGTAAAGTGGTAACTTTGTTAGGAAGATTTTTGGGGGGTCTTGTTAAAATATTTGAGATCTATTTTACAGATGTCTTACTAGACCATTACATGCGCTTCTACTATTGCATTAGAATTGCTGGACCTTTTTAAGAACGCTACAGCAGAGTACATGACAAGAGAATTTAGAGGAGGAATCAGAAATTAGAGGTGCTAAGAAATGGAAAGCCACTGGCCAAAATCTATTGCATACGCAAACCAGAAGACAGCAACTCCTCTAGTTTCATATAAATTAAGGAAGAATTCATCGGCTACCAGTACTGGAAAATTTGCTCAAAAAGTAACAGTACTTAACTACTATTACAGTTCCACTTATAATGCTGTTTTTCTTACATGACTGTTGACTTACTATTTACACCTCAGAAAGACAGTAAAAACTTTGAGCTTTCTGCGAAAGGCTAAGAAACCCTAACATGCCAGCTCAGAAATATAGAAGGAAAAAAATGTGGCTGTGCCATGAGTACATGTAATCATGCAGATGTTTCTGGATCTGTGATTGCTATGCATCTTATATTGATGTGGAGCAGAAGTAACTCCACTGAAATAATGGAATCATTAGCTTAATGAAAATTGAACAATACCAGTGAGGAATTTAGTTTACCAGATAGGCTTTAGTTAGTCAGGCAGTTACAGGTCAGATTAGAATTTTAGCCATCATCTCAGATATGAAGAGACGCAGAGATACTACATATTCAAGATATGTCTTCCAGTCTAATCCCATCTGACCAATAAAATGAAACACAATTAAATTTTGTATTTTTCAAGTTATGAATCACTGTCTACAAAGCAATACTCATTGCTAGGTTTAGTGCATGAAAAACGTTGTTCACACTTACTGCCAAAACACTGAAGAATGCACTTTTGAATTTTTTTAGTCAGTCAGGAACAAGTAGATGTATCAGAGAGAGATCTGAAACTTCTGAAAAGTATTACATACAAACAATGCCTGAGGCACCTACATGGCAACACTTTAAATGTACTTAAGTACATTTCCCTGATGTATCTGGATGCAATATCAAAATTTAGAACTCTCTTCTTTTGCTTTGTTAAATTACAATGTGAGGGTACTTTATCTTTGAAGGCTCATCATGGGAAGTATCTGGAAAAGGTTCTTATCCTCCCAGTCTTTGAATGATCTTCTGGTTGAAGGTTACAATAGATTAGCTTCCTGTATCCAACAGGGTAACAGATAGGAAAAAAAGAAAAAACAAGAAAAAAAAAAAGAAAAAAATCCAAGAAAAAAGAAAAAAAAAGAAAAAAACAGGAAAAAAAACCCAATAAAAGAAAAAAGCTATCAGCCCTGTCATATGCAGAAGCTGAGCATTTGTCATGGGTCTTTTAAGCATTTATTGTATAGACCTAGCAAAGTATGTATGGCTATGGACAAGGTCTTTGTCTTTTCATTAGGAGATTGAGATCTTATGGAGTCATCCAAAGACCAGAAGGAAAACCCCTGTATTAAATTCTATGAGATTAAGTTGTAAACAGTTAACATAAGTTAAAATAATAAAAAAAAACCCACACTGAAGTGAGCCAAGGTTTGTATAAATCAATCAAAAAAGACAAAGTACTCTTTAAATCTAGCACAGTGGAAAAAGACCTTCAAGACTGGAACTCTGCTAGGATAATGTGGAATTCATGGTAGCAGGAAAAGTAGGCATCCAGAGAGAATAGAGAGTACCAAGTAAACGTTTTAATACAAAAGCATATAGAGAATATGAGAGAATCTTGATAAAGATCAGGCTCTTTTCTAGTGGGTTCATAAGTCATCATATAAAAAATATAATAGTGTAGAGAGTGACTTATGTCACTCGTGATAATACGACATTCATCACTCACAATGACATAAATTACTCTCTCTATATACACAAATATACGCACAGAAGCACTTCATACAGATTGATTGTTTGTACCAGTTCCAGTCACTGGCTGCTGCTAAGACCAAGAGCAGGTGAGCAAAAAAATTTGTGGCTCACTGTAGTGGATACCACAACCATTACTAGGATGGTGATGAGAACGAGAGCTGAATATTTAACAGTTTGGGGTTGCTGACCTGTTAGTCTGTTATGAAAACACTGAATGTAAGAAATGTCAATAATAGAACACTACATTGATTTTTCTATGTATTTCTCACATCAAATATTATCTTGGTTTATGAGATGGTTCCTGATTTGAAATGCAATGGAAGTGCTGTGGAATACACCTTACTCCAATATACACTTGGCTAAAGAGTTTCATAAATATTTGTCTTACATTACTTTTGTGTACTCTAATCCAGCTAAACAAAACTATCATTCCACTGTTCTTTCTGACTCCCATTAAAGCTGATCATGTTGGAATAAGAAAACTAAGGATATTGTTCCTGTAAGAGCTCTACTGAAGGTTTTAAGCACAAAGAAACCAAGCTTGCTTTATAGAAGTGGGCAGCGTTAGTTTTCTAGGTATGAACAGGAAACATGGCTGCTGCATATACAGAGTTTTGAATTAATAAACCAGAATTTGTCCAGTAATTACTAACCCACTAATTATTGCTTGTACCAAGTGTAGTAAAATCCACATTATCCAAAACTATGGTGTAAGCATTGTTAACGATAATATAGGCCCCCATACTTTAAACTTATTAAAGAAGAATGAACTGTGGGAAGCTGTAAGGCCTCTGTGACAATCTATGGATACTTCTCTACTGCAGCAGCCTTTTCAGACTTGTGAAAAGGTTGTTGTCCACTGAGATGAAGTAAGGGGAGCACGGTGGGAACACAACATCTGTTTTCATGTGTTGGCTCTTGCTATCTCACAGGTGTGCCTGAAGAGACTATTTAGCACACATTCATTGGCTAGGTGGAGGCAGAGCAAGTGGCCAACCTTTTGCTGGGGGAACACAGAAGAGAGTTTCTGAGAGCGCTTGGAGGAAATTGTAAAATACAGGAGACGTCTCTGGCAGAATCAAATGGAGTCTGATTTTAATCACAGTCAGAAGATGGAAAGCTTCATTTAGAGTCATGTCAGTCTAAAGGCTGTCTTTTGGCTTGGCCACTATCTGAGCTGAGCTGAAGTCTGTTGACTCTAAAATTTGACACACATCTACAATGCTGAATAAAATCCTGGATTCAGGAAAAAGCTCTTTCTTTTAACAAGTATGGACTGATCCAGCATCACTGCTTCAGAGAGGCAGAAAACTACTAGTCATATTATGCATGGCTTAAGTCTCAAGAGTTCAAAAGTGCCTAAGATTTACCTCGCCCCCTGAGACATGTCAGAAATCTAGCCAAAGAGAATGATACAAAAACAGAAGCAAGAACTTGACAGTTACAGGTAGCCCATGCTGTCCTCACTCTGTAGAAGACTGGCTAAATTTGGCGTCACTCTCAGACTAGGAAGTGCTACTACTATGAATATATCCAGAAGAGAACTAAACTGTTGTGGAGCTGAGAGAGAATGCAGACAAGCGCTGTCACCTACTCGCCTAACTTAGTTCTCCTTTGTCAAGACAGTGAAGTTTCCAAGACTTCTGTGATTAGTTCCCTAAACGATCTGTTACAAAAACATACAAAAACATCATGACTAATGTGGGAATATATGCCATAGTTATAAATGACACAACAATATGCTGCACAAGTACAGAGATAATAACATCTCTATAATTTTGCCTTTTATCAAAACATGGCTATGACATTTGATTGAACAAGTGACTTCAAAAATAGAACCAACAGCAAATAGGCCCGATTTAACATATATTAAGAGAAGTGGACACCTTTAATGTGCTGCTTCTGCTGCTAGATCAACTGTGAATCCACAGACACACTAGCCTCACTAGGAAAATTTTTGGGTGGGAGAATGGTGGGCCTAGAACCTATGGGAAGGCCAGCCTTGCATTAGTAAATATTAGAAGGCACACTGTGCTAGTGGGGCACAGTTTTGTTAGTTTACTCTTCAATCAGCATCATCCACACCTGGTCCAACAACATCCAAGGGCACAGAATGATAGGAATTACATTCATGTATTGAAAAGATAGGTGGGAATATGTTCACACAGTACACACATATACTGAGCTATAAATAAAACTTGCAGATTGATATTCACTTTATTTCCATCTAATTCTTCACCCTGGTGTTGACATCAAAAGCTTGAAATATTTCAACAATACTGAATGTCCCATCCCCATTGAAAGAGATGTTTCTGCACTCTCCCTGTGTTTGTTATCCAAACTGTATGGCAGCCTATTTACCAAAGAATCACATTCCTAGACCAGCAATCAAGACCAATAACCTGAGGAAGCAGCACATCTCATTTAGCTTCAGGGTTTTAAAATGTCATTGACTGCATGAATTTTAAAAGCTAAATTACAAAAACTGTTCTCAAAGTCCATATTTTTTGTGGGTAGCTGATCACACTAAGCCTGTGCAGTGACTTTATTTCCCCTTCACAAAGCAATGCAATGGACTTTTTGCTGTCCTTCAGTTCTTCTGGAAATTTAATAGCCAGTTCTTACAGTAATGAAAGTACCTATGTACCAAACTCATTAATATGTAACACTACATTTTAATTTTCAATGTGCTTTAATTAACCTGAATTTAATGGAGTTATTAAACTGTTGGAAAATTTGAGATAAATCTTTTTCTTTCATTTAAACTAGGAAACACAGTTAATTAAGCCTCCAGATAATCAAATGCTTGAGGAGAGCTCCAAAGTTTAGACGTTTCTAAATCTCACTAAATGCCCTTTCTTTATTGATTATTTTATCTCAGCTCTACCAGCACAGCTGAATGAATGTCAGCTTTATGTCAAATACAATCTCAGACTTGTGTTCCTAAGAACTTGTATAGAAACTCAACTATGTTTGACAACGGTTTGGTATGGAGACTTAGTTTTCATGATTGTAGTTAGTGCAAACAGCACGAACTACCATTAATTCTGAATCTAATATAATTTTCTAGAATATATTATGAGATTTTCTATTTCAAGATATCCAGCCAAAGTTTTGTGCTTATAGTAATAAACATCTGTCTGGTTAACACAGTGAAAGGATGGATGGTGAGCCTCTTCATTTTATTAGCAAATTGAAGATTGGGCTCTGTCATAGCTACATTCCAAAAAAATATTTTTAAATGGAAAACATTTGTCTAATGGTTGTTTCTCCCTCATTCTTATGCCATAACCTATGTTTATGCTACTGTAAAAAATCAGAAGAGGTGGGACAAGTGAGAGGAGATAAAGTAAAATCATTCTTCTTTACATAAGAGATTATATCTTACTTCTTCCTCTATTTCCTCCTCTAAGAATGGAGTCTGCAGAAGTTTTTCTATGGTATCTAGTTAGACAGCAAACTTTTCAGAGTAGGGTCTGGTTTCTGGTAAGCATTTGAACAGTGCCTAGCAAAAGCTGTCCACAGTCTGTTGTGACCTTTTGGTTTGGCTGTAATGAAGAGCAATGCCAAGCGAAGAGGAAATACGATTGTGCTAAACTATCCTGACTATGTTTGTGGCCACAGTATTTATCACAGAAAACTTGTGCATACAAAGGTCTCATTCACAGAATCATTCTAGGACAAAGATTTTCAGTCTCTAAAAATAAAGTTGTCGCATGGCTTATACTATGGTTATATACTATATGCTTCAAATGCTCCTTTCTCATTACTGAACAGACATATTTTTTCTGACATATTTCACTTGTTGAAAGTGGTTTGCAACCAGTTCCAGAGAACTCTGGATGCCATGCTGCTTGTACGACTCCACTACATCTGTTTCAATTAAGGAATAGTTTCCTTGGAATGAGACATAAGCCCACGGTGATGCTGACTACTGCTATTCAAAGAACAGGAACCATTAGGAGAAACAATAGGACAGCACTCACGAGTAAATAACTCAATTTAAATGGATTGCTGATGAATTTGTTAAACACTGAAAACATTTATGCTTTCATTTACAATCACTTAATTCCAAATCTCTTCTGAAAACAGCCATTGCAATGTTTGGAATACTTCCATGCAGTGAATGCTTTATTTCATTGGATCCCATCTGATGCAGCAACGTTGGGACTGTAGCAGAGTGAAAAGGCCTCCTGCA
Source organism: Egretta garzetta (assembly GCF_000687185.1). Taxonomy (NCBI): domain Eukaryota; kingdom Metazoa; phylum Chordata; class Aves; order Pelecaniformes; family Ardeidae; genus Egretta; species Egretta garzetta. The sequence continues at coordinate 3,995,518 of NW_009260182.1, read as the reverse complement.
GAAACTTTAGCTTTCACTTGAGAGAAGGCAAATACTTATGTATATTAACATGTATTTGTACTTACTCACAAACTGCAGGGAAGGACAAACCCACAAAGGCACTAGACAGATATTCTGTATACATTTCATTTGCAACTCCTTCCAGGTAGTATTTCTGCCACGTATCCTCCTCAATCTAAAACAAACACAGATGCAGAATTCTGAGTAAAACAAAAAGCTTTCTTTAAAATTTACAAACAACTGCTTAAACATGAATCAGATTTTAACAAGTCAGTAGATTGTTATGGCAGTTAATATGACTTATTTTAGCAGGATTTCCTGGAATGCCCAAAAAAAAAAAAAAAAAAAAAAAAAAAAGAAGAGTCCATGTAGCCAGTAAACCAAGTATCCTATGTAAAAATAATACACTCAAGTCTCGGCAAGCACATTCAGTATGAGGTGAAATAGGGTTGTAGAGAGCTTGACGAAAAAAAATTCTCAATTTTCTCTTTCTGAAAATTCTCTAGTGAAATGGTTGCATTATGTTGTTATTTAAGTCTCTAGCAATATTTCAATTGTTTTCATCTTGTTTAGAAGTTGATCAGCAGTCAAAATTTGTTTAAAATTAGAAATTGTTTTTCTTTTCTGCATCTATAACTAACAAGGAAATATGAGAAACATATATTGAAACAATTTCTTCACGGTCATCAGTGCTTTAGAACAACAACCAAAGAAAACTTTTACTGCTAAATTAGGAGATCTTTTACTGTTGAAGGTATGAAGGAAAATGAGTCAGCAGTGCTACAGAACTACCACCAAAAGCTCAATATATTTGCCTAAGCAGAAGTTTCTAGGGATATCTGAGATGAGCATGCAATCCCACCTAGCTTCCAGCTGCTGCCCCAGCATCCATGGATGCCATGTTGTATCTATAAAGCCTACGACTCAGACACTCTATGAGATCTTTCAATTAGCATCAAA
>NW_009260182.1:3984105-3994521 GCF_000687185.1 Egretta garzetta | reverse complement strand
GAGCAAATACAAAATTAGCTGATATGACTGGAAACAAGGCATATGCTGAAGCTGATTCACTGTTGAAATCCCACTTGTCTATACCTTAATTTGTGCCCTCATCCAAAGTTTGTTTGAGATTTGACTGTCACTCCCAATGAGATCTTCCTAGGCAAACTAGGGAAACTACCACAAACACGCAGCCTGAAATATCTAAGGCTTTACATCAAACAGTTGCTTCCCTATTTATTACAACACATTAAAATAGAGCAAAAATTTAAACTACAATGAGATGTTCCTGTGTGTAATTATCTCTTTGGCTTTATTCACTGATTGTGCTATATAAATTGTGTGAATAGAGAAATTCATATTTGCAAGAATTATACACAGCACCAAAAATGTACATATGATAATACAGTATATATACAATTATTGAGAAACATGCAAATTACAACAGACTAGGAAAATAATGTGATATATTTCTTTTTTTACATTTTACATTACTATATTTTCATTAAATAGGGTCTATCTGACTAGATAGTAAACAGAAAACAAGTAAAAAGAGAGAGACTGAGAGATCAATGATTTTAATTTTCTTAAGTAAGGCACATGATTTTTTACAGATCATGGAAATATTTATCTTGTAATTTAGTTCACATCTAAAAGCTGTATTTTATTCTTTGCAAAAAATTAAACTCTTAGTTCCACTGTTCAGGTAGCCTCATTATGGTCTTCATCTTACAGAGCAGGAAGTGAGACAGTGTTGAGTAAAGATGTGAAAGCCAGAATGAGAAAGAATTTTTTTTAAAACTATTGGTAGGGATTTACAAAGCTACCTGGGAGGTTGAAGTATCAAATGCAAACTATTTGAGAAGGACTTGGATAACTATATATCTCTTAAACATTTCACAATTTGTCTTTTTCTGATATCCCCAGTTTTTCCTGAACCTCAGTCTACATTGTGTAAAGAGATGACGATACTAACCCTGCAGGAAACGGAGCTGTAGCCAGGCCCAATGAAGTGGCAAAAAGAATGCTTCAGGAACTTGACCCTCCTAAATTGCTGTATGTAACTGCTTTAATCTACACTGCTGATCTTGCTTGTGTAAAGTCCCAGAGCCAGTGTAATGACAACCACCTAAGTATGAGCCAGATTTTTTTTTTCCATTACATAGAGAACTCTCAACATTTCAGAAATTCTTATCAAAGAATTCAGTCCAATACGATGAACAACTTATTACGGCTTTAAAATTTTATGCAGCCACGTTACTGCCCACTATGTCAAATGCCTTGGATAACATCCAGTCAATGATTCTAATGGTTTGAAATGCCTTATGGCAGCAAAACATAGGCCTGTATATTCTTCAAAGTAAAAACATTATGGTATATTAGGAGGAGTGTGGGGTTTGTTTCCAAGCAGTAATATAAGTGTACATCTCTGTCAGTATTCAAGAAAAGAAATTAATACATAGGATGTAAGTGACTTGGGCAAAGGTGTCCAAATTAATTTTTCAGCTATTCAGCAATAAATCAAATTGAGAAAAGCATCTTTAAGCAACAATTTATCTTTGTCTGTTGTGTCAAACTGCAGATGTTTTAAAACAGCATTAAAGCAAGAAGTTCTTGCATAACATACAGGGCTGAAAGGAAATCTCGTCATATAAATTCAAAAAAGGATAAAAATTTAAGATGGCCAAAATTAAAGCACAAACTCTAGTCACCAGATAGTTCAGGTCTGTGACCAACAACATACTCTATGCATTTATAATGTATCCAGCAACAGGCTTTGTGCTTCTTAAAGTTTAAAAATTAAGTCATGCCTACACAGATATCATTCAAGACTTTTCTGGATATTAATTCAAATTTTCCTTTAACTGGTTTGTTTATGTTGTTGTTTTATTATTTTTACTTAATATTCTACTCTAAATTATCCTGCTAAACAAGGTATAATCAGATTAAGTGTTTAACATAATTTTTAAGATAAGTGATATTTTTTAATTTTAAATTAAATCTTTAGGAACTTTAAAAATCTTACATGCTTTAGGAAATAAAGTTACATGACCACAAGCTGTAAAAGTAAACTACGTTTTAGAAACAAAAGCTAAAATGGTTACAGAGTCCTATTCATTCCCCAAGAGTTTAGAACAGATTTTCTTGTTCCTTCTTATACGTTTTTACTAAACACTTAATATTTTCTAAAAGTTTTAAGTTATAGTTCTGTATTCCAAATCCTTATTCCTGTTCCAAATCACTAAGCTCAGAAAACCCCATAAAATAAGAATTCTATAGAAATGCAGTGATGTTCCTCTTCCTACTCCTTTTTTTTTTTTTTTTTTTCTCTTTTGGAGAGCTGTCTTCATCTCCACTTCCCCTGCCTGCAATTCCATGTCTCTGCCCTTGGCTCTGCCTCTTTGTTTGTCTTCTCTACCATATCATCACCTAACATCACCCACAATACCAACAGAACTGTTTCTCTAGGCTAATGTCCTGTATATCTTGCTTTCCATTTCCCTCTTAACTCCTTTATCCAAAGGGAAACGTCAGCCTGCCTAACTGGCATGTACTAGAGGGTGTATAGCCACCAACTGTCACTGCTTTCACTGATAGAGGTCTTTATCTTACTTCCCCATCAGCGGTGTTACCACCTCCTCTTTCAAACTCCTCTTTTAGGCTCATAACGTGGTTTTCTTCTTTGCCTGCTTCAACCCGGTCACTTATTCTATGCTTAAAAATCATACAGACATCTTGTCTTCCCACTAATCAGGATAATCTGTGAAAAAATGTCTAAATCACATTAGAAAAAAATTCACCTTTAAAAGCTTTAAGAGACAGCAAGACCAATTCCACGTCAAACTAGCATTTTATGGATAGACAGTACCAAAAAAGTGAGGGATACAGTACCGTCATACATACTACACTCAGTGAGCAAACCCAAGATTATATTATTCATTGCCAGGAAAAAAAAGCAACGGCCCCATTAAAAGGCTTCAGAAAGGGAATTACAGCTGAGCCTCCGCAGTTGCCGAAGCACGTGTCAGGAGTGCAGTATCCTAGCAGCACATATAAGGACTACAGCTCTGCTAATTGTCTAACTTAAAGAAGAATTTTCATACCTTGTCCACACATGGCTTGCATTGAAATGCTATAACCATAATAATGTTGGGCTTTTCAACTTTCTTTTACAACTTAAAAGCACCTCTTCCCTGTAATAGCCTGATTCACAGCTCATTTAAACCACTCAGACCTTCTCTACTGATTCTGACATGCTTAGGATCATTGTCTGAACAGCACAAAGCAGAAGGAAACAGTGTGTTTTGACATAATGATTTCAGTTAGAAAAAATAAATTTCAGATCATTATTATAATATCGTTTTATCAAATAAAAGCTATTGATAGTTTACATTATTAAATATTACCAATGATTTTATATTATATTATTATATATTACTTTATAGTATACTAGAACTTTCATTGGAATTGGTGTGACACAAATCTCTCTTGGACAAACAATTTGCCAATACTAAAAAAATCTGAATTCCACAGCTTTTTTGACAGGACTTCTATAGTATTTTATATAAGTTTGCATTTTTATCCTACAGGTTGAATACCGATTTGGGATTCACCAATCTTTTCCCCATGTTAAAATAGTCAAAAGGCACTCTTTCAAAAGAATGTTCTAAAGAACAGAAGGATCGGAAACTTTTTAAGAAACCAGTGAAATATAAATTACAACAAATATATTTCTTTTAAACTTTCTTCTCCTGTTGATTGGCTGCCAGGTAACCAGTTACTTTAGTTCTGGGGAAGTAAACAACTGCAAGAATTAAATTGCAGTATGGAGATGTTCCAAATCATACACTCCCTGACAAGCGGCCTGCAAACAATCAAGAGAAATTTCTTCCATAGGAATTGTTTCACCATTCAGAGCCCATGTGGGATGCTAAAAGGGATTTGCACTGTGTTATTCTCCACCACACACAGAGAAGTCATATCACATTTTTTATAACCCCTTTTATATATGTGAAGCTTGCAAATGTTGCTGATCAGCAGCTCTTTATATACAGAAAACAGATAAAGTGCAGGCTTGGTTAAAATAAGAGTAATGATAGCAAGGGCATATTTGTAACTTATGGTCTATTTTGTGGCTTTTTCTTAGATTGACACCACCTGGGGTTGGAGAAAACATACAAATACATTATGTGTTTCTCCTTTCTACTTTCTTCCCTTGCTTTCTTTTCTTCAAGCAGATGGTTTTGCTTTGGAGGAAGGAACTGCAGATCAAACTTATAGTAAAGTGCTCACCCTTAGTCAAGGACCAAGAAAGGACTGGAAAAAAACAAACTCATTCACAAAGCAGTGATCAAGCATCGTAGATACTGGTTAGTGTTAAATTAACCTTCATGAAGTGATTGGAATGTTTAAGATATGTTCTTTTAGGATATCACGAAATGTTGATTAATGAATTTATTATATCTGGGATGCTATAAAATGTCATTATAAAATTATGATAATAATTGACTAAAGATGATCTTTGCATCTTATGTCTGCCTGAACCATGATGTTTTCCCTGTGATTTCAAAGACAGATGGCCACGTGCCTGGTACGTTTTGAAAGGCAGGACCTGCTGGTCTGCTAGAAATGAAACAATTATTAAGAACCTCCAGTGTTCGATATTGCTTTCCTAATTCTTTGAGTCTTGTAGTTACCCTGAGCTTTAGTAGAGTAGCATTCCACAGATAAACAGTTTCTCCCATAATCCATGTCAGTAAGGTACCAATTTCAAAATCCTTAAAGTGAGAAAAAATACTCTTAGTTAGCGAAATTTATACCTTGTTTTTGCCTACCTGAAAATATTGCTGTGCTTACAAAGATGAAAACTACCTTGATTTTAACTCAACCCCCCCCCCCCCCAAAAAAAAAAAAAAACCTACAGTAATTTAAGCTTTACAGTTATAAAGGTAATTTTGTTACTGAAAATAATTACTGGTTCCTGACAGCAGAATCTGGATACTTGTATTTTCTACCTTTGCACAGTATGGACTAATACAGTTGAGACAAAGAGAACAGATTTCATTTTAGTGAAAAGTTTTCTGTGGTAAAGCTTTGCTTGCTGGCTGAACAAACACATTCCAGCACATAGCATAAATTCATCTTTACTAAGTATTGTGGGTTCCAGGAAGCCAAATGTGCTAGCTTAGTTCTGATATCAGAGTTAACACCAGGCTTTAACTCCTGTTCATCATTAACTCTGTGGAAAACTGCCAGTTTGAGAAATTTGGAATTTACATCATAGAATCACAGAATGGTTTGGGTTTGAAGGCACATTTAAAGATCATCTAGTTCCAACCCTCCTGCCATGGGCAAGGACATCCTTCACTAGATCAGGTTGCTGAAAGCTCCATCCAAGCTGACCTTAAACACTTCCAGGGATGGGGCTTGCCATCCCCAGATAGAAACTTAATTATTTACTGGAAAGCGCTGTCTTGTTAACAAAAATTGTGAATAATTAACAGTCAAATACTGCTTTGGAAAGAGGGGATGTGTCTTTACTGGTAGAGTAATTAAAGCAGAAGTTAATGACACCCAATATTTAGAGTAGAATAAAATGTAGCAGAAAAGCTGCAGCGAGGAACAACACAAGAACCCCAGAAGGCATGAAGTACACAAACACAACAGCAGTGAACCACTTCAGTGTGGGAAGAATAACCAAGAAAAAGCCTTTATTTATTGGGTCCTGATATCATTTATTCTTTTTCATTTTATCTCTTGTCTTTTCTTGCATGTTATTTCTGTTTTCATTTAGCCTCATACATAGGCCTCTAGAGATCTTGCATAACTGTTGAATGAAGACACAATAATTGATCAAGGACAATTCTATTCCCTTTTTTTAATTTGGACGTTTCTTTACTCATCAAATATCATATACCTTAAGCATATTACCAAGCAACGACAAAAAGCACTTCTACATGCCTTTCCTTACAGACAATGAGCACCTGTGTGTGTGAAAGAACCTCCCCTCAACGATCCTAAGGAGAAGGCTTTGCAGGTCATTTTGGTTTTATCCCTGAAGTTAAATAACTAAAAAACTTCAAGCTGATATGCAGCAACATGAGCAAATGTAACATTCTAGAAAGATAACAAGACAGTACAATTAGTGGTTGATGCAACAACAAGTCATTCACTGTCTTCTATTGATGACCACACCATAAATTATTAAGAACCCCCCCCCCCCCCCCCCAAAAAAAAAAACCCAAACACCTACAGTAGTTTCAGCTTTACAGTTATAAAGGTAATTTTGTTACTGAAAATAATTACTGGTTCCTGACAGCAGAATCTGGATACTTGTATTTTCTACCTTTGCACAGTATGGACTAATACAGTTGAGACAAAGAGAACAGATTTCATTTTAGTGAAAAGTTTTCTGTGGTAAAGCTTTGCTTGCTGGCTGAACAAACACATTCCAGCACATAGCATAAATTCATCTTTACTAAGTATTGTGGGTTCCAGGAAGCCAAATGTGCTAGCTTAGTTCTGATATCAGAGTTAACACCAGGCTTTAACTCCTGTTCATCATTAACTCTGTGGAAAACTGCCAGTTTGAGAAATTTGGAATTTACATCATAGAATCACAGAATGGTTTGGGTTTGAAGGCACATTTAAAGATCATCTAGTTCCAACCCTCCTGCCATGGGCAAGGACATCCTTCACTAGATCAGGTTGCTGAAAGCTCCATCCAAGCTGACCTTAAACACTTCCAGGGATGGGGCTTGCCATCCCCAGATAGAAACTTAATTATTTACTGGAAAGCGCTGTCTTGTTAACAAAAATTGTGAATAATTAACAGTCAAATACTGCTTTGGAAAGAGGGGATGTGTCTTTACTGGTAGAGTAATTAAAGCAGAAGTTAATGACACCCAATATTTAGAGTAGAATAAAATGTAGCAGAAAAGCTGCAGCGAGGAACAACACAAGAACCCCAGAAGGCATGAAGTACACAAACACAACAGCAGTGAACCACTTCAGTGTGGGAAGAATAACCAAGAAAAAGCCTTTATTTATTGGGTCCTGATATCATTTATTCTTTTTCATTTTATCTCTTGTCTTTTCTTGCATGTTATTTCTGTTTTCATTTAGCCTCATACATAGGCCTCTAGAGATCTTGCATAACTGTTGAATGAAGACACAATAATTGATCAAGGACAATTCTATTCCCTTTTTTTAATTTGGACGTTTCTTTACTCATCAAATATCATATACCTTAAGCATATTACCAAGCAACGACAAAAAGCACTTCTACATGCCTTTCCTTACAGACAATGAGCACCTGTGTGTGTGAAAGAACCTCCCCTCAACGATCCTAAGGAGAAGGCTTTGCAGGTCATTTTGGTTTTATCCCTGAAGTTAAATAACTAAAAAACTTCAAGCTGATATGCAGCAACATGAGCAAATGTAACATTCTAGAAAGATAACAAGACAGTACAATTAGTGGTTGATGCAACAACAAGTCATTCACTGTCTTCTATTGATGACCACACCATAAATTATTAAGAATAAGTACAAAGCATTTACTTTTGAATTTGATGTTAAATCATAGCAAAATTTTATCACAGGATTCTGTGTTGGCGCAAACAGTAATTTTTTTGTAGAGACCTTACAAACTCAAGAGGAAATTTTAACAAATAGCAACAAAAATTTAAGTTATTCCAAATCACAGCTAGGAAGAAAGGTAAAGAGATTTTAGGTAACTGTTGGACCTCCCACAGAATGTGCCAATACCACCATGGTGACTTAAATCTGTATTTCCCAACTTCCTCTCTTAGTACTGTAAGCATGTGATTATCTTCCCCTGACTATGTTACACCACAATTCTGTCTCCTGAACAGCAATAAAACAAATTAGCCACTGATTCAATATTATTCAATATGAAGAATAGCTGGAAAATGACATAGCATATCCCAAGAGAAGAAATCTAATTTTAATCTGTATTTTTTTTAAGTCACAATGGTCCTCTGTTCTCCTCTGTCTGTATATAGATACAATGTTGTTATCAGCAAATATATTTACATAATACAATCATTTCCTAGTGAAACATGGTGACAGAGAGCTGAAAAACTGACGTATATCTTGCAAGCACATCCATTAGTATTGCCAGGAAAAAAACTAAACCCTTAATATACTCAGTCCTACCCCCCTTGGCAGTATAATTATCTATGGCTCTGTAGCCCCAATTGATCTATCTTGTTCATAGCTTTTTCTTCTCAGTGTAATGACATAAATAGTTACATGAAAGAGATTGAGTATATCGGAACCTGATAATGCTATATAATCTCTTCTGTCAAGATCTAAGTCTCACTATCAAGGCAGAGAACCATGCTAGAGTTGTAGTGTGACCTAGGATCTTTTATTGCATTTTTCAAGGAAAAACAGGAAGACGATGGTAGGGTGTCCTTATAAATATTAAGTGACACAATGAAAATTCCTTTATAGCACAATGAAAGCAGCTGTAAAGTCTGCTCCCTAGCATTGAATAAGTTCAGCTCATCACCACCAAGAAAAGAGCACAAAACAGTACAAAGCCTTTGAGAATAATTTCAGATGTTTGGAAGAAGATAATCCATTTGATAGTTTAGTCACATTTATTTTGATAAACAACCCTCTATAACTGAATTAACAAAAAACTCCATGAAAAGTACAGTAAATTAATGACTTAATCCTATTCATTATCTCTCTAGAATAACACTTGAATATTTTAATTCTATTATTAAAGTTACCTTGCTTTATTCTACCGGCCTAACTTTTTTTGTTCAGCATACGTGTCCCAGTATGCAGTACTTTGTCTAAATTCAGAAATTCTGAAAGCTCTTCCCAAAATTATAAGGTTTATTAAAAAAAAAAAAATAAAGTGAAACATGAAAGTTGTCACTTATTTCATTCTAAAATACATATAAGATTTCTCTTCAGAGATGCCTAGAGGCCATGTGGAGAAATCTTTTAGAAAAAATGCCTAGATGTTATTCATCTTCACTGAGGCAATTTTCTTGAGCCCTTGCCAAGCTGTTTTCATCTTCTTCCATCTAACACGGGACTCCTGCCTCCCCCTAGGCCCAGAATGCTTCCAGAGCTTCCTGACATTTAATTTTACAGTTCTCTCTTCCACAGCATTGTGGGTTTTTTCCTAACAACATAGATGAGAATAAAAAATACACACAGAATATTCTTGATTGGTAGTTGAAAAGAAGTTGTACATTGAAAGCAATGTGTTTAAACATTTCCTCATGTTCACCTACGATGCCCTTTCAGTGAGCCCAAATTGCTTGTGTGAATGTCTGGTTTTATTATGTCTTTAGATATGGGTATCAAAATTTGACAGATTAGTAGTTGGCTTAAAGCAGTTCATACATTCCTAGCAAAGAGTGAAGCTTCTTAGATTTACAGTCTTATAATTGAATTTTCTTAAGTATTATAAATTATCAACTACATCTCTACTCAGTTCCGTTGTCTGCTTAAATCAAAGCTAACAAGTATCCTTAGCAGTATAAAAATTTTACGACCTCAACCAGTATTCCCACAGTTCTTTCTGTAAACAAGAACATTTTTTTAAAGTTGCCATGAAAAAAGTATGCTTTATAAAACATCAAATATGCTAATTAAGATTAGCTCTAATTTCAAATGAGAGAGATATGCACTTTTTCATTGTTCATACTTATACCAAGTCTTGTAGCAGGTCAAAGCAGAGAGAGTATTCTTGAAATATTACACCACCTAGTTCTTGAGCTGCTGGCCTTAATGGGTTCAAACTTGAAGGCAAACAGGTGCTACTTTTAATACTTTCAAATTTACAAAGCAAGGCAGTATTTCTACCCAATCATAATGCAAAAGATAGATTAGTGTTGTTCTATTCAAACAGTTGTCTGAAAAATGCACTCCATGGTAGACTTCAGTCCAAGACAAACATACCACTTATCACAAAGACTGATACTATTTGTAAATATCAAACAGTTTTCAACCACAACATTTTTTAATTGCTAGACTCTATGATTAAATGTATTACATTCAGGCAGACGTTTTAGAGAACAAATGTCTTTGGAAACAGGCTACATTAATATTTGGTCTAAATCCTGTGAGGAGGATCAAGTAATGAGTTTATTATGCAGCCATTTGAAGGACAGCGCAATAAGTTGAAAAGTTGCATTCCCACTCCACCACCCTTTCAAAGTTCTCTTTCATTGGAAGAAATTCACTGTGCATACTTTGTGTCTTATACTTTAAGTGTCTTACACTTTAAAATAGTCCAAGGCCACCTAGATAGTCAAAAATAAATAGCAAACCAGTTGATGTGTTCCATCAGACTGATACAAATCTGTGTGGCCTTATTACATCCTTCTCAGCCTGGACTAGAAAGGAGTGTAGTGGGAGAAGAGGGCATTGCATATGTGG
>NW_009260182.1:3955616-3984090 GCF_000687185.1 Egretta garzetta | reverse complement strand
TAGCTTAGAGGAGAACTGAGACTCCTCTAGACAATTTTTCAGATCTGGAATGAGGTGTACTGTCTTACCAACAGAGCAAAGACAAAACTAATTAGTTTGTGGATTTGTGTTACACTCAAGATCTACATTCCACATTTTATTAATTCACACAACAACACTAACTCATATTGGTTTGCATGGTTGTATAAAGGGACAAAATTTGAGCACCTCTGCCTTTCATTCCATTTACTTACTCTTTGCAATGTTTTTCATATGGGTAGACTTCTGGTATACATTTGCTAATCCAAACAATAAAGAAAATTGCGGTACACTATAGCATTTCTATCTTTTTCTGAGACTATGCAAATAATAAAGAGCCCCAATTCCTTTATTAATATACCAATGATAACATTCTGTGCTATAAAAAGAATGGACTATTGAAATACAGTTTAGAGGTGTAAAGTTTGATTAGTTTTTTTTATTTTTGCCTTAACATATAATTTGTTGTGTAATCTATCTTTCTTCCTTTAAGTGTTTACAGAACCTTAATCTTTTTGAGCTGATTTTCTTTTTGTTCATTTTGGTGCCAAAGAGAACATAAAAGATTCCATATGAGATTACATCGTTAAAACCAAAAGGAAAATATTAGGAACAAATATAATATTTTGAGGTTTCTTAGTTTGTTTTACCTCTAATACTGGGCAGACTGTTTACACAAATCATTTTGCTGTAAAGTAACACATAATGAGTTAAATGTGTGCAATGTCACCATCAATCACGTTCATTTGTGTATGACTGACCAAACATTTATGGCACATTAAATCACTTTCTAATCACGTCATGAAGGAGGAGGAACAAACACGCACTTCAAGCTTTCTTTAAAAAACACAGAAGTTTCAGTACATTTTCCCAGCAATCTCCTAACTTGTGGGAGACTCCACTAATAACGTTTGCCCAAGGGATTTAGGAGGTCTGACAATACTTTGAATTCAGTCCTCTAAATGAAAAGGTCTGGAAGTTCTTTTAGGGAATGGATGTCTTTCTTTTCGATAGAGTCCTCTCTAACAATTCCAATCCATGTAGCTGCTCTCCTGCAATACACTGTTGATCCACATCCACCACTAAGTAATAATTTTTTCTTTCAAATACAGTTTCAAGAGTGAGACAGCTTGGAGAAAGAACATCCTTTCACCTAAATTAAGAAACAAACCTTTTGCTGTCACCAACTGAGTTGGATTCTCATGAAGAAATGTCTCAGTTCTTGTACATTTATTTTGCTTTAGATTTTAACATACTTGGAGATCTTTGGAAAGGATTACATGCATTATACTTGTCTGGACAATTCATTCTTAGTTCAGTAGCAGACATCTTTTTAACCATACTAACAGAACCTTGCATTCTCCCAGTGCACTATGTGACGGCATTTTTTTCTCTCAGTGACATCTGAAGATGACATCTGAAGTAACACAAGTTAAGGTATGTATGCATCCTATTCTGTATGCTAACTGTATATAACCCCAGACACAAGAGCAAAACTGGCATTGATAGCTTCCTCCAAATCAAAATCATTGCTATTTTTATGCTCACACTGTGTATATAGAAATACTCAGATGTAAGCTGAGTAGTGCCTTGCAAAGCTGAGCCTTCAGCTTAAAACTGTTCATCAGTGAGATAGTCCAATCTGTCACTCTGCTGAAATTACTATAAGAATATCTTATAAAATAAAAAAATATAGGATTGAAGGTGAGAAAAAGGCATAAGTGGTTAGATATATTTTCTGGAAAGATGATACCTCCACATTTGCAGGTTTTGACTTGTCTAAATGTTTCAACTACAAATTCAGGCCATAAGTGTGTGTCTCTCTCTCATACAGTTCCCCCCCAGTCAGATATCTGTACCCTTTACCACTTTCTGAATCTCTCCATTTTGTCACTGCAAGTTTAAATTCAGTATTAAAATAGCTTGCATTAAGACTGGGGCTTCTGAAGATACCCATATATATGGATCTCCTTGAGAAAAAACTGATCACTTCTAATTTTGGAAAGACAGAGGCTGAGCAAAAGTTTCAGGCCTACTTCTGATTTCAAGAGCAAGTTCATAGAACAGGTTGCCTCAGTAATTTGGATACATTAGCGTGACAAATGTTTGAGACATGTGAGAGTCTTGGGTTACCACACCTGACAAGAGTGAGGCAGGCCTAAATTACCAGCAAGAAGAATGAAGGTCATAAGAGATAGAGTTTTCTTTTGGGGTATAAGTAGAAAGGATTAATATCAAAGTGGCCATATGCTGATGAGTCATATACAGTTCCCAAGTTTGGGTTTACTGCAGTAAAACAGCATTTTTTATTTTTTTTTTCCAGAACATGAATAAAGACGCAAACATTGTAACTGCAGACAGTAAACTGCAGAGCCCAGGCTTGTTTCCATATCGAAAACTGGCATATTTTTGACTATACATAATAGTCTGCAATACTTTCAACACACAGGAGTCTGCTGTTGCCAATTTTTTGGAGGTCTCCAAAGGATACCTTAATAAGAATTTCAGGACTTCACAAGAGGTAAGGACTCACTGCCCTGCACTGATATGTGCACCTCCATAAGAACAGTCCTGGTTTTCTCACCTGAGGATATTACGGTGGTTTGTTTTTTTTTTTTTCTCCCTTACTTGCACAACAGACTGGAAGTGGACCATGGCCTACCTTGTACCCTGATATTTCCCATCCCTTTAATAACACTCATGGGATTGGAAACTGAGCATCCTTTATCTTTGGAATCAGTGTCCCAGAAAGGCACAAGGAAGGAAGCACTGATTACTGCAATCAAGAACTTGGTCCAGTGAACTAGGACAGCTGCCACTGGAGTTTAGGAATAACTGGGTTAAAATTTTGCCATGTAAGTCCAAAAGAGCCCTTTGACTGAGAAGAAACAAATGCACAAATGATGTTGTAGGAAGTTCAGGCTTCAGTTCCAACACATGTTCCTTATTTACTCTCACAGTCAGAGGTCCACTAGCCACTTGATGTAAAAGACCAAAATGATCAGTCCTTTTTTCTGGACACATTTTTGCTCCATGGGACATATATAAATCATATTTTTATTTTAGCAGCAGGAGCTTTTCTCATAGATAAACATGTGTTTTGTCTAAAACAAAGCAAAACACAAAACACCAGAAATATATCCCTAGAAATGGATGATGTTTTGAAGAATCATTTAAAGGCCAAACACTTGCCAAATAAAAATAAAAACATAACTTGACAGAAGCTGGCTCATTGCCCAATTTGCAGCAGAGAACTTTTGTATGTAAGTGTGCGCAGTTGGTTTTTTGTTTTACAAAATCTATTAATGTGTTCCTATCTGTTTCATATTTGAGCCATGTTCTCTACTCAGCTCTCTGACAAACTGAATTGTGGACTAATACATTCTAATGAGACAAGACATTACCTTTATGAATGACCTCATAGAGAAGAGGTTGGCTAACATTGTTGAAAGGCCTGGTGCCAGGCAGCTCTGGGCTATGAAACCCAGCTTGAGCTCAGCAAGACAGATTGCATCATCCCCTTCTTTCCAATTCCAGCTTGGGATATTTAGCAGATGAGCCTGGAAAACAAACAAACAAACAAAAAACCCCACTGGTGAAGAACCAGAAATACTTCCTCAGATACAGTACAGTATTGAAGGAGATAGCAGTGAATGATTTTCTTTATTACTGGCTTGACTTTTTCTGAGTAGGCAGAAGCGCTCCAGGTATTTTTGAGCTGCTAAGTCTATGCTAAGAAATGTTCCAGTCTTACCCATTATAGACAAAATCTTGCATTTCTCAAGCCATATTCTGGCTGTGACACTCTGCCAGGCCCATCCACACACCTGAACAAACCACTGATGTTGTAAAGTTTTCCTTCCTGCCTGTGTATCCCTTTTACAGCACTTCGAGCCACTCTGACTGATAAGGCACATACATAATATACAGGTATCTAATATAACCTAGATTACAACTTGTGTGAAGCTGCAACCTTTGTAAGACATTGTCATTTAATAAGATATACAACATCTTCTTGTCTTTTTTATTTCATTCCTTCCACCCTGAAGGATAGCACTTGACTTGGTGGAAGTCCAGACTTTTTCCTAAGACTGCTAATTATAAGGATAAAGAAAATAGCTGATCAAGACAGACCTCCAGTACTGACACTGGTCAGTTAAGATGGGTATTAATATTGTTCAGTTATTGGCATAACTCTAGCAGATTGTCTCTTCCATCTGCCTTACAGAAATGGATAGACATAAGGAAACACAGAGGCCTTCATGCTCGTTTCCCTTCATAAGTTAATATTACAGTTCAGTGCTTCGGTAAAAGCTATTCTTGAAGACATATTCATAGGAAATACAAAGGAAAAATGCAGTATTTAAAAGATCTCCTATCAACCTGTTTAAAACAGAGAAACACCTTGCTTTTATTCTATACAAAGACAGGCTACTTCCATTCACATACAGGAAGACGACATCACAAGCAACAGTAATTGCTCTTGCTCTAGCCAAAGTTTACAGGTATAAGGAGTTGTTAGCAGCCAAACCTTCTGAGTACCAGGATTATTGTATTTCACTGAGCAAAGGGCTACCCAGCCAAGTTTTTTCTCCAACACTGGGCAGTGGTTGATGCTTTTAGAAATTATAAAAGAAGCAGGTCACATATGAGTAGTCTGTCCTCTGATATATTCTTCCTAGCCCTGTTAATCAGCAGTTTCTGGACTTCCTCAGGATCGAATGAATTGACTTCATTCCACCTAAAGGCCACAGTTTTACCATCAAAAATTTTCAAAATTCCTCTCCAAAGTGGATTTATAATTTTGATCTCCACAATATTTTTAGGAACAAATTACACAACTGAATTACGTTTTATATGAAAAATCACTTAATTTTATTTATTTTGTATTGGCTGCTTGGCAATTTCAGGTCTACATTATCAGGCAAGAAACACAAAATCACAATAAATCTCCAATAAGACAATAATTATTTGCATTTTTTTTTTAAACATCCACAAATAACTGACTTCAGATGACTTGCCTAGAGGCCACCAATTCATCTTAGCTAGCTCTAGTGCAGTAAGATGAGCAAAACTTAAGGATCTGTGTGGTTAAAAGCTCATCTGGAATCAATAGCAACTATGGGCACTGTAGCTTTGAGAATTAGACCCTAGGCAATTAATAAATGTCAGAGGATTTTGATAAGGTCCCTTGCATATATAAATAAAGCTGAATTAACTTGTAACTGGATTACGTGACAAGGCTTATTAGGACGTTTTTGTTTGGAAAGAAAAATACTATTAGTGGAGATAGAAAAATTGCGTGTGAGAATGCAATATAGCGAAACCTCTGGGGAGAGACACTGTTGGTTGCCACGTTACCTTATTGTGATACTGCAACATCTGAGTGATAATTCTTATCTTCGGATGATAATTCTTTATTGAAATAACTCTAAAAATAAAAAAAAAAAACCAAAACTTTTAGCTGGTGGGGTATTTGGATAATGTATCCCAATACCTTTACTTCACAGTGTTGTGAAGTCCCACAATTATAACGGTACCCTCTTACTCATCTGGCTGTAAAGATACTGATTGATGTCAGACCTATGCAATATTAACATCTAGTCAAATTGAGCTAATACTAGAGAACATCAAGCTTCAGGAATTATTCAGTGGAATGGCTTACTCTTAGGGAATTTGCAGAAAAATAGACTTGTTTTAGCAGCTCTGTTCAGATACTGTACTCTGTTAAGCAAATAATACACTTGCAATTATTATGTCATCTTCAGTGATCATCTTCATGTCTTTGAATTAGCATAATTGATCAAGTTTTCCAATGATAAATGTCTGAAAAGAATCTCTTTCTTTCTGCCCCACCACATATTATTTATAGTTGCTAGACATTCATCATATTTAAACACCTTGAATAATGATTTTGTTTGACATAAATCCACATGCAAATTCATCTTAATTTTTATGAATTATTGCAAAGCTCAATACTGAAGCTGATATTTGAACTCTGAATTTATGAAATATGGGCTACTTCCATAATCTGCAGCTTGACAGCACTCTTAATTATTTAATGAGCCTAAGATATACTCAAATGTGTACAGATTTAGAAGTGGCTGGAAAGGAAAAAGTTTGAGAAATGAGTGGTTTGACAACGTGATATGAAGAGAGGAACACACAATCTAAAAATTAAAAAAAACATTGAGCAAAACTAAAACACAATCTAAAAATTAAAAAAAAACATTGAGCAAAACTAAAGAAAGAAACAAGCCAAAAAAATCAGGTTTGCATACACAAACTAAAGGTATAAAAAGGAGAGAAAACGATGAAACCAAAAAATAATCTGAATTATTATGGAATCACCAGTCTCATAAAACTCTGAAAGCTGTAACAGTTTACAATGGTGTTTTGTAGGAAGTATCTTGTAAGCTGCTGGTCTGACTTGCACTTTGAAGCGTATCAAAGCCAGAGCATGAAACAGATAAAAAAAAAAGTTGTATGCGTGGCTTTAATTTATGTTATCTTTTGGAAGGAGAAAACAAGTCATCCTTCTAATTTTCCATTTCTTACTGAATTATTTAATTAAACATTCAATTTTGTTGAATTAAACTCATTTAAATGTGAGAAAACACAAGAGAATTCCACTCTCAAAATAATAATTTTGCATTTTACTACATTAAATGTACTAAATCTATTAAGAATGCACTAATCTGCAACGGGAATATTTCTAATGTATTTATGCAATTAATGTCAAAATAAGGTTTCTTGCACTGAAACTCAAAAGCATGTTTGGAAAACAAAATTAGGCATATTTAAGCTCTGCACCTCCCACAGACAGCCAGATCTCTTGCACTCAGTGGACTTATTCCAGAGGTGACATTTTTATTATTATGCCTTTCCTTCAATTTGCAGCATGCAAACATCTGACAGGCCAGTAAAATTGGTTCATAATACTGGCCAACTCTGTATTAGAGAACTTTTAACAAATCATTGACATTTTAATTTTAAAAGGGAAAGACTGGTCTCATTAAAACTAGGGTTGTATGAGCAAAACAGAAAAAAATAGAATGGCTTAGCTTTGTGGTAACTCTAGCTGCCATCTACTGCCTGACTCTTTCATCTTCTTCCTTCAGAGAATATAAGGAGGAAAGCAGGACAAGATCTGGTGATCCCTAACGTGGTCAGTGCCTTGTCAATCAAAATAAGCAAAGTTTGGTCTTCAGTGTAAAAGAGGAGGATGGAGCTATGAGACCACTGAATCGTTACTGTCATGAAGTGTATACCTTGCTTTCCCCCAAGCAGCGTAATTACTTTTAGAAGCAGTTATACCATGGAGCAATGAGGTTTGAAATGATTAAGGGTCCTTCTGCCCCATTGTCAACAGTACATGCAACACATGCACTCACGTAGCATACTGCTGCAACAACATAGCTGCATTCCCTTTCCTCTCATTTCTATTGAGACTACATTCAGCTATGAATACTTAAAGCCTAGGTCCTGCAATACTGTCCTGACACATTTTTTTCTAAAGCAGCTAAATTAAAACAGTTTAGGCAGGAATTTAGGGTATCCTCATCTCTGAAATTCTGAGACAACCTTGTAATTTGTTCCCTAAAGAAAATCCTGCAATGCTCTTCAAGTGCAACAGATCAGCAATAAAGCTGTGTGTGGCTATAGCCTACCCGGACACCAGAAATTAGTTAATCAGAGTTAAGAACCAAAAACCTATGAAGAACTAATGAGTTTACCTCATAATATTGGAGGCATCTTCAGCATCTGGGTCAGCGCAGTATTTATTGGCAAGGATTAGGCACGCATCTGCTGACTCTATCTGAGACACCAAAGGAAAAGCAAACATAAATAGCAACCTCCCTTTCCAGCTCTTCTTTCATCATAAAGGAATCCAACACTGCCATCATGAGCGTGAATGTCAGTTCTTAATACTGCTAACCAAAAATGTTACAAGGCTAACATGAGTAAATGTGAGTGATGATAACAGCTCTCAATACACACAGAGCAATTTCGTGAAATTTGCTTATGATGCTCAGACCAGGCCAGTAGTTCAATTATTGATGCTTACGTTGTACCAGCTGAGGCATGAAGGTGTTAATGGACATATCTTTTGTAACCAGAAACGAAAATTTAGACCCCTAAATCCACAGGAAGTTCCTGTTATATCAGAACAGTGCTCCCAGAAGTCCTACAGCTTTGTTTGGGAATTTAAGTACCTTCCTATCAGAGAGAGGAAGAGGGGGATGAACTGATGATTTAGAATCCGAGCACCAGTTTTAGAAAGCATGAGGAGAACTGATCTGTTCACAGGACCTCTATGTTCACACAAACCTTAGATCTATTTAACTCAAAGCAGATGACAAAAGTATTTTTCAGTGTATACAACCAAACAGCAACACAAAGAAGGGTGGAATACAGAACACAAAAACCAACACACAATTTTACGGTCATAATTAGAACATTTTGTTCTGATGAACTGAAACAGCGTGTGTTGGGCTACAAAAGGTTTAAGCAATTTCTGCAGCCAAAATGGAAAAAAGACATGATTAATAGTCCAGAAAGTGTTAATATTGCACTAAAACATTCTTAGTTTAAGTAGCCTGTTTACACTCCATAAGAAAAAAAAAAAAAAGAAGAAAAAGAAACATAAAAGAGTTAATGCTGTATCTGACAGCTTGACATCTTTTTTTTTCATTTAAGCTTCATGCTTTGCTTTAAGAGTACAAAATAATTCACTATAGAGAATTCTAGACAATAAAACTATCTCATTTTAGCCACCAAAAATCTTAAATTGTTTTTTTTCTCCAGGATTCTAGACAATAGAAAAAGGGTTTGACAGGTGAAAAATTATTTTCTAATCGTTCTGATGAAGGTAAGACAATAGCATTTTAAGCAATTACTGTAAGACAATGTTCTATTATATCAAACATTAATGTAAAGTAGACTCTTGAACTAAACCCCAATGAAAAATTCATAAAGAGTTCATTGCAATGGCAGTCAATGTATCTTAAGTCGCAGTGTTACTGCAGCTTTGAAGATTTAAAGATATTGGGAAAACAGGTTTGTAAGGATATATATTATAATTTATTAGGCAAGCTAATAGAGACGGAAAAACAATCTTTTGGGGTTATATGAAGAACTTTTTTTTTTTTTTTCCCCCCAAATAATGCAATGAGCACTTCAAAAAAAGTCGATTAGCAGGAGAACAGAACAACAGAGCTGTTACCTTCACTCTTGCCAGGTCATGGGGATTAAGGACTGAACCCTGATAAAATTCCACCTGAGTGAAGTGTCGTTTAAAAAGAGCTTCCAGCTCAAGGTTAGGGGAGATACTGCATTGGGAAGAGGAAAAAAACACAAGAGCAAGTGAGAATTCAGTTTCCATAACTGCCCCATTTCCTTAATTTATAAACCAATCCACGTATTTATTTTCGGTATTCAGATTTGTGCTGATGCTTTTCCTGTGGTGTGGAAACTGTGCAGTACTTAAATACCATACTGCTTTCACTTCCTTATTTCTGTCTACAGAGCTTCTGGCCCACTTCATTGTGCTGCTCCACATGTTCATCATTTCTCAGTTTCTCACAGATGTGAATCCAGAAGAGTCGGCACAAACATTTGAAAACATGCTCACACAGCATCCTCCACAGAAATTGTCTAGTGAGACAATCATCCCCTGCATGCCCCCACCATTCTCAAAACAGCCAGTTGCACCAAATACAACAACTCGATGCAAAATCACGAAGAGCTGGAAAAGGAACCCTATAGGGACCCTATGGCTTGTATGAGCTACAATTAAAACAAATATAATTACGCTGTGACTTTCTGTCTCATTACATATTGCCATAAACAAAAAAAAATTAAATGGATCACGGTCTATTATATAATGTGGCACCAACCTTGTAAATACCTTTTCTGACGCTGCTCATTAAAACAGAAGGGATTTAAAAGCTACATAGTAAATGCATGAGATCTTTATCATGCCACATGCTAAATTTAATGAGAAAATAAAACAGATACATGCAAACATTTGTCTGTGAAGGTACAGAAGAAAGCAGGCACAAACAAGTAGCCAGGTGCTAAACTCCCTTCGTGTGCATATGCAGTTTCCTAATTCCTATCACCATGCAATTTCACTGTGGAAATCAGGGTCTCAGCTTTCCTCCGACAGTCAATTCTCGTTATTACTTAGAGAGGGGAAACAAGCAAGCAAACAATGTAGTTACTTGAGGATATCATCTTTAGTTCAATTTGAAAAGACTAGATAAAAAAAAAAATGTGCAAGTGCTGCTGACTCTTAGTTTTTCAGCTTCCTTTACTGAATCATCATAAATGATTCTTCAACTTTTTGATCTTTCTCTTTGACGAGTGCAGAACTTGCTGCTAAATGCAAAAATATTACTCATTCATAGCTTGAAACACTTCTAAACAGATGCCATTCCAGAGCAGAAAAGACCTTTCATACTGTCTCTCTTTCTCTAGCACATGGCTATGTCTAGCAGCTTTTCCCGTAGGCGTGCCTATTTGATGTTGTGTTACGTGTAATGCAGAGCCTGCAACAAACAGCAACCACCTTAAGACACCTTTCCAAATCCCACATGATGTGTAAGTATGTATGTATGGGTAAAAAAGCAGTACTAATTATCACCATGACATGAATTTTGTTTCTATCTTCACTGTATCTGTAAGGCAATGTATCTCGTTTATATTAACACCACACCCGCACCTACATTTTTCTTTCTATAGACAGTTTGCAATGTGAAATAAGAATTTTTTCCTAGTAAAATCAAAGGTGAAAATGTGTTTTCAGTTCATATGGCATACAGTATTTTTCATTGATTTTACTGATTTTATCTATTTTGATAGCTTCACTATAAATATTTGCCACTAAAGAAAATTCTCACATCTGTTTATTAGTATTTCAATATTTTTTATTTCACAATTCCATTCCCACTTCAACTATGTGTTTGGCTAGCTACCTCACAGTTGACGTGATTGTGTCTGAAGTCTGCCTGCCCGAAACACCTATACTTAGCAATGGGTTATAAAACAATTGGAGTAAACAACACTTTTTTCCAAATACATTGTTAACAGAAGGAATTGCAAACATTAATTTTATGCTTATTTAGAGCTTGAAAGATCCTCTATCTTCCCCCAAAAGATATGGCTTAATTTCATGAGTTTTAATAACAGATGAAGACTAATCTTGAAAGATTACTCACTTATGCAGAAAGACGATTTCTACGTTGACATCATCCCTATCCTTGTGCAGGAAGTCCTTCAGGAAGTTGGACACACTTTCAAGTGTTATGTGACCACAGACAACTATGTGCCTGTTACAGAAAAATCAGAATTAATCTTGCAAAGACGATAACACAAGCAAGCAAGAAAGCAAAGAAGGAGATTATACTTTATTGGCCAAAAAATAGTATGTCTCTTCTTGATGTTACTCTAGATCCCATTCCATGAAGTCAGAGAAGGAAAACATCAGTTCCAAAAGGCGCTTTGCAATTGCAAATACATATACACTCTCACTTGCAAAGACTACTATTAAGAAACCATTTGGCCAAGTTGTATGACACATTTAATAATAAATGACTTCATTTATATATATGTTTATACACCATATTAACCAGTCCCTTTCAAAGTCATATTTCTATATTTTACACATCTTCCTCCACATCTTTACCTCCTCTACTGAGATTTACTGTTTAAATTTTTGTTTTATGACATAATGAGCTAGCAAATCTCACTAAAATGATTCGATGTTTTTACACGGTTGAATGCAGACACTTACGCCGATGAAGGCAGTGCAAAGCTTGCCAACTATAGGCCATAAGCACTAAAAAAGAAATCTTTTTCCTACCGTAACTCCTACAAAGAAAGTACTTAACAATATGAAATCATTATTTATTGCACCATTGCAATAGATTGCTTAGAAAATCAGTTAGCACAGACTGTGATGTCACAAAGGTTTCTGCTGCTCCACATTTCCATTAATAGATGAATCTGACCACGTAAGGTGGAAGCACAATATACACCCACATACACATTCTTGAATTCTACATCTTAAATTCTGAGAGTATGAAGAAAAGGCCTAGGAAATGGCACTCTTCCTGACTTAAGGAATCTTTGCTCCTTTATTATTGCAAAGCAAAGTCCAAAAATTTGTGATTAGAACATCCTACATTGTCTCACAATGTTGTTCATGGAATGAAACCCCAGCTTCCATTACTGTCATGGGTTTAAGAGAGTTGCTGATTTTGATATGCCTATTGCTAACCCTTCCAACTACCACATTGCTCACAGAAGTCAGGAAGAGGGACAAGGCGGTATAGATACAATTCCTGAACTAACAGGAAGTCAACTTCATTGCAGTCATATAGTCTGTGCTCAAATGCTACAAACACGCAATTTCACAAACTTATTTGGCACTTGAACTGCCAAATGTGAAGCAAAGCAATTCCAAATTCAGATGTTTCCATCTATTACTAATTAAGAAACTGAACTTTCCAACCGCATAGTTGATGCATTATTTTTAACAACAGAAATCATTTCTTCTTGTAGACAACTGCTTTGTACAGATCCTGTGCTGTTAGCTTTAGCAAGGTCTCTTCCTGAATGCTCTTGTGCTACTCTGCATCCCTGTGCAGAACATGTACTTCCTTCCCGGGAGATTTTACTTCATATGGGTTCTTTTCTGTCATTAATTAGAGTCCACATTTCAAAAATATGGGTAAACTGAAGAGAAAAACAACAAACCAGAGAGTGTGCAACCCAAATTACTCCATTGCAGAAGAAATTTTCATAGGATCATAACATTACAAGATAATTCAGGTTGGAAAAAACCTCCAGAGCTTATGCACTCCAAAAACCTCACGCTAAAAGCATTTGGTAAAATAATTCAATCCTGTTATGATTCCCATTCAGTAGGGTTTCATAGCAATCTGCTGCAGTAAAAATAAAACATTTGGCTGTCAAATATTCTTGCATTTCAGCATAGGACTGATACTTTTGGAAGCATCAGAAGGCATCTGCACCATGGTTTCATTTTAGCACTCTGATTTGGCGCTGGACGTGATCTATTCTTTGCTGCTTTGCTGTTCTTATATAGTGCCAATCAGTGTCCTGAACAGTGATGGCAACAAAAACTTCTGGTTTTCAAACAATATTTTCTGCCGAGATACTTGCATTAATTTTTGGTTCAAAACTCCCACAAAAACACCCCTCTGTTTAACATAAATTATATTTTTGCTTAGAAGTAGAAGAAATTGAAAACAGATCTCTTACTTGCCCAGAGAGAGTTATTAGGTACATTATCTAAGAAAACTTGGAGAGCTTATATTGTTCCAATCTCTTCTGTATATGATTTGAAGATTTATAACTTCCTCTGTTCCAATAACCATTCCCTTCCCATGTACCACCCTTTTTTTTTCCATGCCGCAAGAGTTTAAATAAAGTCAACATACTGGATATCTTTTACTTTCAGCTGCTAGGAAAATATTGTATTAATAATTTTGGGTCAACAGGAATATCTAACCTCTGCATTAGGCTTTTGTTTATGAAAAACCTCAGAAGTAATACACTATTCAGCTAAATTATGATGATTTCCAATTTTTTTTTTTTCATTCTTTAAAAAAAAAATTTAGAAAGTCCATTACAATACTAAAAACCACGATTCAGGGATTTAGACATTTTTATTGCTGATAAATATTCAGGAGGACTAAGGTTTCTGTTAAGTAATAGTTGTCATTGGTATCATGTATCAGAGGTGAAAGTGGTTTAATATACCAACGGGAATCCATATTCCATGACTGTGATGCTGAAAAAAGAATCTTTTGCAGAGAATCAGAAGCTTATAAGGGGCCATATTCTATCAACCAATAAAGCCAGACTAATCCATTCTCTCCCATATGTACTTACCATTCTCAAAATTAATTACAGTGACCAAATATGAAAAATTAGTACAGTTCTACACAGTTATTTCAACTGTGATTCTACACAGGTGAAATTCTCTACAGTACCTAATTTTTTTCCACTCAGGTATTGACATAATGATACATTTGATAAAAATGCGTTAGCTTCTTATAAAGTAAACAA
Source organism: Egretta garzetta (assembly GCF_000687185.1). Lineage (NCBI taxonomy): Eukaryota > Metazoa > Chordata > Aves > Pelecaniformes > Ardeidae > Egretta > Egretta garzetta. The sequence goes on along the minus strand of NW_009260182.1, from coordinate 3,969,972 downwards.
AAGTGGTGATAAAAGGCTCAAAGCTACCACAGAAACAAACAGTTTCAGGAAGAAAAAAATGAAATAAGCAAAGCTAAAACATCTAGAATTCTGACATGAGATAATTGAGAACATACACTTAATCCATGTAAATAGCACTATAAATGGAAACAGATCCACTGTGAATAGGATTCTTCAAAAAGGATCTCTGCATGGTTCTTCCTTCAGAGGACACAATATGAAAAGCAAATCTTTTGCCTGTTTATTTTGAAAGAAATTATATCCATTTTATTGGAACAAGTATAAAGAACTTGAAAAAACTCACTCTAACTAGTCTGTCATAATAAATCAAAGATACGAAATACAAAATTCTATTCAGCATTCAGTTGAATACATGGTGTTCACTTGTCAAGTAACTAAATGAAGTGTGGCGCATATTGATCTAGATGTCTCTATAAAACTATAATATTTATATCAAATACATATGCTCAAATCTCTTTATGGTTTTTCTGCTTAGTGTTCTGATCATGCCTTCATCTATCGACCATCTAAATCCTTTCTTTGTATGCCAGTAGCAGGCTGCTGTGCTTGATGTAAACAGGTTCTTGTAAAGTCAAACTGGTTTTCCTCAGCAAAGGATGGGTTTCAGTCACTTTTTCTTATTAAGAAAAGTCAATAAATGTCAACAGAGACTGTACGTATGGTCTTGTTTATCTATTAGTGGTATGAATTCTTTAAATATACCAGTTTACACTTCTAGCTGCTTGTGCTTTTTGTGATTTACCTAACATTACTCAAGATTCTACTAATTCAGTTCCATTAAGTGAAAACTATGTATGTGCTTATGTATCTCTTTCTTATTTGGTTAAACACATGCCTTATTTTAAAGTAAATTCCTCTCTCAGATTAATACAGATAGAGTAATATGTGCTGTAGCATCATGATTTCATGTTTTTCTCTTTTTTCACAGAAGACTCGAACCCAGGGATGGTCCTCTAAGGGCCACTTATTTAGCCAATGTGTATAGTGAGCCAGAAGAACGTTATAATATTTTAACCATTGAAAAAACTTGTCGATGTACTGTATACATGACAAAAGCAAAGACTGGGAACAACTCATCTAGAACAGACACTTCTGGACAAAAATAAAAAGACATACCAGACTGGTTTTAAAAAAATAAATCTAGCAGGTATGAAACTAAAAAGTGTTACTCCCAAATTTGCCTTTTTGCATTAGTCATTCACATCTCTCTGTGAAGACAGAACATAAAATCTTCTGAAATCAAGACATGATGTTTTTTTAAGAATTCACCTGTAAGCTATTTTCTCACTGATTCTCAAATCAGGCTCTAGAAATCTTCCAGTACAAAGACGATAAGTAAAAAATATTCAAGGATATAGCAAATTGTCTGTCGAGTGCATAACATCCCAGCAACTTGATTGTAACATTTGTTCTCCTTCAACTGCTTGTTAGAAAGTAGATTTTCATTATTCTCTTTACTCCTGAAGGATTAAAAATTTCAAAAGTATTGAAGTTACCGGGAAGCCAAAGGAACTGACTTTCAAATATGTATCAACATGAAATGTGTAAAAGAATATGACTACACTGTGACTAGAGATGTGATAGCCGTATGTGAGAACATGTCTGAGGTACCTTTAATTACTGTAAATTGGACCTGATAGCTTCAGCTGCCATCTATTTAGGAACCAGAGTGAACTCATGCAGTCTGTACTGAAGTTGCTGTGATTAATTCTGACAGAAACTATCTGTTATTTCCAACAGGTCCCATGCTCTTTAGAATCTCTCTTATATTGCGAGTAAAGAAAAAGTAATTAGTTAATACCAGAAAACACTCAAAGAGCTACATTCAGTATATGGTATTACAGCACAGATCAGTGGAACAGCACTGGAGCATACATCAGATTAACATAAATGGAAAACCGTTGATGTCAGACATTTGAAAGTTACCTCTCATGCAGATATTAATTTACCCTGTGACCAATATAAGTACGTAAAATTAAGAATCAAGAAGGATTAGTTTCAAATTCTCTTAAACGTAAAATTGGTAATGTGTCACACACAAGACCCTAATTAGTTGCGAATTATTAAAACTATGAAACTGTATCAACTGCATTTACACAAACCCAGGTTTCAGTCTTGCTCAGTGAATATTGGTGGTGTGTCACTGGCAACCTTTAAATACTAGAAATTATTTATGAAGTGCATAGAAATAGTATAGCAAATTCGCTTATACAGGTCTTCAAATATTTTATGCCCACCTGAGTGAGATTTCTGCTAGAGAACAGGGTGACAGAGTGCATTTCAAATACTTTAATCCTGGATAAATAGTACACTCCTTTGTTTAAACTGCATATTAGAGCTTGCATCTAAGCCTGTCTGCAATAGGATGCCACCATAAGTGATTCACTGGGAGCTACTTTGTTTATTTCGACTTCCTTGCTCAGTTCCAGCTAAATGAGTTTATCTCACATTTTTATGATCTAAGGAATTGTGCAATACTTGTCTATAAAGCAGGTTAAGAAATAAAAGTTAATATTCTTTGCTTGATGCATACATCTGAAACTGCAATAATAAGACGAAAGCACAGTGATTTGTTTTTTCCAGGGTCTGGATTAGTTAAGAAGCTTCCACTGTAGATTTAAGTAAAGGATGAATATTCATCCTTTAATTCAGTCTTGATGGTAATATTATCTAGAGTACTTCTGCTTTCATAAAAAATACTACAACATTTAGACACAACACAGCTATATCACTGTAAGAAATAAGTGAATAATTTAGTATAAATAGAAGTAAAAGCTGTTAAATGCTATGGCATGCACAAGAGGTCCATAATAGAAAGCTTACAGTAAAATGCAGGCGTAAACCGCATCTCCAGCATTTGCATGGGAGTTGCAAACAGACCTTAATCTACTGCTCTAATCCCTTCAGACCCTGGGCTTCCTTCTTGTACTATTTTGTGCAGCAGATATCACACACACAAGACGCTCTGTTATTACTTTTGAAATCAATTGAAAATATTCTCCCTTAAATAAATTGCTTCCTATGTTCCCACCATTACTCACTTTCAAATTGCCTTATGCATTTTTTTGAATACTTAATGAGTCAAAAACCAATTAAATCCTTTGTAAGTAATGCAGGAGTTAGTAAAGGCTTTAAGATTTTTGAGCATTTCATTCATGACCAGAGCCAATGCATTTCTTTCCATAGAAATCAGCCTCAAATGTTATCACTAATTTTCTGCAATGGAACAGCCTGTATATTTTGTAGACTATGGTAGATCAGCAGATCTATAAACCAGATTCAGTCTTTCTTGGGTCAAAATTTAGACAGCAACAACTGCTATTTTTATGCCAAACCCCAAAGTTTCTTTGAAGTTTAGGCAGAGAGAAGGAAAAGTTGAAATTTTTACAATTTAAACAAGAAATACAAAATTAATGCAGTTATTGTAGGAATGGAACATGATTTGGGACATAGAATACACATTTTTTAAAGTCATAATGTTGTTATATGTCACTTCCCACATTTCCTTTCTTGCTTTCATAAGAATGGATATAATTTAATAAGCATGAAAAATAAAAAAAAAAAGTTTGTCCTATTAGTTCTATCTGTCAGTCTATTTAACACTCATCAGATTTTCTTTATCACTAAGTGAGACTTCATTTGAAACAGTGAGGTTAGAAGAATGGCTAGCAGATGGGAAATAGAGACATCCCTGGGGATCATAATGCTATCCATGTCACATTCTCTTATTACATTCTCATCCCACTGGAAAATAATATCTTACATATTGTATCAAATTATTTAATATAATAATCTAATGTCACTTTCTGTGGAGCTATGCTTCTCATTACTGCAGCAAATGGACCTTTGCCAAAGAATTTGGATAAGCCTTAATTTTTTTTTTCTAATTTTTAATCAAATTCAAATGTCTAATGAGTCCAAGATGGCCTGTCAACTTAAATTATCTGTTTGTCTTTCTGTTTACTATATCTATCTGTCTACAGTTTTTATTTTTCTTTGTGAAGTTTAGTGATTGAATCCCATGTTTCCTTCTGGAAGGAATCTCTAACAGATGATTCTTCCCGTTGATATGTTGATGATTTGCTAATTTATGGCTTGTAAATTTAAGAAATCTGAAGAAATCTCTGGGAAGCAGAGCAGATCATGAGAGAAGAGAAACGAGGTTTTAATAGCTTATACAGTAAAGAACTGTGATTTCATTAAAATACAGTTTTTAATCTTATATACTAACTACAGTAATGCCTCTGAATCATTCTCTTAAAATCTTTTGAAAATTTAACAATGTCTAGCATAAATATTTACTATTGGGACATGATAAGCAGTTTATATATATACATACAGGTATAGAAAATAATAATAATATCTCTCTGCCAATATCTATTCATGTGAAGCTGTATTCTGCTTGCTGCCCTCGTAAAGAATCTCCATTGGATTTGATAGCAGTTTCATATGAAAAAGGCAAAAAGAATTACGTCCATGGAATTATAAGTCAATAATTCAAGGTAGAGGAAAGATTGAAAAAAAAGCATTAAATAATCCAGTCTCTCTTTCAGTCCATTGGTTTACAAATGTTCTTTCCATATGCTTTCTAGAGCTTTGTGAGGGCTGATTTACAATAAGCTAATGTCTTCAACCAGAAAATATTTCACAGAATTAAAATTCAGTCTGATCATATGAACACATGAATACAGAAATGAAGCAATTGGATAAGAACAATCTTGATTCTCAAGTAAATTAGTAAATGCAGAATAAAAGGTTAATTATAAATTAGTAGAGGTAAAAAACATCTGGATCTTTAACCAAACCTCAGAATAGACCTGAGTAATATGACCGTTATAAATAAATAAATAAACCTTTACTTTTTTTTTTTTTTTTTTTTTTTTTACTTAAAAGTAATACACAGATGATCTTGTAAGTCCTATTTTGGCTAGGACTGAATGTGTAAGTTCCAAATATCACAAAAAGATTGCAACAGCAGAATTCTACTTATCCCAAACCAAGAATTTTTTGAAGAACCCCCCTGTCTCATAAGACTTAAAGCCTCAACTTTATAGTTAAGAGGTTAGTTGGAGCACTTGAGAAAAATCACCCAAAGCCAAAGTGATCACTGCCTCTTCCAGCCTTCCAGAGGCATGCGTGCACGAAGTAGCCTGCAGTCTTAGTGCTACGTTCTAAAAACAACAGTCTATCAACTATGGTGACGGAGTGGCAGATACTTTCTCATCCTTCTATGGTACTTCACTTTAAAAATATCATGCTAAAATCATCCCTTGAATCATGAGTTCTACAGATAGGTTACAGAAAGAGCCTAAACAGAGTAAGTCAAATTGAAACCCTTAAAAAAAAAAAAAAAAAAAAAAAAAAGAGCTAAATGTAGACAGGGTGTGGGGAACCAGCTGTTGGTCTCAAAATTATTAAGAAAAATGTCTAAGAGAAATATCATTAATACTCAAGCTATATACCATTTCAGTTTGTAACATGAAAAAAAAAGTCAAACAAAAAAGCATAAAACTTCCCCTGCTGGTATATATAAAAATAATATATTATTTTCTAATCTAAATTCTAATCTATAGACTTTTTATAATACTGAAATAAAAGGTCAGATTTTTTCCTTCTCCACTCACCTACATTAACTCTAGCTTTTATCTCCAGTATTTGTATACAGTATTTTGTCATTACAAACTCCTTTATCTATTAATCATGATACTAGCTTGTAACTAATTTACTTTATGAAATTACCTTAATATAACTTATTTCAAGTACATGATTTCATATAGTTATTTGTTAGCATTCTAGTAAGTTTCACAATGTTTTAGTGAGCTATGTCTGATCTAATATTGCAGATATTTTGCCGTGTGATGACATAATGCTTGGTGATGAAGCAATTAATGAGTTAACCTTCATTATAAATTTGTCTGTTTTGCATTTTGAAAGCACTTTGCATCTTCAGAAAGCATAAACTTGACTTTGTTATATCTTACAAAAACTCTATCAGGTAGTTACTAGTCTATTACTAATAAAAATATGCCAACTGCTCAACAGAACAAGTAAGTTAAGTAGTTACCTATTTCTACAGAAATCAGCAGAACGTTGGCTAATATGTAAATAATATTATGTGCTATACCTGCTTTGCAAAAAGTATTTCCCAAAATGTAAAATCACATACTACATAATACACCCAAGTAAATGCACAGGAAGCACAAAGAGTAGTAACTGAATTGCTCATGTGAAAAAACAGAAAAACTGGAATATACTGGAAGCCACATCACTGTTATCCCGAGATACCTCTTAGCAGTATAAGAAAATAATATTTTTTACAGTTCTGATTGCTTCTCATGCCTGAATTTTATTTCCCAATTACATCTTTGTAATATATGTGTATTCAATATCAACTGTTTTCTGTCTTTGTAACTACAGTCTGGTTTTCTCTGTATCATTTGTATTTAGTGGTGACTATAGCAAGAAGCAATTGTTTGTTTGTTCTGAGTATAACTAAGCTAAGAGGGCCAGTTTTTTCCTCTCTACGTCCACCTGGTTCTGGTGTACCAGGGCACATAGTAAAAACATTACAGAGTCTTCTGATGAGCTGATCTGTAAACAGCAGCAAAATAGCTGTTTAGCAGTAATCTCATTACCTATAAAGCAGATATCATTGCTTATAAATCTGAAATTCAAAACAAGGATTGTTACCTGTTTTGGTAATTTCTTAATTTTTTTTTTTGCACTAGGTTGTAATCTGCAACAGTGAGTACTGATGTTTATTTAACAGGTGGAACGTCAATCAAAGACCGTAATAAAATTCCTGCTTTGTGTTCTATGAGACCTTAGAAGTCTCATTACAGGGATATATTACAAAGCAGAGATGATAAATTAAATTTAAAATTTAAAATTCTCTGTGGACTTTTGTAACAAAACTACCTAGTATCTAGTAAATTTAACCAGTGATAATTGCATACTGCCGACAAACTACTTCTGTTTCCAAACTCTGTACGTATGTGTCTCATGTAAGAGAGAAATAAGCTTCTTTATTGTGCAAAATAATTCCTATCTAGTTTATGAGTCCTTTGGGGACTTTACTGGCTGAAAAGCAAGATGAAATGTGAGATCAAACTTGTTGTTTCTCTTCTTCAGTAAGTGGAGCTTGTAGAAATAACGTTTATGCCTACATTCTAGCTGCTTCAATTGTTACAACTCTATAGCAAGGCTCTCCTTACTCTTAAAGCCATGTAGTGCAATCCTCAAAACTTACATGATCATGTTAATCTTAACTTCCCACCTGAATGTTTAATAATCATACAGAAGCATGTTATTCTACAGACATAGTTCATGAGGTAACATGTATAAACATATATATAAATGCTACAAAGCAGATTCCATGTATTTATCTATTTTAGTGAAAGTTAGAAAGTATACACATTTGCTATTTTAAGAGCTGAAACTACATCTTTCAACAAAATTTAGCTGCTTTCATTTTGTCCATGCATTTAATTTTATCTAGAAACCTTCTGACGTTAGGAATAGAACAACTGTAGTTTCTCATTATGTTTGCTGACAGAATCTATGCTTGGTTGCTCAACTAGAGACCTTACATTGCTAATTACTACCACATGCCCATATCCCAAGCAAAGGAAAACTTATTGGTTCTGACAATCCGTTCTCTCAGCACCGAATTCCAAATGAAAACTTAAATTTTGGCCAAACATAACATTTCATCAATCTTGTTCTACTGACTGCAAAAGCAACATCAAACAACGGGTGCTAATGGCTTTTACTGTGCAGTTCCCAAGCTTAGATTCGCTGATGAAAGACCCACATGAGCAAAGGACATCTTTAAACTACTTAGTAATTAATAATTGAATCAGAAAACAATGCATAAAGTAAATTGAACAGTTTGTATGCTGCTGACAGAGCTGAGTTTCAAGCAACAAGTTATATGGGCAGTAGAGATCAGCAGAGAAAGCACTGGTAACAGAGTGAGCTAAAACCAAACAGATAGTGCATATAAATAAAGACAAAAAGAAAGGTGAAAAAATAAAATTAAGCACGCCCCAAAGCTAGCAGAGGCCCCTAATCTGGAGTTGAGCTTTTCAGGATGTGGGGTTCTGGCTGAAGATCAGGTCCAAGTTTAGAGACATCTGAGCAATGCTGGGTACTAGTGACAATGTAGAAGGGGAGAGACTAAAACTCTGTATGCAAAATAGTTTTTAACCATATTCCCCTCTGCTATAACTCCTTTGGAGCCTCAAACACAGAGGTCTAAGTTCTGTGTTTGAAAAACTTCTCCCTTTGAGAAACCAAGTATGAATACAAATATGAAACTGAGTAGGCCACTGTCACAAATAACCATTTTGGGAAATTAATGATACTACTCTAGCTCATAAATAAATAATTTTGTTAATCCGGATAAGTGAATTATGATGCAAGTTTCCAACATTTTTTTTTTTAACAGTAAAAAAAAACCCCATTTAGACATTTGAGGGTATCTCAAAAAATGAAAGTATTGAAGTTTTCAATTGTGTCATCTAATTGCTTGAGTATTATTGAACATACAATAGTATAAGCTATAACTAAAGAAAACACTTTTGATTTATCTACCCAGTGATGTAAACCAGTACTCTGGAATTAGCTCTGTGGGACATTTACAGTCTTTCTGCTCCACAGAGTGGAGAAACAACTTGATAAAACCATACTCCACATTTATAAAATGATGCATGGGTGATGATTTGAAAGGAATAAAGTAAAAATTATATCTTCTTAAAGCAAGGAAAGGGACAATTAATTAGATGTGTTACTTGCAGTACCTTCTTTATGTTACATGGAGAGGATTCTATATGACTAGTCTTTTAGGGCAAATATATCGGTACCAGTGAATATCATCATGATATGTAATGAAAGAGAAGATGGCAACACTAAAGATAATATAGACGAGAAACTACTGTATTGTCAAGTAGATCTAGTTCATTAAAGGTTACATCCCAGCAGGTCTAAATGCTGGGAATGCCAGAAAGAGCTGGTTTTAACTTGATCAAGAAAACAAGCAGGCTTTAAATAGAAATGTAATGAGCTAATGTAATAAATAAAATTTAACTTTTGCTACCAGGTAAAAATAGTATTTTTTACGTGTTTGGGTTTTTTCCATACTATATTGATACTAAGGCTACTACTTGCTCTTCTTAGGATAGGTTTTATACGGTGTGTGGAAGAAAATCACTTTGAAGTCCCTCGTCATAGATCCTAAAATCACAAGTGTTTGCAATATTCATATGAAGTCAACAGGAGCTGCATGAGATCTGCACCTGCTGTTTGAACAATGAGAAACAGCACCATCAGACTTCTGACATAGCCAGTCTAATGGAATAACCCAACCAAGATAAATCTCTTATTTTGCATTCCAGTAAACACAAGTTTTCTAAAGAACTGAGTTGTCTGAAATATCATGTGAATTATCATTGTCGCTTAGTTAAGAGATGACCACATGATGCCCAAAACTGTGAAGTGACAAGTCAGCCTTGTTCCAGAAGCTAACTGCATAGGCAACAGCAGCATTTTTTACAAGATATGTCAGTGTAGTCTTAGTGGTATCCAGGTTCTCTTGAAGTAGGGACAAAATGTTGTGACTTGTACCATAGCATAGCCCAGGTCTCTAATTATAGTGTGACAACTCTCCAGTGGTAACATCTGACGTCAAGGAATACAGCCTTATAAGCTGTGAATCAGCTATTACCACCTTCAGGGGCTCTTTAAAGTCACACAACCACACCTGGTCTTTTTTGACTTACTTTCTGCCACGGGTTGAGTTAAAAGTCCCGCCGTATTTCTTCCGATTAAGGATGAGAGCAGCAATTTCTGGCACGTAGCGAGCAAACATTGCCTACATGCATGAAACAAAAACAAACAAAAAAAAAAGAAAATGGCATGCAGAGAGTGTTCTACTGCAGCAGAGGCAGCAGAGCCTCTTGGGATACTTACTTTCTTCCACTAACCGCACTATAGGAACCACCATATTTCTTGCGGTTTCCTATTAACTCTATGATTTCAGGGACGTAGCTGGCAAACATGGCCTAAGAAGAAGATAGGAGACAGAAGAAAAGACTAAAAAGAGAGGCCAAAGAAAGGGGGGTGATGAATATTTTCAGAAGATATGTATCTTTAAGATCTGAAAATGCAAAAGAATTAGATCTATGAAGTTGTTTAAAAAGAAAATTTTAAAAATGCAAAAGTTTTTATCAAACAAAACAAGAGGGCTCAACGTAAAAGTTGGTCTTGGAGAAGGTGCACACCTTATAAAGAAAATGGTCAAAAGAGGAAAAATAGGCACACAAAACAAGAACAAAATTAATTCCAACTGGTATCTAATCATAAAATACAATTATGTCTAATTCTTCCTTAAGAGGGGAGGGGAAAAAACCTATCCAAGCTCCACTGCAAAAACCAAAACCAAGTATTATCATTACTGTTACATTTCTATTTTAAAAACCAGACTTTTCCCCCCCAAGATTAGGATTCAAAAGAAGACAAAACCAAGACGGAATCAGGGGTTACTCCCCCTGCCAAGAAACAAAAAAGTCACCCTCACCCCCACCCACCCCCCAAAAAAAATTTTTCCAAAAGTTTATGTTTTTAAAAGGATTGGAATAACATACGATAGAAAAAAGGTTTTGAGGAGAAAATAAAAATTATTCTGCCATGTTTTGTCCAACAAACATCTTCCTTGTGGCTGGATACTTTGAAGAGCTACTGCCAGTTGACATGGTCTTTGTCTTCGTATGTCAATAAACATAGATGGGAATGCATATATTTATGTGCATATATATACTCATATATACGCATCTGCATGTGTCTCATATATGGCATTCATAACACCAGTTATATACATATCACCTATATAAGATGTATGTATATGTGAAATCAATATATGAGAGTAAAGTAACAATATACATATGTATGTATGTGCACAATATATATTGTGAATCATCCATAAAGCACTTACCTTGCACAGTGTAAATATCAAAATAAACCTTGCTGGTTTAGAGAATAACATTGAAACAGGTCCTATAATATTACTACCACTGACAAGTAACAGCAAAGCTGACATAAGACAATTAGTAACTTTGGTGCTATGTACATACAGGACAAAGAACATGAGAATTTGCTGATATCGAAGGATACTGGTTATGGCCATATGATAAATTGTGAGTTAAAATTGTGCTATATGACACGAAAGGATGTTTGAAATTAAAGAGAATGTGTTTTGCCATCATCTGGATCAGGCAAGCTGCTCTTTAAGGCAGTCCAAAGCCACAGTGTTTGTTGGAATTCTGGGAAGGAACACAGAAGGGTGGGTAGGACTTCTGAAACCGCAAAGTGCCTTTAAGTACCAATAGCAGCCTTAAAAAAATGCACTACAGTCAGTCACTAAAAATTAAAGGACTACAAATAACATTATACATTGAAATATTAAGGCACTTTCTGTATTCACATGCATTACTCATTTAAATAGATTAGAAAAATTCTGACTGTACTAAACTGGATTAATTTGACAAGCTCTACCAAAATATTTATCTATAGAAAAAAATGGGTGTATTAATTATATTTTAAAAATCTGCAATTAATTTTAATTCACTAAATGAGATATTATTTAATTATAGCACTGAGATATACAGGATTGAGTATTAAGGTAGCAATAATAATAATAATAATAATAATAATGAAGTTTTTACCAATCCCCCAAGGATGAAGAAGACCATGAAAAGGCGACCAAGGGTTGTTTTTGCATAAACATCTCCATAGCCAACAGTGGACATTGTAACCATCAGTAAATAAACACATTCCCAATATGTTAGCGGTTGATTATTTTGGAAATTTTCCCATGGATCCCCTGAGTTCTCCACCTAAGATGTACAAGAAAACATATAATGAATTAGTAGTGTTGTACCACGAATTACAAATATTTGTGTGTGCGCATGTGTGTGTGTGTGTATATATATAATCTGGCATACAATATAAGCTCTGGATCGTTTCCTGTGATTTATTTTGAAGAACTACAGAACCTAACCCTGTCCCAATTACAGCACTACAGTTCTCTTGCCAACATGCATAACCTTGCCACTCATACTATTTATGGAAAGTAGCTTTTCCATTCACCACTAAATAATATAATTTATTAATGCATCTAGATAAGTTCATTTTATAGCAATTTGTTCAGAACTTTTTCAGAGTGAATCTTACTTGCAGTACAATTATACTTCTTAATGGTTTTGGTTTAAAGTATTATATAGCTATTAAAGGCATTAGTGACATGTTAAGTTTAGTGATAAACTATCACTTTCCCAACAAGCCAGTTACTTATGTGACAAAGTTATAAATTTAACAGTGGGAAAGGAGCATGCCCTCTGAAATTTGTTCCAAAGTAAAAAGTTTGAAGTTTGAGGATTCCTATGGTAGAAGAGAAACTTATGCTGAAAAGCAAAAAAAAAAAAAAAAAAAAAAACCCAAACCAAACAAACCCAAATCCAAGCCCTAGAAAATAGCATTCCCTCCCTCCTGATGTAATTTTAAAAAGCTTTTTTTTTTTTAAATAGAAAAAGCTGATGTTTCTATGATAAAAATACTATATTTACCCAGAGGAGTGTAAAAATGTGGTCATCCATGAATGAGAAGTATATCATAAACAAAAACATCCAAAATTTCAGTGTGTCTTTATAAGAGTGAAAATTAAATGACTCTCAGGTATAACAAGACAAACAGTCTCTATTTAATCTTATATAGCCTGGATACAGCTCAAGGTAATTCAAGTGAAGTCAATTAAATTGCTCTGGACTAACATTGATATAATTAAATTATAATATTAGTCCAAAACCTTTCCTGAATAACTTCTTTCTACTACCACCTTGAAATTTTCCTGATTCTAAGTTGATCATAAAATGTACTTAAAGGACAAACACTCAACCATATTTAATTATGTTTGCCAAGCAAATCAGTAAAAGCTATTAGTTTAAAATGTTTAAAATCAACAATTGACATACACCTATCATACATATGAATATTCACATTTATGAACTCGTACATACTTTTATACTACCTTGCATTTATCAGGTATTGCTAGGTGCGGAGTAAAAATCTATTACAAATATTTATGTTATCAGGGACTGAAAGCTACACCAAAAAAATTGAAATTCAAAAACAAGAGAAGGAAATAATGTCTAAAAAACTGCTACCCGGAATGTTAGCAATCCCATTACTTCTCCTGGAAATACAGGACTGCTTTCCTCTGGCACAACCATTGATCTCCCAGGGCCCCAGTATCATTTCAGCTCCGCCAACCCCTTCCAGGAAGCACTTGGGTAGTTCTTTAGGAAACATTGCCACCTACTGGTAAATTGTAATCATTCAAGAAGTTGCATCAGTTCAAGTCTCATACTTTATTGCTGAGGTTAATGATGTATTACTTACTATTTGGAATTAGTTTTGAGTAAAAGCCTAAAATTCAGGAAGCTGTGATGTCTTTTTTTATTGTACTCGATAGATTTGTTAAGGGATTATCCAGAGCAAGGCAATTTCAGGTAATAAAGTATCTCAGAGAGCAGATGATCCATGAGAAAAAGTCAATGAAGTATTTTCAAATGTACTTACCAAATGTATGAACCCAGCTGCTGTCAGCCACGTGCTGATAAATATAGAGCACAGATTCACTAGCTTGATGGAATTACTGAAAAGAAACAAAACCCAGCAACAAATATGAACTTAGAATGGAATTTATCACACATTTTTAATATGTACCTGTATACAACTGCATACGTTAGACTGAAAGAGTCTGATGATGATTTCTGAAGGGATGCGGGCTCCCTAAAAAACGTAATCAAAAACCTGTGCAAAATATGTATTATCTTGTCTTTCCAGAGTTCACCTTTGCATAATTTAGATAGCTTGAAAGAAAAATTCCAATGCATTTGAGAGCAGAAAGACAAATTGAAACCTTAGCTACATCTGTACTCATAATCAAACAAATGGAAATAAATAATGCATTTTCACAAATACTTTGGTTGCCTTTCAGTACACTCACCTTCTCCTTTTTCATTGCTATACACCTCAGCAATTATTTACATGTAAATATTCTGCTACCCTGCAATACATCCATGCAGGCCCAATGAATTAAACTGAGCAATGCCAGTTAACATTAGCTGCTGCACACTGCCTTTATACATACGATTGACTGATGTGTTTTGAATTCTTTCATTTTTTGTTAGCTTGCATGCTGCTTCTATATTCATTGTGCTTTTGACCCCAGACCTGTGGTGGCTTTAAAAATAACAGCAAGAGAATGTTTTTGTTGCAT
>NW_009260182.1:3869472-3955548 GCF_000687185.1 Egretta garzetta | reverse complement strand
GCTATTCCAGCCAATCTGTAAGTGTCACGCTGCTTTTGTGAAAAAAATGATTATTCCCAAATTAAATAACTTTGGCATTACACACTCAGTGTGTAAAGTCCTAAGTATTTTTCATATTATTCTGCTTGCATGAACTCCTAGGGACTTCTTTGTGGAAATCCATACTGAGCTAGAGTTTTTCATACTTCATATTCACATTTTTCGGAAGAAAAAATAATTTGAAACCTACCAGTGAAACTCTTTTTAGTCCCACTGAGTAGCATGTACCCTATTGTAGCCAGAAGTTACTTTGAAGCAAGGACCTCACTCAGTTCAGTTTTAGCAGGAAAATACCATACTTAAAATTTTGTGGTAATAAGTAAAGCTAGCTCCCTCTCACAAAAAATCACTATGTTTTCAAAAGCTAAGAAGGATATTCAACAAATACACAAGGAACATGTACGTTCATGTACATGAACACAAGTTCATGTATTACTATGTCTAAATAATCTTACCCATTCATAGAACTGTATTGGAAATAGCTCTCCTTTGGTTTTGAAAACATTGATAAGAAAGAATAATGCCTCAAAAAATCACTATTAATTCCTAAATCAATACATTCCAAAAGAGTAAGAATCGGGAAAAAAAAATCACTATTGGTGTTAGTAGGAGTAGTTTTGCAGTAGAAGTAATTAATATTTCTCTTTATAACTACTTAAGGACAATAAAAATGCATT
This sequence comes from Egretta garzetta, assembly GCF_000687185.1. Taxonomy (NCBI): domain Eukaryota; kingdom Metazoa; phylum Chordata; class Aves; order Pelecaniformes; family Ardeidae; genus Egretta; species Egretta garzetta. The sequence goes on along the minus strand of NW_009260182.1, from coordinate 3,954,832 downwards.
TGTTAAATGAAGTTGAGAAATGAACCTGGAAAATTAATCAGACCGGCTCCATTAGAAGTATTTTTTAGGAGTTACAGTTAGTGAAGTGGGCAACTGTGGGTACTAGGAAAGAAATACAAAAATACTCAGAAGTAAGATCATACACCAGCAATTCTGCAATTAATTAACATTCACCTACATCAACACATATTCCCTATTTCTCTCTTTCTTAAGGTATGGTTGATTAAGGTTCATATTTTGTTAGTGATAAAATTCAGTCACAGCACAGGACCCTAAACAACAGGTTCCTAGATTAAACAAAATGATAGAACTCATGCTGCTGCAAAGCTCCATTATGAAAGGCTAAATATCATCCTTCACCCGAACTTAGGAGTGGCTCCTGATACAATACTGTGTCAGTGCGTCTCCACATATTACTGTAATACATGCAAATGACACCAGTCATTAAAAATAACTATTTACATTACTTGTTAGGTACATTTTATTTTTGCCGATTTATTAAACAGTCTACCTTATCTCTCCTCTATGAAACCCTCCTGTGTTTCTGCCAGAGTCTAAATATAAATGAAGGATTAGTCACAAACATTTTCCTGCTCTTTAAGCTCTTTCCAACATCTGTGCAAAATCCCTTATTGTGAGCCCTGCCTAAGCCTCTGTAGTTCTGTCAAAAAATATCAGAAAACAGTCAATTGGAGAAATTTTCAGCTGAACACCACACAATTCATTCTATTTCATAAAATACAGGAAAAAAATATTGAGTAAAATACATTTAATTTCCAATCAGGGAACCAAATGGATCCTTGGCGGAGTACAGACTTTTAATAAGCCACAGTAAAATTTTGTTTTGCCTTGCTGGTTGTTTTCAAATATAATTAATAAATTTTCAGATATTCTAATAATTATCTAACACTTCCATGCAATTTTGCTAGTCTTCTCACTGCCTCTATTTTTGCATTGTTCAGCTTTTTCCTTTTGATTCCAGTGTCTGGAATGGCCCTTCTGCCTATTGTGTAAATAATATATGCTCCTTTAATTCTCATATCTCAGTCACTAATCCAGGAGTAATTTTAATTTATAGGTTAGAGTAAACCTTTTTCTTTACTGGGGCAAAGAGGAAAAGGACAGAATTTCTTCTCTAATTGCACCAAATATTAAAACCACGGCAGTGCCCTTTATACCCTATCAGTTTCTCATCTTGGCAGTAGTTGCTTGTTATTAATGCCAAGCGCACTGAAACGCCTCTAGTTGAAAACAGTCACGTAAGGAAGGAAGCTCTGCTTTACTGGCTTTCTAATAATCAACATTTGGGTTTTATAGATATTTAGACAATTGTATAAGTAAGCACAGAAATGATGATATCTAATCTAAGAGTAAATTTTGCACCAGAGAAACACTATTTAAATAAACAGGTCAATCTTGAATAAGCCAGCTCTAAATATACTGATTACAATAAATGCATGTTCCCTTCATTCATGGATCTGAAAGTTTACAAATATACCACTCCTGACTGGGCTTTTAGCCTTTATCCAAAATCCTTTGAGTTTATGGGGCTTTTCCATTGACTGCCATTTATTTTGGTGAAGTCGTTCCGTGTGTTAAATGCAAACTCACCGGATATTCTGAGCTCCTGCACAAATTACTCTCCTTTACCATACTGGTAGCATTCTAAGCTACTGGACTACATCTTCACTGCACGTTCCTTGATTTGTTTATTTCCCAAGAACTGGATTCCTTACAGTCACACCGTTAAGGACAGAAAGTGTGTGATTTTTACAGCAAAGATAATAGCTTCAAGGTTAAGGGTTGAAGAAAAGCCATTTACCATGAGTGCGTGCAAATCTCAAGGATCTATTTCCCCATCACTACTAATTAACACAGCAAGTAAATGGAGCTACTTGCATACAAAGCCTTCACACATGCATCATCAACTGCTGGAGAGAGCACAGGATTTCAGAATGGAAGTGAGTTTACAGTAATTATTGGAAGCTGGATTCAATACTTCAGCTGGAGCATTTTAGGGAATGATGAAAGGCAATGTCTCTTCAGCTATCAGGCATGGGAAGTTCCCTTTTTTTTCCTTCAAAGTGATCTTTTGTTCAAAGTTGTGCTGCTTCTGCACAACTTTCATGTATTAATAGCCTGAAGAATCAGTGAAAGCCAGAAGGTTACTTGGAATATTTAAAATATTATTTGAAAGAAATGCTAATGACAATGAACACAATATAAAGATAGCTGAGTGTAAAATTAATTTTTAATGTGTTTTTGATGTGAAGAAGGATGCTCAGTTCAAAGAAACTGAAACAGAGCAATAATGATTATTTCTCAAAATACTTTTTAGCTGTATTCTGCTGAATGAATTGTGATCTCTGTTTTTCCAAGGCAGTAGAATATGGATCGATTATGTGGAAAGAAGCAATATTTAATCAGCATGGAGCTCTCTAATTCATTCTGCTTTTAATTTATCAGCTCTCAGTCTTGCTCAGATATTTCAAATGTAACAACACATCAAGTAAAATCCTCTACTGATCACATGGCAAATTATGCTGACACTGATAAATCATCCATCAGCAGAAAAAGGTTTATAGAACAGATAACAAATGCTTTTTTTTTTCCAGCAAAGAAAATCATATATTACTAGGACCACAAACCTAAGCCTTCTATGTCCTGTCACTAATGCAACTAATTCGGTATGTAAGAAAAGGTCTTACCTTGTTTTAAGGATATTCAGAAACTGCAAAATTTCTGAAAACTGTATCAGTCTAAGGGCTCTTAAAAATCTCAAACCTGTAGTAAAGGGGAAAAAAAAAAAGCTCTAGTAAAGAATAATTCAGAGTATAACAACATTTCACTTACAGTGACAGTGATTCATGAAATCAACATAGGTAGCATACAAAATGTAAAATACCTTTGAAATGTTCTTCCATATTTAATGGTTCCAAGATCCTTATCAGGTCTTTTTCAAATTGTTTGAAACTTATTTCCTTAACAGCTAAAATATCCTACCAGAAAGCCTTAGCTTATGTAGGAAGCCATGGGAGGAGACATACAGGCTGAAAGCTAAGGGGAAAAAACCTCACTGAGGTTCTGTTGGTAGTTTAGTGCACATGTCCTTCTCTTCCAGGCTGTCAATGACACACAGATCTGAAACTCCTCAGTCCTCCAAGCTCCCACGTTGCTTAGTCAAAAACAAGAGATTATGGGCAAGAGATCTGATAACCTGGATAAAGTAGACTATTTATACGCCTGATTAAATTGGTAAATCTTAATGACGTAAAATCTTTTATTGTAATAATGCTCCCTTATCTCCACCCCAACTTCCAAAAATTCAAGCAGAACAGAGGAACCACACATTCTCTCAAAAATGACAAATCTGCTATAATTCTTTCCGTCAAACTATAACTATAGGAATAGATTACACTTTGACTATTAACAAAGTAACCGATTTTACAAAGAAATAGCATTTTTGTGTTGAAATCTGGTTGCACAAATAGTTCCCAGACAGCTGCAAAGCCAGTGAGACACATACAGAGTGTACGCAAAAGAAAATACCACAGAAGATTAAGGGCTTAAATTTTAAGAGAGACTTATGCTGATGGTAAATAATTTGGCTGTAGATCGTTGGCATGTGAATAGAAGTACATTGTGTATTATACACATGCTTCAAGGATAATTTTTATTAGACAGTACAGCCAAGAGTTACATAAAAGTTGTGTAACATGGTATTGGGACTGTTACAGTTAGGTCCAGGGCAGCTTCTTCTCATACTTCCTCTTTACTGACAATTATTTTACCCACTTCCAGCCCTATAGACCACTTTTTACTTCTAGAAACTTAAGAAAAGACTGGTTCTGGCAAACATATAAACCTGGTCACAACCTTCATCATCTCAGTGGAGTCAAGGTTCCCCTCAAAAACAAAGATGCAGGTGGTGAGATGTGTTTAAATCGAAGCTTTATTTCTGCAGTATTCTTGTGGAGTTGTTAAACAAAATACTTACTCATGTTAAGGCCCATATGTAGCCTTAAAGTAGAAAATCACTCCTGTCTGTATGTTACATGGATATAAAGTTTCTTTTTAACTACTGACTGCGGGGAACTCTGAAGATTAATCACAACCTGAAAATGGGATTTGGGGATCTAGACAAAAAGCAATAAAATTACACTTAATAATTATAAATTTCAGACCCATTCGCAATTAGAGGATGATCATTTTGGATCACAGTGCTGAAACTGAGACACACACGTCCCTCTGCACCATTTGGGGTAGTTCTCACAGTTGCTACTTCTATCCAAAGAGATGTGGCTGGAGAAGGGTTTAGAGGACCTTTATTAGCAAGCCTAAACTTTCTCAGCTCTGTTCCATCCAGCCATCTCCTTCACTCCACTCCCTAGGAACTTCTTGAAAAATGGCTGGTGGGAGAAAAATCATCCCTTTCAAATGCTTTGCATTGCATCTCAGTAAGACAGCCAAGTTACCCATTGCAACGTTTCAAAAAGAAGCCAGAGAAACATTGACGTTAGCAATTAAACCTCCATCTCCAAACTCTTACAATGCTTGAGATATATTTTAGTTGCTGAGACTCAAATGATAGAACAATGTATTTTTTATGGAAGAAGAAAATAATTATAGATTAAGTTCTGCATTTGCTACAGCCTATGCTATTTTAAATAATTCCCTTCAGAGAACAGTGTTAAAAGAAAAAAAAGTGGAGAGTGCTTGAACAGATTTGAACTACAAATGGAACTGGCTTGTAACTGTAAAAGGTTACAATCACCTTGTAACCTCTGTATCTTGTCTAGGACATTACTCATGGGGCTGCGTTTGATAGCTGAAGGAAAAATATGCAAAAAGGATCAAATTTTTATCTTCAGAAACCTCAGTGTATTACTTGCTTTGTGTGGTTCAAATATGAAGAACAAAAATGAAATGAAAATAACAGTTTTCCTTATCATGACGGCAATGAATTTTCCAGTATTCTACTCTTTTCAAGACCCAAACAGTTCTGTTATTATGTTCCTATACTCCTGTCATTTTATGTGATTTTCTGTACTTCCCATCTTGCAAATAATCTGTGAGTTCCATCATCCTAGCAAGAAAGTGGAATTTAAAAAGAATCTCTTCCTATGTTCATAGTATCAAGACATAACAAGCCCTATTAAAAACCACTGAGAAAAGGCAGATTCGCTAGATGAGATATTGAAAACTTCATAGACAAACGACCGTGATCCTGTATGATGCTACCTCTTCATATTTTATAGGCGTGTTTGTATTTTAATTAGGTTTTGTAGAAACATCAGTCATATTAGAAATAGTGAAATGTTGTATTTATTAAAGAATATATTTTATATTAATCAAAAAAGCCTGGTAAATCAATAGGTATAGGAAACAGAGATTAGGAAAACCCTTCATGACAATACACCTTCGAAGCCTATAAAAATTATGTATTTCAAGTATTTTCAGTACCCATTAAAATTACATTCTCAGTTTTGCTTTCAAGGACCTCTAAAGGTCTTTTTTATGAAAACCTAATTGGAATGTAATATTCTCTCCAGCTATGTAGAGACATTGCCTCATATAAATTTCATCAACAGAATGAATATTGAAGGAAAACACTTCTGTTAGCCCTGACAGTCACTACTCGTGACCAGGCACTGAACAAGGATACAATCTGCCTCAGTGGGATAGAGCGTTTGGGTACTGGATTTACTAATGAATCTACTGGTTCACTTCTGAGTTTTATAATCCCCCTCAGTAGAAAATCTAGCCAACTGAGGGCTTTAAAATCCATTTGACATTGACTGATGTCAGAGTCAAGGAGAACCTGGCTCAGGAGGAAACAAGCAGAGACTAGGAGTAGCATTCTTAGTATACCATGGCAAGAAAGGCAGACAGTTTGCAAACAGGGCTGAAAGGCTTACAGCTGAGCAGGGAAGAAGTCTGTTTAAAGTAGGAAAATCAGGAGTATTCATAAGAGACAGGTATTCCAGAACAGCATAAAAAAAGAACTCTAAAAAGTGATCTGACCCAAACACGTAAAAGGACTGGACAATGGTAGGGCTGCAGCTGGTAGGCTTAAGTAATCTTGTTTCCAGGTGCTCAGTACCTTGTTTTCAGGGGCTGTGCATGCAAGCATCAGTTCACTCAGTGCTTGCAAGTGAAACCCATTAAGCCTGCAGTGTTTACTCCCCATAAAACTGTTAACACAAAGTCAGTCAGCCAAAACAACTCTCCATAGTAGGGACAAATGACAGCGTACAATGCACCAGTGTGCACACCTCCCCGGTAGATTATAGCGTGTGAAGACTTTATGTGGTCTATTTGCAACATGCACTCATATTAGCAGAGCTGAAACAAGGGAGAAAGGGGAAATCCCGTTCTTGAGTAGTTATTCCTAAAGATTGACTGCGAAAGAGATAAGAGGTGCTGGTTTTGAATGAATCTGCTCGGCACTCTAAAACATTTAACAGCATTGACTGCTTGACCTTCTGGTAAATTATGTTCATTTTGAAAGACTGCAGCTAATTCAGAGGTTTCAGCCTCATTCTTCAAATAGACTACAAAAAGCTGCTGCTGAGAATAAAGTGTAAGCATTAAACTCAGATGAAATGAGTTTGCCCCTAAATGTATGATTACTTATATCACCTCAAATTTAGCAAGGGGATGATGAATCAAATGAGTAACTCCCAGAGGAAAAGTCCACACAGCACTTCATTCTGGTGCTGGTATTAATGACATGTGAAAGTGTGCTTGCAATCATATATGCATCCATAAACTGATAACACAGTAATCCTCACAGCAATAACCTTGTTGCAATGCGACGGTTGTCTAACTAAAAATGGCCTAAATTATTTAGTAGGTAGCTTACTATGAATCCACACAAGATCAAAATTCAAACAAGTTAAATAGAAAAGATTTTAATTGGTCCAGCTCTAGAATAATTATTGACAAAGCTTCTGCAAAACCAGCCTCTCTCTGAAAACAAATCACATGGAATCAGTAACACAATGCCCCACGCTATGCTCTCTCACTGTTTTCATATCAAATTTGACTCACAACTAAGATGATGTTATCTCTTTCAGGCCCATCAACTCACTAAGAATAGAGATTTTTCATGTTTGTTTATGTGTCAGGAATAGTAAGCAAAATTCTATAATAGGAGCACTAACAAAAATTCCCATTTTCCCAAAGCTGTCTCAGCTACTTAGACAAACGTATTCCTGGATAACTTTTGTGGTATAATTTTATTTCACATTCTGAGTTTTCAATCTGGAATCTGTAAAAAAAAAAACCCCCACCAGCCACATCTGACTCGGAGATCAAACGCTTGCTCCTGAAATTCTAGACATTCAATTTAGATATGAGAATTCGACACATCCACATCTTTCAGGCCAATTTTGAGGGTCACTAAGAGAGGCCAAATACCACCCAAAAAACTGAAATCAATCTTAAATATTACAGAAATCAATGATCTGTGCAACAGGAACAATATGCTATGTTGAAATATTGGGCTAGATCTAGAATACAACAGTATTATTTTTATTCCTTTCACTATATGCTTGCTCAGTTCTGTGAGGTGAGGTACAAATACTCTCCAGCTATTGCTTTGAGTCTTTACTAAGGACCCAGTAAAATGGATGCTTTAGACCAGAATAGCAATATGAACATGACCAATAAACTATGTGCCAGTAGCGATGCAATTACAGTAGAAAATTATTTTCTCTATGAAGTTTACAGTAAACCAAATTACATTATTTTAAGCTTTACTTGACTTCACAGTCTTAAAGGTGCTGAAATATCATATTTTCCTATCTGTCAGTTTTGCAGTCTCCTGGCTGAACCGATGCTTTCCACAAGATTAATATACAGCAGCAATAAGGATTACCCATAGGTTACAAATCCCCCCAAAAAAGGAAATTTACAATTTTAAATCTATAAAGGGGAAGAGGAGGAAATCATAACAACTAAACTCATTTGTTTTTAATGAGATTCTAAAAATAAAAACAGGAATTGGGGTATTTCTTCATTCAACATGAGGGATCAATCTACCAGAACACCATCAAGCATTACATTATTCCTCATCAATGAGATACATAATCCCCTTCTTATTGTCATATGTTGCTTTTTCTGTCAGTAGCATATCCAAAATATTGGTATAAGGATTCAGTCCACAGAGATTCTGTATACCATTTCTATTCCTGACAAACCATTCACCCATTCATCAGAAGGGTATCTTCATCAAAACTGTCAATGGCTACTTCTACCCTATATTTGATTAAGACCATATGGTTTAATGAAGATTTAAAACCCCAGAATCCATATTTAGGAAATCAGAACCTTTTCTGAGATGTATATGATGAAGGGGTAATTTTTAGGATCCTAGCCTGAATGCCTTCACACAACGCAACAGAGCAACCTGATATTCCATGCCCTGTAGATAGGTTTCGAAAATGAAAGCTCCAAGAATAAGACAAGAAGAAATAGTATGGGAGGAAAAGAATCTGCCTGTTGGAAGCAACACAGACAAAATATTTTGATGCATTTACCTGCCTCTGCTATGCAAGTCTAGAAGCAGGGAAAATAGCACACAGCATGAAAAAATCAATAGCCTATAAACCAGGACAGCAAAACTGCATCAAGTACAGAATCTACATAGGCTGTATACTAACTGCTTTCAAACAATGCTGTATCAAAGACTTTTTAATAAATCTCTCTATTGCACATTTCTTTAACTTACTTTTACACCTGTTAAAATAATGAGAGCAGTTTTAAAAATAATTTCTTAATAACTCCACCATGGCAGATTATTACATTCCATCCTTCAGTAAAGATGAAATTACTCGATTCTAGGTGAATACCGAACCCCTTTGATGAGGTATTGGAGATATGAGCACATTAAAGCATGTGAGTTTGGGAAGGAATTTTTCCTATAAAAAAACAGAAATCAGGTAGCATTATTTTGAAGCTGAAAAATTAAATAAAGTATCTTTTTAGAAAAGAGTAACACTAGCACCAGAGACAGAAGCACAAACTACATTTTTGAACAAAAATTTATAGAGTTGGACCTTACCCCAGTATGAGCCGACCCTATAACAAGACACCAAGGAGTTTCGAAAAGTATGTTGTTCTTCCTTTTCAGGGATATTATGTCCAGCTTTGACACGATATCCATTTTGGAACAATTCTCCAAGAGATTTTTTACGCCTTCTAGTACTTTTATAAGTTTCTGTACGTGTGCCCCCAGAAGCATTGCGGTAGACTAAAATCTTGCTGGGAATCATGACTATGTATCTTCAGCTTCAGGAGCACTGCACTTAAGTATTGTGGTTCGGTCTTCAGTCAGAGAATCCACTAACAGCGAAGGTAGTCATGTATTTACCCTTCTTTTTGCTAATTCAGTATCAGCATGGAGAGATAGCTCAGAGTTCTTTCTTCAGCAGAACTTCTCTTTGGAAGCAGATTTATTTAACTGGACACGGGATAATGCAAACTTCACCTTTACATGTTGCTACCAAAAGACAATTCAGTATAATCTAGTCCATTTCTGTTAGCATGAAACAAGCAGAATTAATTCAAATATAAAACCTCAGCCTCACAAAACAGACTAAGAGTATCAAAAACTGGATGGACAAAACAAATCACAGAAGCAGGCAGACAGTGCAGATGCTCCTCTGATCCATGATGCATTAGAGCTTAAAAGCCATCTTCTATCCGGATATTACCACATAAGCTCCTTTCAGATACATCAAAGAACCACACCCATTGATCCACAACCCACAAACGTGATGCTGTTCACTTGGAATTAACATGTACTCTCGGAAAGAATATAGTTGTAGTTCATGTACATAAAAGGAATTGTTTACCTTGTATTATTTATTCTTTGCAACTTTACATATCTGCCTTCCGTTTGAAGCTAGTATGCAGAAGGCAGAGGTCGCATAATCAGCCAACTCTTACAGGATTTATCCCAGATGAAATAAAAAAACCAAACACAACAACCCTTCATCTAATCCCAGTTAATGACAGCTATATTACTGAAGGAAGAAAAAAAAAAAAAATAAAATTTAGCCATCAAGCAAGAGCACAAAGAATAGAGCGTATTAGTTCTCTCAAGCAGACTTGCTCTGTGAATATTCACAAAACTGGACTTCTGTTCAGTCAGCTACCATCTCATTCAATTAGAAAAAACCCTCTTTAAAATAAGATGTAAATGTGAGATATTACCTTCCATGATATATGATATACTTTCTTGGTCAACTTCCCTGCATAACGTACAAACTTTGTCTTGAAAAGCCATCTTCATTTCCAGGAATATGCTTATCATTCCTATTTTTTATCCCCAAAGGAGCCACAAAGATGTATATGCCAAAAATATATCAATGTCATCTGGAGTACAATGCAAAGCAGACACAAAAATAGACTGCACCATGTGCTTATAGGAAATGTACAGGATCTTAAAGCGTTTTGGAAATGTTATTAAAGTGTGACAATACCAAATATAGAAATGGGGAGAACAGTCCACACAAATTTCAAATTTCAAGCTATCTGCAGTAAGTGAATCAGAGGCAAACCACTTCTGTGACTCCTTTACATTGTAACCTTTACAACTCTGTTCTTACAAACAACCTGGTCATGTTCCCACTGGTCACAATAGTAAAGTTCCACAGTCTAGTGGGAATAGTTTTTAATTCTATACATACACATGCAGGCATATACATAACACACCTGTGAGCACTTGAACCATTCCTCTCAAATTGGAAGGATTTGGACAAGGCAGTACTTATCTGTGTTACTAATCACAACTTATACTGAAATAATGTCCTATTTTTTACCATGTGAGGCACACTATTTTCCTTTCTGTTTGTATTTCATCTTGAACAGTATTATCAACTTGTTATTACCCAATTTTAAACCTATCATTAGTGTACTTTGTACTTAGCACAGCAAATGTTTGGGTGTAGAATCCATTTACCTTGTGGAACCTGGAACATCTCTAAAGCAAAACAGTACCCAAGTAATAAATAGCAAGAGCCAAGCTGTTTAGTTTACATAACCTGTATTTGGGTTTAGTAATTTGACAGTATCCCTTTAACTCTCTCAGCTCCCTGGCATAGCCAGATTTTTATCAATTTTCTCTCTTTTTCTGTCAGTGCACTGCTAAATCTGTTGTATACATCAAAATCTGAAAACATGAACTAAACGACAAAACCTGGAAATAAATCTAAAATAAGCTTGTTGCACAAGTTAAAAATATTAATCTAAATTTCAGCAGCAGCAGGATGATGACATATTGTGCTGAGAAGCACTATTCAGCATTATGGAGCCACACAAATGTTTGTATTACTTCCCTGTGCAGCAGTTTCTGCTTTCCAAAGGAGTGGTTTTTTGCGTTTTGTTCTACAGTCTGATTATGCAAGACAGCTTATTGTTTTCAGCGAGAGTACAGCTCTCTACCATCTATACTATCTACCCATTACTTGGCCAAATTTTTCATATTAGATGTAGAATTACATTACAGAAAATTGTTCTCTGTAGGCTAAATTATTTTTTTCTTCAATTGTCAAGAAAACTACCTTTTAGCTATCCCATCATCTAGCTCAGATGAGCATCTGAGTTAAGGCCTGAAGTCCACTTAAGCAGATTAAGATGAAGCCATTAGGAAAATGGCACTCTTTCTACTTTTTCCTACCCCTGTGAAGGACACGGTTGACAGTCTCCTGGGCTCCTAAACTCTGTGTTATCAGAAACACCAGAGGTGTGTGTGCCACTCCAAAGTATCTACTCCAAACTAATCAACATTCATGCTGTTCTAAAGAGCTCTAAGATGACTTGTTAAAACCAATAGGTACCTTCCATGAACACAAATTATTTAAAGCACAAGTGATGTTTTCCATATTTTCAACAGAAGTGTTTTCTTGGAGCACATCACTCCATGATCCTTCCTAAATTTGCCATAAAAATGCATTGATACACTTACAGAGCCATTGCTACCATTAAATGACAACTTGCTTTCAAAGTCCATCCAAATGTGAAACTATTAATCTCAAACATGCAGGAGAAGAAAGTATAACTTCTCAGCAGCTGAGCTGCACCTTTACCTTTGGCGACGCAGGAACTAGGTGCTTGCTACACCATCTTGCAAGAGGGCAAGGGAAGAGCAGATCTTTGGCATAGACAAGCAATGTATTAGGTAGGAGCGGGTATAAAATTATTGCCCTCTAAAGCACAAGTTAGATAGGGATGACTGATTTGCTTTGCTTTTGTAGGATACTATCTGCTTACAGTTGTACCCAAAAGCACAATCTAGAAAAAAAATGAAACACAAGGAAACCTGCCAAGGAGAAACCTGCTGTAGAGAAAAATAATTTTGTAGTACCCAGTGACCATTCCCTCCTTGAAAATTGCTCTTTAATTTATTTTACAGTAAGGTAACCTCTCTTTCAGGTTGCTACTTCTGAAACTACAGTTCTACAAGAAATGGCCCTTAAAATTGTCATTGGTCCTATTTCAAAAAGGGTAAAAGTATTATTTATAGAAAAAAATAACCTGGTGTGTCAGAGTATAAAACCTATACAGGCTGGCCAACAACTACTTTTTGGTACAGCTTTGTAGCACTGTCTATGGGTTATGACAAAACCAGAACAACCTAATGTCCATTCTGCCAAGCACTTACAGCTCATTAATCTCACTAAATGATTTAGAAGGTAAATTTACAATCCAAACTTGAGTTGCTGAAGATATGTCGTTGCCTTATGTGTTTTTTTATCCAGTCTCAAAGTCTTAAGATATTAAACCATTTTCAGAAAGCTTTGCACTAGCAATAACAAAACCAGTCACTAGATCTGTAAACATTAACTTTGCTGCTTTATACCACTTCAGGCAATGACTATGTCATATTCCATAAGACAAGCAGAGATATACCCAGTACTGTGTTAATAGCAGGTTTTTACATAAAATGAGAGCGCATTACCTTGTAAGTATCATATTTCATTAAGTATTACCCCACCAAACTGATGGCGGTGCCATTTTTAACGAAAGGCTGAAAGCATGGAGGGAAGGATAAACAATATTCATACTTACCTCGTGGAAAAAAGAGCTAGGGAGAAAAGGAATTTATTCGTGTCTCACTTTTCTTTTTGTCTTAGACAAAATGTGTAATCCTTTCTACATACTGAAGTCCATATTCAAAAAGGATGGAAATATACCTTTCTTATTTCTTTGATTTTTGGAGAATAAATTAATTGGACACTTTACTGATGATGCTACTAAAATCAAGATGACCCTTGAAATAAGAGGTTACACCCCAGCAATCTAACCTTGCAGAGAGGTGGCACTGAAGGTTAGAAACTCGGGGTTTGTTTTTTACAGTGCCCATTAAAACCCCATATACAGTAGTTTCACTTCCTGAAGAATGACAAGTTAGCATCTTGTATAATTTTCCCTGGCATTCATCAGGAACAAATTGCACTAAAATCAGGAATACGCTATTCTGAGCGGCTGTAACTGTGGAGTGGGACAAATGATAAGAACAAAGGCAAAGGAAGGACAAAGGGCAGATCTAAAGCCTGACTCATGCTGCAGGATGTTGGTTTGAAAAAAGACTTTTAATTCTGCCTGTCTTTGCTCCTGTGAGTCACAAGGCACGGGCCATAACTGCCAAAGAAACAAGGAGCGCACTACAAAATAAGGCTTGAAAAGGAGTCAAATATTTCATGTCTAATCAACTGGTACGATCTAATACATGCTAGCCACTGAACCTTCTTTAGCCTTCGAGTTGCACAAAGCAAATATTTAAAGAATACATAGGAAAAGGTACATATATATATAAATTATGAAGAAGGGGTTATAAAAATGATACAGCGTAAAAATCTATACATTATTATGATCCAAGTGCAATTTAAAAAAAATAGTTTTCTGACTAGATGGGTGCCAAACTTAAAATATTTATGCCTGTCCAAGAGATGTGATGCCCTTTTACTCAGTGTAGCGAATGATTCCTTGCACATGGTTTAAATGTATATTGCAATAACAACAGAGTATTTCATACCATCGGATTAAGAATTCAGGCATAAAATTTCATAGAAATCAAAGATTATGGTCTTTTAACTGCTTTTTGGAAATATAGCTGTCATGTAGGTCCATACATCACTTATCACTGTCCCTTATTTCACCCCATGCCAGTACTAAAATGTAGTCTTCACCTATTCAGTATGGTAACATGTTTAAATACAAAGTCTGAGAATTGCAAGTGTCAATTCAGCACTAGGGCTGAATCAAGAATAAATCCAGTGAAGGGAGTAGCATTTAAAACTCCTCTCAAAATTCATGTCAGACAGAAAAATCTGCAATCTGCCTACTGAAAAGCAAATTCTCAGCAAGTTTCAAGTGCACAGAAATGCTTGCACTAATAGGCAAATATTACTGAATCACTAAGAAAGATAGGGAAAATTTCTATGCACTATCAGACTAGACTGGACACCAGTGCCTAGAAAATTAGGTGTCTGACGTTTTCCTAGAAGATGCCATTCCTCCATGTCTACATATCATTTGCTATTTTCCACTGAATGCAACACATTTCTTTTACAATCCACCTTGCATGCAATTGTGTATCATTTTCTTCAGGTGAATCTCCAACAGTGAGCATAACTGAATCCAGATGAACGCATCTAGGCTTGTTTTTCTTTTCTAGATATCCCTGCTTTTTAACAGTGCTGATATCTACACTTTGCCCACAATACGAAGGAAAATTAAACAATGCATAATAATCCAAATTCAGCTTCAGTAGAGAATTTAACAGAAAATAAAAGCTGGGATCACACAATTTTCTTTACAAATTATCCTTTCTCATTTGAATTTATATGTGCAATATTTTACACGTAGAGATGCAGATGTTCATTGACTGCCACATCATCATTCTATATATTGCCTGCCAACTTACCACTATAAAAATAACTTTTTCTTAAGAGTTAGCATTGTCCTAACCACTTTTTAAATTGTATATATAAATATTTAACATACAATAACAATTATATTGGTTTATTTTATTACATACATCATTAATCACTTGAGCGCATAATTAAAAAGTGAACTTCTAAATAATATCAAATCTATTACATACAGCAGCCTTTATGTAACAGAACATTGGTAAGAACCCCTATAGGATTTGGAATTTCAATAGCAGCTATGGAAGTTGGATGTTGAATAGGAAGGGAGTCGCAAAGGTTGAATTTTGAAAAAGAGAATAAATACGAAGGTTGTGCAAGGCATTCAAAGCATATTATGATTTTATATTTATCCCACTGTGATTATTTCTTCTTCTGTCACAAGGCTGAAGAGGCATTACATCCTTGAACTTCACTGACTCATTTGACTTACCTCAGAGAAAAGCATCCCAGATCAGAATTAAGTAAAAGCGAGCAAACTGATACAATGTGAAAATAACATTCTCTCTGACATCAGCACACAGTGACAACGCCATACTTGGCCACTACCATTACAGCTAGCTCATAGCAATAACGGACCTTTCTGCCAGTCTATGGAGGTATGGATGCACAGTGGTTGGAAAGGAACCAGTATACCTCTGCAGCACAGCACAAGCACACCTGTACACAAAAACTCATACAGTTCTGAAGGGAAACATTCCACACAGTAAGGGGTTGAGCAAAGAAAAACATAACCAGCAGTTAGGAAGACAATAAAGCTGACGGATAATTTGTACTGAGCAGCAGAGTAACTAGGTGATAATGGAGAAATAACCTCTGGAGAGTCCTGAGTACCTCGGAAATCTCATAATGCAGTAGACTAAACCATTTTGCTCTCAGTCATCATTGCTTATGAGGGACCACAACATTTTCCTTTTGATTAGGCAGATTATCATTTCCAGATAGCCTGACTTGGATGCAAAACCTCTTGGAATTTAACTTGGCAGTTAAGATACTAAATGGCCAATTTTTTTCACCTAAACCTCAACGGTGATGCTACAATATTATTTTTTAATAAAACCAGCACTCCTTACAGGATAATGCTGAACAAAATGCTGTACACTAGACCTGCCCCTGTACAGCCCGCTTCCATCTTCCTTACTTTATAGAAGCTTATTTTAAAAGGCGGCAAAATAATTTCCCTATATATAGATCACTTATAACTGAAACAAGAAAAGAGCTTTAGAAAAAAAATGGTTTATAGTCTACAAGTTTTACTTATGTAGGAAGAAAACATTTTTCTAAGTTTAAATACTATTTTTAAATTAAAAGACAAATTATTCTATTTTCAATCTTTATCTGCCATCTGCTGTATTTTTACTAGCAACAAACAAAAGAACTGATAAAGTCAAATAGGCTGCTTTTCCAATATTTCAGCTTCTGACCTGAAGCAGCAACTAGGGAGAGTTCATAAGAAAGCCTACTTCTGGCAAATGCCTGTGCAATTTTGAAGACAAGATAAACTTAGATAGTTGGAACCTAAAATACCAAGAAAATTCAAATTCTTTGGCTTCATATCCCTTTATACATATTAAATCAGAGAAGTAAGATCAGTAGATAGATTTAGAGCAAAACGTTTCATAACTAACATAAGCCTATATAAAATTTGCAAACACAATGTACTGTTTTTTTCAAAGAGAATTAAAACCTAAATGCCTGAATGAAAAAAGCGCACTCTAAAGTTTAGTAGCAGCTTATTTAACACCACTCCATATTAGAAAGTTCCATGAACAGAAGAAACTGGAAAAAGCAGCAGAAAGATCCAAAAGCATACAGCTATAAAGAGCAACCAAAGACTGCCCTCTGAGCATCATTTGCTTTATTGGCAAAGACTTCCTGGCAGTCCATCAGGTACACCACTGCAGTGCAAGTAGTTACGGAGGAGTCAATAACTTCAGAGGCACTTTGGTGATGCAGAGGAATGTCCTTCCATTTATGGACTGGATTTTCTCTGAGGTGTTTCTATTTTTTTTATTATTTAGAATTTGAGATAGTATGGTACTAAACACTGCTGAAGGCAATACCAAGGTTAATGAATACTAAATATCTGGGGGTCAGCCGTGAATGAAGGGTAAGCCCTGCATAATGTAAGTATAGACACTATAAATACAAAAGTACAAGAGAACCTTAGGCATTCAAAAAAACTGGTATGAAACAAGTAGCAAAAAGTGGTAAACTATGAAAGATACTGTTTTCTTAACTTAAGTCAATATTGTATGAAACTCTGCTGGATGGTATAAACATCCTGCAGTCCAAAACCTCAGAAAAAGCCTGAAATACTTTAGCTGGAAGAACATTTATCTCTATATCCTAAATTTTCCTTCTCTACATGTCACCTGACTTTGTATTACAAATTACCACAATTTGCAAAAATTGAATAGTGGCTCAAGGAACAGATTAAGGAGGAACTTGTTACAAAGTATTATCCATCCACCTGTTGCTTCTGAAATGTCACATAAGCAGGAAGGTCAGAATTTTGCTCATATTAATACCTGAAGCATAGAAGCACAAGAAATAAATTTACCTAATCCCAATGGGGTTTTGGTCCATCAAGTGATGGTCAAGAAGTGCATCTAAATAAACATATTAATGAAGGTTCCCCTTTTGAGTGTGGAATTATAAGATGAGTGAAAATCTTAATCAAATCCTCTCTTGACTTTTCTTAGATTCACATATAAACTTGAGCAAAGGAGTTACCAAAAGATTATCGAAAGGATATGAATGATGTAGTTTATATAAACCTCCAGTCTCAGCTGAGTACATAAGTTCATTCAGAGCGCTGACATTCAGTAAGAACAACCACTCCATGAACTTTCTAAAGTCTCTTAAGAGAATTAAGAATTCTTAAGAATTCTTAACTTGTAATCTTTCTAGAGAGATCCCAACTACCTTTGCATCAGTTGATATCAATTCCAGTTTCAACAGGATTTGCTTATGAATAATTCAGTCTTGCAAAAAGGTCAGGAGGAACATGGCTAGGTTTTTGGGCTTTTTTTTTAAAGTTACTTAAATGCACCTTTTCTTAATTCCATATAAACCAAACCTCATGCACTACAGTGCGCACTAGACAACTGATGCTGAATTACTGAGAACCACATGGACATCTCAGTACATTTAGTCCAGGGTTTAGAAGATAAAAGAGATCCTTTAAGCTGGTTTACAGAAGTTAGATGCTTAGAAATACAAAATGAGCTAAAGTTCAAAAACGGTCACCAGAAATCATAAAACTTATGTTAAAATTACCAGAATATAAACTCTCATGTTCTAGGTATAAGGACTTCTGGCTTGGGGCCTATGCAGTTATTAATTATATTATTTATAAAGTATAAAATAGTGTAAACAACAAGCATTGAAAATTCAAAGTTGAAAAGATCACACTCTGCAACAACATGACTCGGATTCAGTGTATTAAAAAAAAACAAAACACAGTTACCAAGAAATCAGTGGGAAAAAACTTACTAGATAACATATAATGAATACGTTGAATGCCTACATGGTACTGTACAAGTTAACATACTATCTTGGAATCGAGACATGAAATTTTATTTTCAACTGGTCTTTCAGCTGACTTTTAAAGATAACAAACAATTAGTTAAATAAAAAAAAATTAATCTTATCTCTCATACTACCATTCAGGAAAGTGTACAGGCTAGTTACAGGCTGTAGGTAGCTCAGGAAAATTTCAAAAGCATCCAACTAATAGTAATGCAATGATCTTTTTGGACACTACAAGTAGCATTTTTAAATGCCCTTCATGCAAAGGAATACAAATGCCGGAGGACAGCATAAGTGAATTATGGTTCCCTAAGCAGTTTGAGGGAAAGGGTTTTCTTCTTTTAGAACGTTATTCCGTATTCTAATACAGACAAAACCGTACAGTTTGATTATCTTCATTCGAGCAGAAGGGACTTAATCACAGTCTGAAAGACCACTGAAACCATCAAAGAACACAAAAGCAGTCATAAAGTAATTAAACTGATAATAAAAAAACAGGGTAAAAAGAAAACAGCAGTGGTTTTTTTCACATAATATCCAGATGTTAAAGACATATATTGATTAGACGAGAAGGGCTATGGAGTGACGAAAATTACATAACATCTTAACAAAAAAGGCAAAACGGTTGGCTATTAAGAGGAATTGCAGTGATTTATTTTTCAGCATAAATCCCATATACGTGATATTATCATCCTATTACTGCTTGAGGGGAGGAGGGCTCTGCAGAGGGACCTGGACAGGCTGGATCGATGGGCTGAGGCCAACTGTATGAGAATGAGCAAGGCCAAGCGCCGGGTCCTGCACTTTGGTCACAAGAACCCCATGCAACGCTACAGGCTTGGGGAAGAGTGGCTGGAAAGCTGCCTGGTGGAGAAAGACCTGGGGGTACTGGTTGACAGCCAGCTAAATATGAGCCAGCAGAGTGCCCAGGTGGCCAAGAAGGCCAATGGCATCCTGGCTTGTATCAGGAATAGTGTGGCCTGCAGGAGCAGGGAAGTGATCGTGCCCCCGTACTAGGTGCTGGTGAGGCCACACCTTGAATACTGTGTTCAGTTTTGGGCCCCTCACTACAAGAAAGATAATGCATTGCTGGAACATGTCCAGAGGAGAGCCACAAAGCTGGTGAGGGGTCTAGAGCACAAGTCTTACAAGGAGCAGCTGAGGGAACTGGGGTTGTTTAGTCTGGAGAAGAGGAGGCTGAGGGGAGACCTTATCACCCTCTACAACTACCTGAAAGGAGGCTGTAGCAAGGTGGGGGTCAGCCTCTTCTCCCTGGTAACAGATGATAGGATGAGGGGGGATGGTTTGAAGCTGCGCCAGGGCAGGTTTAGGCTAGACATTAGGAAAACCTTCTTCATAGAAAGGTTTGTCAGACTCTGGAATGGGCTGCCCAGGGAGGTGGTCGAGTCCCCATCCCTGTAGGTATTTAAAGAAGGATAGATGAGGTGCTTAGGGACATGGTTTAGTGGTGGGATGTCAGTGTTAGGTTAAAGGTTGGACTCGATGATCTTAAAGGTCTTTTCCAACCAAAGCGATTCTATGATTCTATTCTAGAGGGAGTATGACCGAATGGAATAGGAGTGAAAAAGTTAGAAACAGTTATTACAAACTACTTAGAATTTTGCTGTCCATCTATACCAAAATGACATCCTGTGTTTCTGAAGCACTAAATTTGGCAGACTATGATCATAAGCATTTATGGATTGATGTCTGGAAAAAACATGAAATAGAACATTAACCACTGATGACAATAGACAATTTGGGTATATCAGATAATATAAAGTCTAGCTGCTTATGTTCCGCCGTATAACATGTGTGGAAAAAAAAGTTTGGCCTACACCATGGAAATATCTATCTGAAAAATGTATGCTGAAGAATACTAATATATCTTTAGAAGTTCTAAATATTATAACCATAAAATAATAGTAAGGGTGTCATTGAAGAGGGGGTTCTCTCTATGACTTCATCTTGGCAGACAAGGAAAAAATTATTATGGAATTCAAATTTAGGCTGTTTAAATGAAAATACTTATTACCTTTACTGTTCATGGGGGGAAAAAAACACCAGAAGTCCAAAATAGTAATATATATTTTGTATTTAAAAATATCAAATTTCAAAAAGAAAGTTTATGAACTATGTTAATCAACCATGGACTTACTTTTTGCAAATAAAAGACATTTTAATTGTAGCATTCTTTTACTAGTAGCACAGTGGACATTTCAGTAATAATGGAGAAAAGGCAGAAGTGTCCCATATATATTTCATTCATATCTAACTGAGAAAAAGCCAATCATGTAATGATGGCATACTTTCCTTCCTAACATAACTAAGGAGAATGCTAATAAACACGTCCATTAAGCCAGACATTTTTAAGTCATTATGTCTGGGTAACTCGCATCCAATAGTTTTAAAAAGTCACCCAGTGGATGACTTAATGTTGGTTTTCAGTGAGTCTGGCACATATAGTTTATAAAAGTTCCAGAAATATTTAAGACAGTTAATGTTATTTCCATATGTTTAAAAGAAGTAACCATAAGCCTATTAATCAATCACAGACAAACCAAAGACTTCTACTACAAAGTAATTAAGTGGTCAAGATAAAGAATTATATTTATGTATACATTTTAGAAAAACATCCTATCCCATTAGCTTTTCCATTAAATGTCATGTTTGAGTGATAAAGCTATAAATACTGACGTAATTTACTCAGCATTGCTATGGCGCTCATTAAGTGGTCCAAGAACCATTAAGACTTGAAATGAATCTGGCATGTCTTCCCTGGGAGTCTTGGCAGGGATGAGTTCCTGACCTTAAGTTATTTAATATTTCTATTGATACTCTGGAGGAAAAGTAAAATCCACGCTGATAAAGTTAACATGATACTAGAGGATGCAATGCCTCATAATGAAGAGAACAAGCCAGCGAGAAGCAGGGCTTGGGGTCACGTGTAAAGCAGGATGGCAGCAATCCGTATGTGTTTGTTTACAGGTAACTATAAACTTAAGACTGGATTTTTTTTCCACTAAAGATGCATTCTTGCTCAATCAAGTTTTTCCTCTCAAAAGGAGACAGGAGTAGAAAAGGTGCAAGAGGTCGAAGTAGTCCAGCCAGCCAGGTAAACTAGGAAGCACTTTTATTTAAAGCAATATAACTGGTATCAGCCATGATATTAACTTGCACTATCTGCTCAACATTCAGAGATTATGATTACTTTGTGGTCTAAGCCTGCCGCTCATTCACACAGGAAAAAAATCAAGTTACCCCCCTACCTATGGCCCCTCTCAATCAGAGTAGGAGAGAAACCAGAATGAATTCGGGGTCATTTTCTATGCAGTGTTAAGCACCACTCATAGACAGTGATAGACTGGGAACAGAAGACAATTTAAATTATCCGCGTTACTTTGAATTCAGAGCTGGAAGCAAGCGCACAGTCTCTATGAAAGTCAGCTAGACAACAGGAACTAACGACACTTGTGACCAGTACTGTCCTTGAGTTTCTCCTCTGCTCCAGTGTCTTTTGGCTAAATTGTTTGACTGGAGGAGAGAGGAGTGGAGGAGAGAGGAGAGGCGTATTTTCACACTTGCGTGCAATGACATTCATAAGAATTGGCCGTGGATGTTATGACAAATACATATTTGTCACAAGGTTACCTTTTAGTATTAATATTGTAACAAATCAAAAGCCTGTTGTGAAGTATCACTTTAACTAGTACCCTGTCAAAACACACATGCTCTGTGAAAACTGTGGAACTGATTAAGGTATCTAGAAGAAAGCAAAAAATTGTCATCTTCAATATAATACAAATGTGATACAGTCCATTCAATGACACATTATTGAAAAAACACCAAGCAGATTGATTATTCAGAACTATTTTCATTAAATTCATTCTGATACCTGTTTGAAGGCATTTGAAGTATACAAAGAAATGTTACCGCCCAGAAAAGTAGTGCATACGCACATATATATAAAACACAATTCTCCTAGGAAATTTTACAGAATTTAGCTTCTATTACATATAAAATAGCTTCTAATGTAAGTAAAATGGCACAAAACACTTTAAAGCTGTATAAAATACACCAGCTTTGTAAGAAATATTGTAGAATTTGGATGTGTATTCAAAGTTTTCACCAATAGATGGCAGAAATGCACAATATGTAACCAACAAAATCATTATAAATGACTGCAAATTTAAGGTGCTAAGAAAGGGATCGGTTTGAGACATGTGGATGTATCGAAAGACAGTAAATAATTATGAAGTTTTGGAGCTCATAATTCCTCTCTCACACTGGTATCCCTACCATGTATTTATCCGTGCACTTCTTTGTGTCAGCGTAACCAAGGTACTCCTTTAAGTTCCATTAAAAGAAGTACGTTTTCCAAAAGGAATAAAGTGTTCGCAGATTCAAATATGGTTTACAGGCTGACATGTTCTGTAGAGGTTATGTCAAAAACGTCTGCAGAGTATTGAAACAAATGTTGTTTTCATGTCACAGATTTTTAACTAAAGCTTCATCTTGAAGCATGCTTGCTGGATGGCCAGGAGGCATTCATATCATCAGCTTATCTATCTTAATAAGACACTCTGCTTGTTCTCCAAAGCCATCTATCTCTTTCCACAGAAGGAAACCAATTTCCTTCTCCAGCTCACAAAAAAGGCTGAATATCTACCAGAGATGTTGGAAACAGTTTACTCGGACCAGGAATTGATACTTAGACCACAGGCCTCATCCAAAATTACTTGAGATGTCTGAAACAGGACCTGGACAGAATTTGAGCAAGGATTGGAAAAAAGGATCCCCTCTTTTCCATAATTATGCTAATCACCACACAAAGATATTTGTTCACTATGCTGTGCATGTGCCTACATTTGCATCTGTTTTCTTTTCCCCACTGTAAATCTTGCATTATTTTCTGAAAAAATAGCATGGCTCCAGCAGCAGCCTAGACTAGAGGGGATGTCAGGAAAGAAGGATGATGAAAAAATCTTCCTGCTAATAGAATCTTTTAGGAATCAAACAGTTTCTATCGCCTGAAATTTTATACAGTGGAATAGATGAAGCACTGAAAGCACATGGTCAGAAAAAGGAAATGGATTAATAGATCTTTTCTATCTTTAATTTCTGTGATTCAATCATATGAGACACTATCAAATCCATATATTAGGCTTTATTTAAATGACTGTAGTTCTAAGGCTGATTGTTCCTCATTCCATGCCCTTGTAAATGGGAAGCCAAGATCATATTTTACGTGTTTAGTCTTCCTCTAACAATACCATCCTCTCAAGGCAATTTTTTCCAATACAGCCTGCTCATAAAAATCAGTATTTCCTTTCTGATAAGCATACAAGTACATGATAAAAGGCATTTCAGTTATCTGAAGTGGCTTTGCTATCATAGAAGACAGAATAACAGTTTTAAGTTGTGTGTAGAGTGTTTGTAAATCATTACTGAATACAGCTACAACTTGGCAGACTGCAGGCTATCCAAGGAAACAAAAGATCTGAATCTGAAACTTAGCTATGATGCTCAGTTACTCATTATTTCTCCCATTGCAACTTTTTTTATTTTCATCCAACAACCTTTTTAGCCCACCTTCACTTAGACTGTAAAGACAGCATTCAGACTCAGTAATGTACTGAAATAATTTGGTTGAAATTAACTGTCAAAATTACCTGTAAAATCTCAAGAGCCAGGAACTCCACCCTTTCTGTTATCTTTCCTCCCCTAGGAAGACTCTCTTCACTCCACAGAAGCCTGCACTTGAAGTGGAGAATTGTCCTTCTACCACTATCAGAAAGTTTCTTGTACAGTGTTATGCAAGAAATATTTCTGATTTTATAAAGTATAGCTTTAGTTTATGTGTAAATATCTACACAAATGCTACTGTTTGAAAAACAGTGTTGGAAAAATGTCAAAGGGATCTAGATGCAAATGAACATCAGAAGACACACTGATGTTTGTATCTGTACATTTTAAGTCAGAGTACAACAAATTTTTATACTGACTGTCAAAGCATTGTATATCGCTGAATTACAGATTCATTGAATTTTTCTTCCCTTTCTCTACTCCCCCAATCTTTCAATAATATGTAGATAATTCCTTGTGTCAGGTGTATTCTGTTCATGTACTTCCTTTTCCTATGCTACGCTATGTTAGCAAAAATGATACCCTAGAAATCCTTTCTAAAGGATTTATCAAATCCAAAAATTTGATATTTTGCAGGTTTAAAGTGCTGTTGGGCCTTCAGCTGTACATTAGACAGTGAACACCCTACCATTCCTAGAAACCTTTTGATGGAAAAGCATATTCTGATCCATCTTGCATATTGAATTTTGTTTGCATACCGGAACCTATGTGGAAGATTAGATTTGAAACAACACCCTTTATGAATACTAGCTGAAAATGTCATTCATATACAGTATTTTAAGATACAAGCATACAGTTTATGAACAAGTGAACGCAAAGGAGTGGCGGGGAAAGTGGAAGGCTTCACATACGAAGACTTACATAATAGCTGCATGGTGGCATTTCTGAACTAGCGTAAGAAAAGGAAAAAAACCCACTACAGTACACTGAAAGCTGATACATTCAGACCACACATCCTCTGCTATACTTCACATATTTCCATGAGCATTTAGTGCTCTGAAGGCAAAGTTTATTTTTGATTCGGGATCATTTGGGCTTTTAAAATACTGTTCAAACTGTGTGCTCATACTTATTTTATTGTCAGATAACTAAACCTGAATAGTTCTTGTGAAATTGGGAATTCAGGGAGCCACAGTCTGGTGACTTTCATTCTGACTAATACTTAGACAAACTCATCACAGCTGACTTACATGAATCAATAGTGAAATAAACTGGAAAGACCCTGATGCACAATACATTCCAGACAATTTATTGTATTAGGGCTCCTAAATGATCTTGAAATTTAAGGCATACAAAGGAATTTGCTTAATCAGTAACAAATTCTTAAAACATGCAAAAAATTATTGGGAAACACTGAAGTCTGAACCTGTTAAATGGTTTTCACATTGCCTAACATTAAGCATTCCCTATTTATTTGCCTCACTAGAAGGCTAACCTCCCTGTGACTCCTATTTCTACAGTAACACTTGGTGCAGAAACTAGAACTTACATATTCTGAATCACCCTCTGCACAAGGATATCTCTCTCAATTACAAAAATTATATAAAAGGAAAAGTAGGCATCTAACCTGAAACTGTAAATAATACAGTCTAAACACCCTCCCTTCCCCTCCAATCACACTCCCAGTCCTGCCACTGTATTACCTACATGTATGGCCGAAATATTTGAGCTCCACAGGCAGAGTAAATTTTTGCCATGTTTTTTTTAAAGGTGTAAAGGAATAGACAATCTTCATTAATACACTTCAGTGTACTTGCTTAAAAACTCTTCCATCACAGCATCTCAAAATAATAATTTGCTGATCAAATTACAGCTATGTCAGGGACCCCAATGATCCACATTTTTGAATTAGTGAATTATTTCACTGAGGATGATTTTCCTTAAAGTGAAAACCCCCTTGGAATAAATACAGTAGAAGCAGGTGCAAGGCTCAGACATTATAAATATGTCACTCCTAAGATGACTACATTAAAAAAAAAAAAAAAGTCTCAGGAGGATTTTGTGAGAAAACAGGTAAAGTGGGACTATAAACAAGAAACCGATAAAAAGTGATGTTGGTGTAATCAAGAGAGATGGAAATCCTTTCAACCCTATGAAGAAATAGAAGTACAATTCTTACCTCTGCCTGCAAAGTGACATAAATCTTGTAAAAAACTATCCAGTAGAAACTGCTAAATGAGCAAACTCTCTTATTCCTGTTAGTACTGTTAGTTAGATTGCTGTGTCACCATGAGTCAGTCAATTACGCAGTCTCTTTCACAAAAGGGTACTAATCTCAAACAATTATCTCTTTGCCTCATTTATCAAGTTTTGCAGTTTTGTTATTTTCTCATTTCATATTCCTTTTGTATGGATCCTGTGATTCTAGTTTTTGCTCTTGGATAGCCTTCATCTCTAATTATTTCAATCTCAAATTGCAAAACTCTGATATGTCGCGTTCAAGTGTGAAAATCCATCCCATTAATTCACATAATGCAAAGAATCTGGGACTGAGTTACAGCTAGCAAAATCAGCAGTTTTCTTTTAAGCATAAGCTTGTTTTTTATTTATATACCTTCTTTTTTTATTTGATTTCCTATCATAATATCGAACTGTATGACATGTTCTTCAAAAGGCATTACTTGGGTTTACATACACGATAGAAGTATATGATGAAGACAGTAATCATATGAGGATCTGTAGTGATCTCTTGCTGTTTTACTGCTTTCTTCTTTGGCATACTAATAACCACTGATGTATATAGTATGAACTCCAATGTGGTTATACGTTTATTAATCTCTTTTCAGACAACAGTAATTAATCAATAATTTTTGCATCTTTGCACTTCTGAATCAAGTTGAAAATATTATAATACTATAAAATACCCTGTGTTTTATTTTACTTCCCATGCGAAACATTTAAGATGACCACTCTCTTCAGCTTTTAGGGATAATGAGTGCCTGTATTTTTGGAGACATGGATTGTCAAATTGTGAAGTTTCATATGTTGTCTAAAGGCATGGCATTCACAAAGCACGCCATTTTAAGGAAGGTTTCCCTTAATAAAAAATCCCAAATTTTGACATTCATTTTACTTAATTAGAGAGAACATGCAATTTGTACAAGAAACTTAATACAGCACATTATGGATGTTCTTTAATTATTTATTTTGTCTGCTCTGCTTCATTTTGTATTCCCTTTTACCTGTGGCACATTCTTTTCTAATGCATTCCTAGCAGTCCTACACAAACGTTAAGCCCAGAACATGTCTAAACAAATCTTCCAAATCTGATGTTTCAATAGATTTAAAATTTAGCTATATTGGCTCAAAATGTGAAGAAAATTTGTTGATTTCATTGTTGACAATGATTCACGGCAAACCAATGAACGGTTTGGATCACCTGTTCAGGTTGTAAGGTACGACAATTACATCAAATTCACTGTTTTATAAAAATGGCCTCATGTTACACAGTACTTCCAAGCTGGAGTTCACCACTACTTCCAGTAGCAGATCGTATTAATGAATCAAGAACAAAATGGACTTAGGAAGTGCCTTTTCTAGTGTAACCCACCTGTCTGCTGAAACAGCAAATTCACTGCAAAAGCAACTTTGTTAACATTCTTTTGCTTACTCGATGCCACAAGATGAAGAATTTCTTCATCAAAACGTGCAAAGTTTAAGTATTTTTATAACAGCTATTAAAAGGAAAAACTATTTTACTTACCAAGCCAACTTCTGTTTAAATATACTGACACAAACACTGGAGGAACCGTGAAGAAATCTACTACTGAGTTAACTTCTAGCCAAAACCATAGCTTGTCATTGGCTGCTATGAACTGAAAAAAAAAAGGGGGGGGAGGGAGGGATGAAAGAATCAGATTATGCTCATGGTGATTGCAGGTAGGTGCAATATTTTCCATTCTAAAATATTAAACTCTAAAATTAGTGGAGAAGTAATTCATGTTTTAGGTCAGTCCAGACAAAACAACGTGTATCGCCAGAAAGAAGTCTGTATTGTGCATTGCTTGATAACTACATTGAGATTAAAATGAAAGGTCTAACTAAAGAGACAGATCACTTGTATGGTGAATTGTAATATCTGTGTTAAAAAACATTTTATCCACGTTTACTAACATTGTAATAGTGGAAAAGTGTAGGTAAGTGTATTATTAATATTTCAACCTTTGCTCTAGCACACCAAAGATGTTGGTGGTAGTCTCATCATGTATTTGCTGTTCACAGGTTTCTCAATACTTGATAGTTTGCAAAGAGCTCATTATCATCCTATCTAGAGTTAATCACCAGGATGACTCCTACAAGGCATAATTCAGGACTGCAGCAGGACTTCAGTCCTTCAAATTGTGCCATGGATGAGGTAATTTCTCTCTCTGACTACAAAATCAGCCTAGGGGAAACTGGCAAACTTAGATGCCAAGGACATCATCGTTTGAACTTGCCTATTCATCTGTGTACTTAAATAAGGTCAAACTACTATTCACATTCAAGTAATAACCAAGACATTTGCTTTATAGAAATACGAAATCTAAATATGCAAATAAATATACTATTTTAGTGCATCACAAAGATATTTAATGCAGTGGTTTTACTCATGTAAGTCTTAAAACTTGGTCTAATATATTTCAAAACAGTGCTTGTATTTTTTGAATTACAGACAACATCCATTGTCTTTCTTCCAAAGCAAATACTGACATTGTCTAACTATTTCATCCACTTAATCTCCTTGCTTTAGAATTACTTCAAGACTTTAACAGAAAATGTTTATGGTGCATACCAACTTTGCTGGAATTCCAAATAAAATATTGGAAAGGGGACTCTACTGATGTCAAGAATGTTGAAATCATACTTAAAAAGAAGACAGACAACATGAGCTGCATTTTCCTCAGAGAAGACTCAAAACCAAAAATAAATTGACATTTTGTTAGTCTGTATTACTCAATATCAATGCTCCAGCATGAAACCTGAACAAAAATATCCAGTTTCAGCAGAAGCTTTCAATTCTGTTCTGTTGAATTTAGAAGAAGTCAGAATATTTGGAACTAAAAGCTTTTTATGATGCGAGATCAATATTTTCATAACCTCCAATATATGTTCTAATCAGCATTTTATCTTTTCACAGGGAACAACCTTTAGGCTTTCAAAAAGGTTAAAGTGTGTTATTCAACAATGAAAACAAAATATGCCGACTGTAAAGGCCACTCATACTTTTTTCTATGGAAGTATTTGAACAGTTACTCATTTAGGTAATTAGCAACTAATAAAAGACCATTTCATTACAGAAGCCATCCTATCATGTTCGAAGAAATATCGCATTCTTCTAGAAGCACTAGCATAATTCTGTCACTTCCAAAGAAGGATTACTTCCATACTTGCCATATCTCTGCCAGACCCTATTGCTTGATTATGTGCTAACTCAGGCAATTTGGGCTTAGTCTTTTCATCAGCAGTTTGCAGACTTCACTTCTGAGTTCTCACATAGTTGGATACTAGCCAGCAGAGATTTTTAAATGGATATATGTGTGTTTGAACACAAATATCTTCTAGAACTGAAGATGTGGTAATATTTATATGATTTTCAGTTGCAGCATCATTTTGGGGAGAACAGATTTCTCCATCTGTTGATGAGAGAATGAGATGAGATTTTAAAATATTTCTTTAAATACTTTAATTTGCCAGTGAGTCCTCACAGGAAATATTTATCAAAAAAACCCCCAAACAAACCCAAAAATAAAATAGCTAAAGGTATGAGATGCTATCACATAACTAACAATTCATTACCATTCCAATTCTTGCATCCACACCACCAAGTATCACCTTTTCCTCAAGAACTGCTGTTTAGTTCTATATTAGAATTTTAACTTAGATAAGGAGTGAATCCTTACCATCCCCACTTACCATACTTCAGTTTGGGTAAGCAGCTTTGGGTAACACAAAGATTTGTTTTGGTTGAAACTAAAACCAAAAAAGATATTCTAGCAGTGCATCTCACATACTCTAACTGCTAAAGCATGTTCAGTCAACAGGATCAAAGGGGGCCCTACAGTACTCTCTCTCCCTTCCAAAAAACCACACAGTGTGGATATGAAAGTGTTAGCATCAATTCTCAGTATATTCTCTCTTATTGTGCTCTGCTTCTTGATAATGTAGCCTAAGTTACTGCTTTGAGTAAGTAGAGTGGCCAATATGTAATTTTAATTCCCTTGGTGAGAGCATACAACCCTATCACTAGCACAACATTTAGAAAGCATTTGGATACCTCTAAAAGAAGGGGCTCTTGGAAGTACAAAAGTACCATGTATTGCATCTATTATGCCAAAAAGTTAACCTATATTGCAGCCCTGGTGGACATCTACAAAAGCCCCCTAAATCTTTAAGAATTAGGGGCTATTACACTATATGCTTTTAAACTACAGCTTAGAATGCATACACAGTAGTGTAAATACTGAAGGAGTATATCAATTTAGCTACAGGATAGACACTGCACCTAGACTGAGTAACGAAAAAACCTAGGTTTGCAACAAAATTCCTTATTGGATCATCAGAAAAAGTTGGTTAAGTTGGTCAGGAGTGAAATAGGAGGAACTCAACTGTCATTGTGACATAGGAGCTCCTGTGATTCAGAAGTAAAATGGACAAAGGAAGATCACAAGGGAGCACTTGTATCATATTTAAAGACCAATGTGGCAGGCTTTCTGCTTACACGAGGTTTTCCTTGTAGTTATGATGTTCAAGGGCTTTTTTCCCTGCTTTTCCAATCAACAAGCAAAGTTAGTTTTCAAAGCATATTTAAAAAAAAAAAAACAACAAACAACAAACCAAAAAATCCAACCAAATAAAAAAAAAAACCAAAAACAACAGATTGAATTGCAAGCATTACTGGCCCAAACCTTTAAAAGTGCCTACCTGTTTCAGATGTCCCAGCTTTTAGATCCTGAAACAGCATTACTGGATTTTCAGAAAGTGAGAAGTATATTCTAAAGATATACATTTCAGCATGTTGACTAGTATTTACAGCTTCTGCAAAGCATTCATTAGCAGTCTGGGAAAGTGGATGTGCATAAAACTGAACACAGCAGCTCTGCCAACTGTTACCTCAACCTTCAACTGCCAAAGACGTATCTAGCAGCAGAGGAATAGATCAAGCTTTCACTAATCTTGCACAGGTAGTTATCACTCCATGGAGAACACTGAAACTAGATTCGACGTCACTGACCAGCACTGAACTGTGATAGTTTTCACTTTCTACCACACAAGAATATTCAGGAACAGACAGCTTTGTTTATAAACCATCGGTCTCTTTAGTGATCTTAGATGCTTATTATTAAGTGTTCTCAATCAAATGCTTTGCTCGTGCTTTTTAGGAATGGGCTTAATTTTGTCCAGCCATTGTAAAGTCAGGCTGTATTGAAGGACTCTCCTTAATAGCTACATTCCCTCCCTGACTCATGCTATCAAAGACACGCTACTTACACGCAAGCCGAAGTAGAGTAGGAAGAACACATTGAAAGCCATGTCGATCTGTAATGTGAAATCTTTGTAGAAATTCTGGCAGGATTCTATTGGGCTATTTGAAAGAAAAAGAAATCACAGTAAATTGTCAATATACGAGTTTCTACTCTGGTGAGATTTTTATGTGTTTCGTTAGAGACCTTGATTCAGAAATCACATTTCTGTTTTCCAGTCATTTACAAGATACAAGCAAGCATTTCAAATTAATTATTTCATTCATTCAGTTAGTCATCCATACAGTCTTCATATCCACCTGTTCAGGTAATATCTGAGAATTAACATGCAGATACCTTTAAGAAAGGACAAGCAGGAGAATACCTCAGGATTCCTTAACCCCACATTAACCCTTAAAGAACTGACTTCTTTCTATAGGAGACATACCTATGATACTTTAGGAACAAACCTAACAAGCACACAGCTACAGTGAAACATCACAGGTTTTAATTCACCTCATAATATAAAACCTTAAAAATAAAGTAGTTGCTTAGGAATACATTACCCATTAGCAACCTGGGGTACTTAGTCTTGTAGAATCCCTTGTTTATAAGAAGTTGGTTTGGTGTTTGTTTTTTTTTTTTTTTTTTTTTTTCCTTTTTCTCACTTCTTTTTGTTTATGGCTATTTAATGTACTTTATGTACAGTACTATGAGCTGAGTAGAAAAGCAGCATAGCCCACTGGTAAAATTAAACAACAAAATAAGTAGAGGAACTTGAAGCAGTACTCTAAGGGTTAATTTCTGCATGCAGGTTAATTAAGATACCTTTGTGTGTGTCAAGCAGCCATGGCAAATTCTAGCTTATGTTATGCTTTATTTAACAGTGGGTCAGGTCCAAAGCGTACTCTATACAAACTGGTACTTTATAGATATACTTTTATCTAAGGAAGGAGATAACTTCCACGAGTATTAGTGATTTATTTGTGAGGTTCCTGAAACAGGTCGGTGAAGCCACAGAACAATGTTGAAATCACAAACCAAAGTGAAAGTCATGTCCCAATATATGCTGATGTATATACTATATATACGTAATGTCCCACCATATATACATATATACACACACATATATTGCAAATGATCATGTATTCACCAGAACTGTAATAAAGTGGAAAACTAGAACGTAGATCATTTGGAACCCTAGAAAACATCCTTTCAGGAAAGAAATTCTTTGGCTTCCCAGGTCAAATAAATCACTGAATGTGAATGTAATACCAGTTAGCATAGCGGTAGCTCTACGAATATAATGCTAGACTGCTCAACAAGCAAGATCCTGTGCGTTATGAACACCAGTTACCTAATTTAAGGCATAAAGGAAATTACCTGGGCTACCAGGTCATTACACATGCAGCCAAGTTTTCCATTCCTTGTATACATTACAGGTCAAACAAGTTAAGTACAGCATGCCCTCTCCTGTCTTCAGATGCACGAATGTATACAGCAAAATTCTCCTTGATGCACAATAGCTTTATAATTTAAGAAGCTTTGGTGCTATAGGAAATTACATTAAAATGTTTTTTTAAAAGCTATTTGTGAAGACATTAAATTTATGAAACATTTCTGTTATAGTTCAAATAAAATTGATTTACAAAAGCAGGCAGAAGGGAAGAGAAGCCAAATGTTAACACAGGATGGAAGACAGCACCTCATGCTTTACTAATACAGCTTTAGCTACAAGAAGAGTGGATGTAATCTGAGAACCCAACAGGATCATTTTCTGTATGGAATTATTGAGAGCAAAGGATTTTGTCAAAATAAGACTACACACCGAGCCACTATGCACCCTATCGACAGAAGTCACAGAAGTACAGCAGAAGCAGAATGAACAACCCTGCACCGACACAGAGGCTTGGACCCTTAATTCCAGGCTAGGTTCCTGTAAAAGCTGCAGAAATTCACCAAAGCTAACAGAATTGCACAGATTTACAACGAGGATAGACAGCTTCATTATCTTCCTTTCCACAGTTATTTGGTACTTGTCATGATTGTTGGATCAGGTCACTAAGGTTGCAGCTAGCGGCTGTACTTTTGTACCTCTGTCCTTTACAAACACCCTCAAGATCTGACAAATTAGGTAATGCATAATACATCTTCATCTTGTTGGCAAAAAATTTAGCACAGTGGACCACAATCATGACTTGGACCATTCATTTACCCAATACCAGAGCTACTTTTTCTGCTAGTCATATCCCTAAAGCATCCTTCATTTCAGAGATCTTTCAATTTCTACGTTACCCATTTAAAAGAAACACAATGTCCTTTCCTTTTTATTTTAAATGGTGATGTTGTCAGAGAGGCTAAGAAATTATTATTTATACTCACAGGATGGATTATACAAGATTTTACATTTTCCAAATTAAATTTTGGTGATATTCTTCTGTTTGGAATTTTTGTTTTCATCAGTAGCTCACATTTGACAAAAATATGGCCACTAATCTTTATCATTGCACCATTCAAGCTGCTGCAGAAAGGAAGCCAATTTGAAACTCCTCTTTACACGAAGTTTCCCAAAACTGTAAGTGCTATAGCTCTTAGAGTTCCAGGCAATAGTGTGCTGGGGTTCTCCAGGACTAGTAATGTATTCCTGGTTTTAACTATAAACAGATGGTTTGTCCTATGGGATTTCACCCCTTTAGGTCAGCAAAGGTTTCACCTTTGAAGGACGAAACAGGCTGTTAGAAATGCTTTTATTACTCTTCCAGGTAAGTGTGCTTCATTGTAAGTGTGGTTTCATGCATTTATAGCACAAAGAACCAGGAGAAACTACACTAACATCAATGGAATAATATTGTATTAATAATGACAGGAAAGATTTAATGTAACTGGATAAAAAGTACAGTAATGATGTAACACTAAATGTAAAATTTATGTGCACTTTGAAAGAGCATCTTTAATTTGCTACACAAAAATTGAAAAAAAATCTGCTGCAGCCATGATTTCTTGTGCTTTGAAAAGAAAAACTCATAGCACCAATTTTATTTTACTTAACGTAGGGATATCCTGCTGACAATCTATCAAGGACTATAATTCCCCTTTGCCCTGCCATCTTTTTATGTAATAAACTAAATGCTACAAGCAATGCCTGGGCTACACAAGCAAGATTTGAGACACTGACAGTTTTCTTCAGGTCAACATTTATATCAAGTTATCATGTGCTGCAACTGTGTGCTCTGTGCTACAATTTAATATAAAAATCACATCTAGAGAAATAACAGTGGGCTTAGTTTGCCTAATCTGCAGAAACATAGAACCTTATTTGATTTTTCAGGCATGGACTACACTCTTATTTCTCTTACTCTCCTGCTCTTTCAACACTGCTATTCATTTCAGTTTCACATTACCTCTATTTACTTGTTCTGATTATTATTACAGCATTTCTATAGCAATAGTAGAAGTTATATAGACCTGTTATACAGGTTTCATAGGCATAAACTAGTTCAGTGAGCAGGAGTGGCTACAAGAGAAGTAACAAAATTACTCCAGTTTAACTTTACACAGATGGGGAAAAATTTTGACAAGGTGTTCCCAGCAGCCTTAAACCTTTTTCGCAATCAACACTGAAGCCAACACTTTACATGACACTATGACCACAGCTGAACAAACCCCTTGTCATTTTTTACTGCTGTTTAAGTAACTACTTTTGTCACAAGTTTATGTCATGTATTTATTTATTATTCTCACTTATTTCTGGTTCATTTGAAATGTTTCTAATGCATATAATAATCAAAGAATGAGTGGGAGAGGGCAAAAAATAGTATGCATTTTAATGTTTTCTGAAATTATTTGTTTCTGTGAGTATATTAATATGAAACTTCCCACAGATGGAGCCTTCATAGAGTATTTCCAGGATTCTGCAATTGCAACTGAGTTGAAAATATCTTGACTGTTCTTTCCTGTATCATGTCACCTCTTGATAGGAGCTATAAAGCCCATTTCCAACTTTAGATCAAAGCCTTGGCACAACATGTCAATCTATGTCACAGTGCAATCACTGCCTTTATAACCACACAGAAGTAAGGGGAAGAAATTTCTATGTTCATTCAGACTTTAGATGTCACTATGATAGCAAAGCTGGCCTATCGGGATGATTTTACATAAAATGTTCCTCACAATAATGGGAAAGGTTGTGCACATCCAAATCGGTACCTTGAAATAGCTATCCAATATGCAATTTACAGTCTCTATTCTTTCTGTGTAAGGAAGTGGCCTCTTGTATTTTTGGTACGTCATGTCAGTCTGCTCCTAATGTTTTTTGCCCTTTTTTGTTTCTTTTTAATGACAAGGCCTGCAAAGACTAAGACGGATGCAAATTCATATCTATGTATAATTATATACCAAATGCAAAAGGTTAATTTTAAGACATATTATTCTAGTTACATTTTGCCAAGGGTTTTGAAGATAGGAAGTTCTATGTTCATTCATAAACCACCACAAAAGAAAATTGCTCCGCTCTCATGAGACCCCACTTGGAGTACTGCGCTCAGCCCTGGGGCCCCCAACATAAGAAGGACATGGACCTGTTGGAGCGAGTCCTGCTCTGGCCATGAAGATGATAAGAGGGCTGGAGTACCTGTCCTATGAAGACTGGCTGAGAGAGTTGGGGTTGTTCAGCTTGGAGAAGAGAAGGCTCTGGGGAGACCTTATAGCAGCCTTCCAGTACCTGAAGGGGGCCTACAAGCAAGCTGGGGAGGGGTGTTTTACAAGGGCCTGTAGTGATAGGACAAGGCACAATGGTCTTGAACTGAAAGAGGGTAGATTTAGATGAGATATAAGGAAGAAATTCCTCACTGTGGGGGTGGTGAGGCACTGGAACAGGTTGTCCAGAGAAGTGTTCAAGGCCAGGTTGGATGGGACTTTGAACAACCTGGTCTAGTGGAGGTATCCCTGCCCATGGCAGGGGGGTTGGAACTAGATAATCTTTAAGGTCCCTTCCAACCCAAATCATTCATGATTCTATGATTGGAAGACATTCCATTCACTTCTCACTTTCAAACTGGATTTGAATGCCATTAATATGTATTATTTTGGATATGCAAATTTTCTTTGTTCATAAAACTGTCTATAGTGGTCTTTTTTTTCAAACTATTTTGTTTTACTGGAAGCTCCTCTGTAATACTGAATTCCTTCAAATTTATCTATAGAACAAAGCCAAATTTATGAAGTTCAGAGTAAAAAAAATAAGTTTGTCACAAATTTGCTATGATAGTGTCCATTTATACTCCATTACTACGTATTTTTAACAGTACCACACCAAAAAATCAAGGAAGTTATGGCTAGGCTTTTCAGCTGTGTTTCAGTGATGTAGTACTAAAGTAAAAGGAAAAGGAAAAGCCAGATGTATCATTTAGTAGTATCAATGTTCATTCAATGCAGAATACTTTTTGTTCCTTTAACTATGGTTTAGTCGCACAGCTTGAAGGGAATAAGTACTTTAAATCTTCTTTTCTGAAACTGGCATGAACATATAGCAAAATTATAAACATGGACGCCTATCAAGTGTCAGCCTACTGAAACAAATACCATAATTAAATCAGCAAGACTACATAAGAAACAAAGGTGTCAAACATCCCACAGAGTGATAAAGAGCATAACATTTTTTTTTTTTTACTTCAAATGGCTTTCATTTATTAACAAAGTTAGTCCCACAGTAAGAAAATAAAAAGTATTTTCTTGAGGTACGTGTACTGGTCCTCTAAATGCAAGATGCCTTGCTAAATGACTCAATTTAGAAGGCCTTTCTCTGAGTCATAACATCAATAAGCTCATCAATTCTTTGAAGGCAAATGTCATTTAAATTACTTCACTCTCTCTTGGCATGATATGGTCCACCATCAGGGAAGTTTTGCTACTAGCATTTTCAGTCAGCACTGCAGGATGTGCAGAAAAGGTTAAGTTGGTTTCCTTCCCAAAAAGGAAGAGCAGCAAGCTAGATCAGAACAGTGCTTTAGTGAAGACAAGGGGAAGACCCACTTTGCCTATAGCAGAAGTCCAGTGTTAGCTGCTGTCACAGCCCTAAGTCTTGGGACCCATAAAACTCCCTGGGATCATTACATCCCCAGTTATAGACATTTTCTAAGAGGTTTTGTGTACCTGGAGCTAGTGAGTGAAGGAGGAACAACCCCTTTCTCACTGAATTTTGCAGACAGTTAAGATAGCCAAGGGATGATGCTGTGACCTTTTCCTGTATCTTCTTACCTTGTAATTTATAATGATACATTTAACTCCATTTTTGACCACTCAGCCTCCTACCTCTAAATCCTTAGCTAATTTACTAGCTAACTGTTTAGCTAGTTAGCTGTTTCTCCTATGCATACATGCATACACAGCCAGAGAACTTTCTGCTCCCAACACATTTCAGTGCCAAATCCCAGAACGTCTTTTTTATACTCATAGCCAAGATGCTGACCATGCTTGGTTGCCTCTCACCTTTTTTTATTGTACCTTCCTCCTGTGTGGACTCCATGTTGTCTATTACTTTATCCTCCTCTTCCTTCAGAAAGCTTCAGATAAATATTCCTGCATAACTCCATGGGACTTTGCCAAGAACCTTTTTTAAATTCTCTATTCTGACTCTCCTTTGCTTAATGAATTAAACTGTTTGTCTTTCCAGTCACAAAAACTCCTCAACTTCACCATGTGATGAATTTATTTTGGATTACTCTATCTTGCTGTCTTTCTTTCCATCTCCATTCCTGCCTCATGTACACGTGGAGCAGCCTCCCTTCTTCACTTTGATATGCATCTTTCTCTTTCACATTCCTTTTGAAAATGCATTGCTGACCTTAGGCTCATACACACTAAGCCATCTTTGAATTATAACAACAATCAGTATCCTCTTTGTTCAATTTTAGAGTAAATAAGCAAAATATAAATCTGATCAAAGTAAAAGATGAACTGCCAAATAATGTGAAATAAAGCTATCTTCCAATATTTCTTATACTATTGCTTAATCTACACCTTATAAATTGCAAGCACTCCAAGGGAACTGCTTTTCATAAAAAAGCAGGAACAATGCAAGTGCCTGTCCTTATTTCCTTTTCCTAATTTCTACCACAGTATCTTCTGTTATTCTTTAAGTCTGACAGATCACAAGCTTGCATTAGAATATTACCCTTCTATTTCCAACCTAATTAAAAAATGCATCATGACTCATCTGTTCTGCAGATGCTTTCTACAACTGAGTACTTCTATATTATCTCCCTAGCGCACTGGGGAAACCTTGACAAGCTTTTAGACTGATTTGGGGTAAAATTAACAGCTTTCCTCATCCTCCTTCAAAACAAATCCACTGTCAGAAGAAACAGGCAACAACAAAACCAGATTAATCAGTAATAAATTGCTACAACAGCACCATTTAGTATAGGTTTTTCTAGGAATTAGAGCCATAGTTTTCCCTTACAATTATTTCACTTTTCCGGATCATGTGATAAAGAACGGGGCATAAAAGTGTGGTGGGTTTTTTTTTTTCCCTTTGAATATTAACTGGTTTTAATTTTAAAGATATATTTAAATGCTGTGACTTGACAGTTTTTAATGTAAAAATCAATTTGATTTAGAGACTGAGATAGAGAAGGATTTACAGTGGGAAAGAATAGAGAGGCTCTTAATTTGTCACATCCATGTACAAAATTAAGAGCCAAATTAAGTTGGTACAACTGCAGAACAAAGGTATACTTTCCTGATGTCCATCTCAGATGCACAAGATTTTGCCTGGCATAACTCTACTGACTTTTAGAGAGTTATTTGCGACTGACAACATACCAAGTGACAGAGGCAAGTAACGTTGCTAGCATTTATTTTACCTCAATGTAACATCACTAGTACTTATTTTACCTTAATGACCGAATACAACTTGGTAAAATTCAGTATAATGTTGTCAGTTTTCACCTTTCTTTTACAAGTTTTCCAGGAATTTTAAGTACATCATGCTTCTTTGTAGACCACCCTAGTAAGACAACCCTAGTAAAACATAAGCCAACCTACCACAGAACTCAAGCATAATCAAATTCTTATCTTACTCAGCCCAAACAAAAAATTGTATACAAGTATGATAACAGAAAACTCGTATTTACATTTCTGTATTGAATTGCCAGGATACACAGAAAACATTCACATTAAAATTGCTCACTCTGCAAACAGCACATTCCTTAATTTCATCAGGGTGTATGTACATCCACTACTGCCTGCAGCATATGTCTTCTCTAATTACTGACTTTCACAAACAAAAGCTAAAGGAATATTCCTGCAGAACAGCTAAACAACCAGGATCTAAGTGCTAAAACAGGCACAAGTAAATGGCCCAGAGTCTATCTCCATAACTCAATGTTCTTTCAGTAGCGTACAAAAGACACAGCATGTGCTTTCTTCCAAAATACACCATTAAGATCTTCATCCTATCCTAAGATAACTACATTTGAAAAGGTTTGCTGAGAACCACATAGGTAAGTAGGAAGAGTATATTATTTTATTTTGCATTAGATTTGTTAATTGCTTACCATAAGCTAAGAACACTGGCAACTGCAAATAGTATTATGTTACCTTGACAAAATAATCTCCCTAATGACAAGCCAATTCTAAGAGGACATTAGAGCAACAATGCTAAAGATCACATTTTTAATCAAAGTTTTTTATGTCAGACTACTAACATATTAAAGAGAAAAACACCATATACTGTTTCAACAGTGTATTATTAGCTTTTTGACAACATTTAATAAGCCGCTTCAGTTATATGTAGTATGCTGACTGCATTATAGAAAGTTTCTGTAAAACTGCATACCCTAAAGTTGACAATCTTGCATGTTTCTACTTCATAATAAAACCCCTTTCTATTACTTCTTGTGTGTTGTTATTTGACATAATTGCTCTTGAATATTCTTTATCAAAGTATATCAAGGAGTAATACGTTGTTGTAGGAGGTTATTCCAGAGAATAGAAAATAACTGGTGACATGAAAATGCAAACATGTCATACGATGCTGCAAAAAGAATATTAATCACTTTTCCATGTTCATGTGGAATTGAACAAATGGAAATTGATCAAGTTAGTCAGAAATATATCAGAAGCAGAAAACTTTTTCAATTAAAACATATAGTTAAAACACTGGAATATGTTCTTTAGGGAGAACGATGACTCTCAGATTTTTGAAACAGCGGTAAATACTTCTCAGCCTGGGATATACGGACCACTTACAGTCCTTGCATTTGCATATGTCAGTACAATGACCTACACATGTGATATTTCTAAAATTTTCTCCTTCTGTAGGAGAGGGCCTACAAACCATTGATCTCTTAGATAAGTGTCTGTTTGAATACATTTATGTATAGCCACTCTTACCTTGCAGCAGAGAAGACTGACTTCCTGAGATTCCTTCTTGCTCTATTTTATGTGATTCTAATTTGAAGTTGCTGTCTTTTAAAATTACCCAAAGGTGCTTTTCACATTTGCTATCCACTTTCCTCAAACTCAGTTTTCAACAACCCACCATCATTATCAGTTTTCATCTCCAACTACTCTTTTCCATCTCAGTGCCTTTTATTATCCTTCTATTCTGTTGATACTGTTGTCCAGCTTTTAAAAGTCTCCCTCATCTGACTGCTGTCTTTGAAAAAAACTGTAGCATCTTCAAAAATTAGAATATCCTCTACCTATCCTGACTCCAAATTAGGATTATTAATCACTTTTCTATTTTTTTTTTGTATATTATCATAAAATTGAGCTCTGATTTTCTGCTTGCTATGTGTAACAAACAGATTCCTCCAGATTATTTTGAGTATTCTTTCTATAGGTCTCTTGCTTGCTTACATGCTGTAATTAAACAAAAAAAAAAACAACCCTAATCTTGCCCTATGAAATTTAGTCTGAATTCAACTATCTTAACTGAAAACAGCAGAAGTACCAGATGAATTGGAGTGTTAAGATATTTCCATTTCATTCATCTGTCTGTCTTTTCTGGAATTCCCGCCTGTAATACTTTAATAAAAATATCTGGCTACTATCTAGTTTTTACCGAGCAGTAATAAACTTGAACCTAAGGTATATTATTTGACTTAAATGTCAGTGAATAATGTAATTGAGCAATGAAATCTAGAAAGTACTGTAAAGTGGTAGCAACTTGACATTACATTACTGGATCAGCTTTTTTGGTCATGCTTTTTCGTGCATGCACCCAAATCGATTACTATCCATAAAAAGAGTTAATGGTAATTCTAAAGCAGTCCTAATACACAGTTACACCAGGCAGGATATATTGTTTCAAATTCCAAATGAAGGCATAACTGCAAACATGAACGATACATATTCCTTCAAAAATTCTGCATAAAACTAGAAAACATTAGTCCCAAACAAATTTTCATCATTTCAGATTCTCTCTCTCATTCCTCATGAGGACCTTTTAGCCTTATCTATCCCATCAGCATAAGTGTCCTTTCAAGCACCTTAGTAATTTAGTATCTAAGATACGTTTAGGGTGCCATAGGTCAAACAATCAAGTACTCCCAACCCACACTATTACACATCTAGTATCCTTGTAAATTATCACGGGGAAGTCCGTATTTGTATACTTGTTCCACTTTACTAGAAATAACTGACAGGTGAGTTGAAGTAAAACACCTTTCAACTACCAAGTGCAACCATCTGAGATCTTTGAATATATCTCGAGCATCACAGTATATCTGTCTTAATTCCTCTGCATTAAACCAACTGCAGGCACAATCCAGGTAGCATTCACTCCCAGCATAGAGAAACACCTATGACAGTCCTTTTTATACGTTTCCCTTTTCCTTTCCCTGGACTCCTGGAAAGCCATTGTTGCACATAGCTTTTAAAGTAAACCACAGGTACATAGTTTCTCTACCCATACACTCCACCACCGTGGCTTACTTTCCACATGCATATACCTGCAATCTAGTAAATTTTCCTACTTAGAAATTTTCATCTCGCAGCTATTCCAGCTGTGGGACCTGATTATTTACCAGGACTGTCTTAAGAGCAAATTACCATATTCTTAAGGCAAAATGCTGATTCTATGAAAGACTAACTGAATATAGCCACACCTACCTTGCAAAAGAATAGAAACAGTTTAAACAAACAAAAAAAAAGAAATTAAAAAAATAGCTCAACTCTTTCCTAGTTCAACTTTTCAGACAAGAAAACTAGCCTGCAGTCTAAGATACAGCCTCCATCACAGTGGCTTTTCTAAATGTGAAAGGCAAAGCCCTTTTTAAGCAGATTAATGACACTATACCTTTCTTTTTTAGCAGTCACTTTATCTCCTTTAACAAATGGAATAAGGTATTGCTGACACCTGCAGTAGTTGCTCAAATCAGTTATCACAAGCCTGATATAAAACTACTTTACATCAATGTAAGAAGAGGATTATAATGATGTTAAAAATGAATATATATTGGCCCCTTTTTTCTAACACCACGTCAAAATGGCTTGCACTGTATCATCCAACACCTTATTATCCTGGCTACTGTGCACAGGAAACCGAATGTGTAGTTAGGCTTACACACTGAGCTACTGGAAAGTCAAAAGGACTGGTGTAATGATCCATTTTGCACCGATTTCAAGAGGAAGAACTTCATGGTGCCGTATAGATGTATGTCTGGTCAGTTTTACAGTCCTAAAAGAATTTTCCTTCATTATAAGAAAAAAAAATAGTAGCTGTCATTATGTGGCATATAGGAATAACATTAAAAAAAAAAAAAAATCCTAAGTAATCCCAAGTAATAAACATTCTCAGGCCAGAACAGTATCAGCATGTGGGTGGCATGACAACAGTTGTGAAAATTACTTCCCTTTTTTATTGTTTTGAATATATTGCATGTTTTCAGTTACCTGCTTAAAAGTACGCACTAAGAGCATATTTTGGCTTTATACATATCTGTTCACAATTATAATTTTTCAAATGTCGTTACATTTTATATTATAGGCCCTCAAAGTTAAATCTATAGGATAAATAAAGTTTATTCACAAGTTTAATATTAATTTGCAATCTGTAAATTAATTTTGACCCCCCACAAAAATCACAAAATGTAACCTCTGAACACATACACCCAGCATTTGCACTGATCGACAGCACTACAAAATTGTGTTCAGACACAAGGTTTCAAGTCACTTCCCAAAGTGCTGTTTCATCATTTTACCAGGAAACAATAGGATTAGCATTAAGTCATATCTTCTCCTGTGCTGGTGAAAGATTTATTTGAATACATTTAAGAACATAGGAATAACAGGTTGCTTAGGATGGTCATAATGTCATTTGTAAAAGAAACTTAGAGCAGTGTTACAATTCTTCATATGAAATTTTATTTTAGTGGTC
This sequence comes from Egretta garzetta, assembly GCF_000687185.1. Taxonomy (NCBI): domain Eukaryota; kingdom Metazoa; phylum Chordata; class Aves; order Pelecaniformes; family Ardeidae; genus Egretta; species Egretta garzetta. Next base: position 3,910,892 of record NW_009260182.1, on the reverse strand, counting down.
TTTTGTAAATCAATACTTTTTTAATTACTTTGCAGTCTATTTAATATTATAGTAAAACCTGTTGCACTTCAAAAATCTTCCCAAACTCTGACTTTTAATAAATTATTATGTATAATCTTACCTCTTTGCACTGTCACCTGCTGCTGAAGTTGACAGCAGGGGAAGGTTTATCTTTCTGAATGCTACTGGCCCCATTCAGCCGTTGGCACAACGGGATAGTTAGTACCCTCTTTCTTTCCCACGTCTTCACCACTCTGCAATTGCCTATCTAGTCAATAAACTACTGTAATATGCTGCAAATTTTAAATATATAGACCTGATACATATTATGTACTATTCATTCTATAAAAGCTTAACTGAAGATATTGATAAGCATAGTTTACATTTGCTCAAACTTTCTAATTTTATGGGTTCTTTTAATTAAGTTCATGCATTTAATGCTTCAACTGCATTCAGTGTATACACCATTATGGTAAGCACATTGGCATGCACAGGCAATACAAGAATAGATTATAATTAATCCCATAGACAACCAAAAAAGGTGAAGTTGCATCATGCAATGAAACCACAGCTTGGCCTGGGCTGCCATGCAGAAAAAAACCTACATCAATGAGTCTGCTGTACGGCTCCTAGGTAAGAGTTGATATGAAAGAGGTGAGTTATTTCAGCAATGAAGTCACAGGCTGAAAATGTTTATTCTACTGTAAACAAAATACTGTTCATAGCACCAGTATTACTCTGGGGGGAAAAAGATGCTTGTAGCGGAGGACAAAAAGGATGAGAAAGAGAAGAAGGGGGAGGAGGAATTACAAATTACAGCAACAAGTCTGAAATCCAATCAGTCCCTTTTAACAAGCATTTGGTTATTTCATTCAAAATGATGTCATTTGAGCTTTCAAAGCAAACCTTAATTTTCAATGTATTTTGCAAAAAAACAATGGATGAAATAATGAGATACAGAGTAATTTCAAGATATCCATAGTGTTCAGTAACTGATGAATAACTGAAGATAATAAACACACAGATATGTAGGGGTGAATTTTTCAGCACAGTGCACAGATCTAAACCACACAACTTCCACTGATTTGAATGCATAATGTACCAGACTGAATGAATATGGGTATGCATTGATATGAGTGATTTATTCAGGCACCTTCTGCTGCTTTTCTAGCAAAAGACATCTTGCTGCTGAATAAAGCAGATTTTTTTTCAGAAACTGTGGTCATTCTGAATTGCCTTTACCTTACTCACCTTCATAGTTGTTCTGAATGTAAAAATGTGACCTGAATAATAGGGTGACCACCCAGCCTGTTTTAAGGCCCAGTGCTTCATAGCCTGACTCTAGTAAGGTCAGAAAGAAATAGTTGACCAGGTAATTTATTTTAATGCAACACTTGCATAAGAGATCCTACCCCGTGATGAAAAAAGTATGATTCTGTAACATTGTACGTGCTCCATTACAAAAACATTTGTTCTATGTTTTTCAATAGGTATGCTGTTTTTCTCAATTACCCTGAATTGTAGGTGGTCACTCTATTTCTATCACAGTTCCCAAATATATCAACTAATCATGCAGGGCAGCAATTCGGGGAAAACCAAAATAGTTTTATCAAGAAAACTGAAATTTCACTTACTGTATGAAGTTTTTAATAGAACCTATTGTTGCTCCAGTTGCAGAACAATTGCTTTTGGTATCTCTGTTTTTACACACTGATAACTTTTTGAAATATTAGTCTTTTTATTTAGCAAACTGCCACAGAAAATTAGATCAAAATAAAATCAGCTTAATTGAGAGCAGAAATTATTGCAGAAAAACCTGTCAGCACCTGTTGAATTTGATGGATAAAAAACCCCTATGTATTCCAGTTATAAAACCTCCAGTTGTACTATTCTTCAGTAGTGAAATACATATTCTTTTTCCAGCCAAACACTTCTATCCTTTTCACAGCAACAGAACTTACAGCCATGATTTGTATCACTTTTAGCCACTACGTGCTATTTAACAAGGCTAGTAGGATGTTTCATTAATTGTATATTAAAGACACGAACATTTCTTGGGTGTACAGGTATGCACTTGCAGACTGTTGCACTGTGCATGCAAATGTTATTACTGAGTCGAGATAGATTTAAGCACTGCTGACAAAGCCAGCAACCTAGTATATTAAGGCAAGCAGATGAGGAGCCCAAAAATTTAGAAACTGGACTTGCAGACTTCCAAAGTGTACCTTCCAAATAGGTACTGTACAGTCAGTAATAGGAATTATGGCATACACAGTATGTACTGTAAACATACATGTATGTATCATAGCATATATGATACACAGTATGTATGTATGTATACTTTCCCGTTATTGTGAAAGTAAAGTAATTTTTTTTTTCTTACTTGACAAAGATTGATTTAGTAAAAGATGAAAACCAGTCCTATTCTTAATAAAATTAATACACAGGCAATTTTTCATCTAGTCACAACAGAAAAGTCCTCAAGGCATGGACGAAACGCAGAGCTGGCCTTAGTTCTACAATCATCACTGAATATGAACATAACAATGTAAAAACAAAATGAGAAGAATCATAACCTTGGTATCTGCTACTAATGCACTACAGGATGATAGAAGCTACAGCTGTAAGGATCTCTGAAGATTATGTTAAATTACAGTTTACCATACATCTTCACAGCAGTTTATTGTCCTGTGAACAGTGATTTTTGCTCTAAAACCAGCTAGTCTTGATAGACCAAATTATTAGGTTCAAGAAGAGATTCTGTCTTCTGGTTTTGGATTATTGCTATGAACCAACCTCACATTAGAAAAGCTTCCTTCTTCAACTGGAGAGAAGCTATCAAACTAGTTGATTTCCTAACAAGCTAAAAGGCAGAAGTTTCTCCCTTTTGGTATAGCCAAAAGCCGGAACAAACTTTATGTAGTTCACAGAAGTCTGATGCAAATTATAAATTCTAATCCCTATGAAGGATGCTGTACTGCTGAAACTAAATGACCAGAACTAGCAAATTTAACTAATTTTGCTCTGGAGTTCAATTCTTTCCAATCCCTGAATATGAAATCCCTTTTAATTAATCAACTACTGGCAAAGTTTACTCTGGCAAAACAGGGCATCTGATGCTAGCTTTCTGATTTCTCCTAGGCATACTGTGATGCACAGCAAAGAAATCAGATGGGTCAAACTACGGTCTTAGCACTGTAAATATTTCCGCTTATGTACTCCATGGATTTCAGCTAGATAATTCACATGCAGAGTTAAGCACACTGAATGAAGCCTTGCATAAATAGTGACCAAAACCAGCATAAAAGTCTTAAACTGGTAGGAATATCATAAAATTACCCGATCCAACCCACTCACTAAAGAGAGCTCAGCTGTATTCAGAGCCTTTTTGTCTAACCTGTTATGAATACTTGCATGAACAAAGATTTCACATCTCTACACAGCTTGTTTCAATGCTTCATAGCTCTTAAATACAGAAAAGCCTAATTATTATTAGTCTCAATAATTAATAACAAGCTTTATTTTTATTATGCTTGTTGCTTGTCTGTGTTGAAGAAAATGTTTATGGCAACAAGAATTTTTCTCTCTGACTTCAGAGGGAACTTTCTAACATGTTCATGCCCTGGCCTTCACTTAATTATGGTACATCTAAGCTTCCAGAATCTAAACAGAACACCACATTAGCAAACTTTTGTAATTTTTTTTGCTTAACTTTGCTAAAACTAAAGGTAGATATTTTTAAGAAATCTGACGATGGAAGCTCCTGACTGGTTTTGAAAAATATAATTCGTTATATATTCCATGCTCTAAGAGATGTATATGGATGTGTCAATATTTTTCTATACATTGCCTTTTTCTATGCACATTGTATTGACATTTCACAAATTCAGTTCCTTATTCTTAGTCAGATATGCTGTTAAGGTGAAATAACAACTCAACAAAGGTACAACAAGACATAATTAAACATCACCCTTATTTTCCTAAACCTAAAAACCAACAAAGACAAAACATTAACGCTCACTGCATTTAAAATTAAAGATTTCTATCAATGAGACTGATAAATATTTACTATGTTAAGGCGGTACATAATGTTTTCAAAATAAATTTGACAAAACACACTTAACTTTTAATAAAAAGTATAAATTGCTAGGAAAAACAGTCAAGAGAATTTAATTGATATTTCAACTAGTATTTACTGAAAAGCGGCTTACTCATAAAAATGTGTTGGAAAAAATAGCAGACTATGCATAATCTATTTTCCCTATGGTGGAAGCACTTAAGCCTGACAATTAAAATGAAGATTTGCAACAATGGTGCAATAAGTAACCTGTATTCTTAACATAAAAAATATCAATCAACTACTATCATTGCATTTTCATTATATCACTTGGTATAATAAAAATAAAATGACTGTAAAACATGGTTGTCATGGGAGTTTTTGCTTTGGAAAATAAGTAGCTAGCAAAGGAGGTCACTATCCATTATCTCTGTATTCCAAAATACAGAATAGATGCTTACTCTTCAAACAGAATCTATCAAGTTACATCAAACTATTTTAACTGTTTAATGGAAAGATAAAAAGGTTAAAGAATTATTAACTTAATTTAAAATGACAGAAACTTACTCCACAGTTGCTTTTCCAAAATATGATCTATTTTTATGCTGATATTGTACAATATTAGAATAAATGCTATATTATAGAATTCCATATCTATCTATGTTATAGAATTCTGTATCTATATACTACATATTTATAATCCAGTTCTGAAACTGTGGAAATCATAGTATGAAATTAAGAAAATAATTTATCCTTCAACAATATAGGAAGTAATATTTAACACTGGAGCCAGAGGAGCTGGTTAGTATGATATACACCAGACTGAAGCTGAGAAAGAAGGAAAATGAAAAAAAGAGCGGATATAAACTTACAGGTATAGAAATTTCACATCACAGATCATGCACTAGAAAGATTACTAAGAACAACCTCTGCCTCTCCAGATAGAAAAATGATGGCAAACACAATGGAATTAAAAAGAAAACAAGTGTAAAAACAGTCACAGAGGTTGATTCAAGTGGAAATGCATAATTAGTTACCTAACTTTGAAGCACAATGTACACTGAAGAGAGTAATTGCAAAAAATGAGAATGAGCCACCTTGATGACATGTGTTTAACGTAATAAATACTGCATTACATAAATGTGAAGTCAAATCAGGAAATTAAAGTGATATGAGAAATATTCTGTACGCTGTGTGCTAACATAACTTTTTACTGTCTGTATGACAGTATTAAGTCTTCAGACTTGGTTTCACTTAACCAGATAGCTGAGTTAACGAGTGTGAGTAACCCTGCTGAATTACTTGACTGAAGAAGGCCATAAGCAAGTCACTAGAACTACAGGGTGACTGGATTCATATCCATTAAACCATGGTGATTTGAAACAATTACATTGCCACTGCATTTTAGCTACAAAATCAAATGCATTGGAGTTTCAAATTTTCCCTAGGTGGCCAAGCTTATTCAATTCACATCAAGCATTCATGGTTATGACAGAGAGCTGGCCTAGAGAAAAAGCTTTCTTTCCCATGAACTAATAGTGCCTCGAGATATTGTGCTAGAACAGTTCTCGGTGAGTGTACTTAGTCGTCATCCTTTCACATACAAGGGTAGACTAAACCAGCCTGTCCTGATTGCTGTAGCTGTTTAGCCTACCTCTTTCCCCCACCTCCATCAAGCCCATTACATCTCCTTTCCAGAACTCACTCTCTTCCCAGCCAGTCTCTCTCACATAAAGGGAGAAAAGAAGAAGAAAACAAAAATCTCTAATTATTCCTATAAACACCATTTGAGGACCACACCACAGTTTGTCCCTGTCTGCCCAGGATTTTCTCTGTGATGTGCCTCTATACTCTTTTGTAATTATTTCTGACAGGGCTTGCTTTTCCTCAGATCAGTAGAAAGTGAAAGAATTGACAAGCAGGTTAATTAAAGACAGAAAGAGGAGGCAAGACCTAGCTGCCTTCTGGCCAGGAAACTGCAGTTGCCTCTGATATACTGAAATGAGTTACACCTGGTCGAGAACATTGGCCTCTGTGGTGAAAGGGCAGACTGTTCATCTTCGCTTCCTACAGGACAACTCTTGTCTGTCTTCCTTGCATTCAATACTTAGCCTCACTCCCGCTCCTGTTGCCAAGTGAAACTGGAGGGAAAAATACACTGTTTTGTCTTGTACAAAAAATTGGAAAAAACCCCTAACTCCCAATTTGTAACACTTGCATCACGGTTTCCATGTAAGCGAATTAGCACAACGAATATTACCAGCTGTTAAGTCAAAGCAAGGGCAGAAACCTCTGGCTCTTCAGAAGATGTATTTGGGATAAGATGCACAACCACTGCACAGGTGTTGAATTTTTAATTTATGAAAGCTGGTACAGAAAAAAAAACAGAAGATGAATAATTTTCTCTAAGTCAACATTGCAAAAGAGGATTTAAAAAATAAGCAAAATCATTTAACATCCTCTTGAAGGAGTATATCTGCATAAACACACTTGGCAAGGTAGAGCACTGATATAACCTGGAAACTTAGAGATACCAAGGGGAAAAGGAGAACATGGCAAGAACCCAATGGCTGAGCTTCCAAATTTTTGTCTAGTCAAGAGCTTAGGGAAACTCAGGAAAAAGAACAAGTGAAACTTGTAAGCTATAACTTATTCATGGAAATAACATCACTTTCTATTAGAACATGATTTAGTGGGGTTCCACACTGCTGACTGGGAAGGCCATAAAGACCATTACTAGAATACTCAAAACACCTTTAATCCCAAAGAGCTTTTCTAGACAGAAACAGGAAGAAACTAAGTCAAATCTGTTGGGAACTGGAAAGAGCAGTGCCCAGGACTTCTGGGAAAAGCAAGTGTAGTGTAGTAGTAGATAATGCAGCAAAGGCTGGAATATACACTTACTAATCTATCTCTGATGATAGCTGTAAAGAACATATTTCTGTGCAATACTTGCTTATCTAAAAAAAGCGTACTGCAATGATCATTAGCCATTAAATGGACTAGCGTGATGGAAGATTTATCAGGATTCTGCTTTATGGAACAGTTGGATCCTTAAGTATTCCTTCTAAAGTAAGGCATTTGATTGCAGACTTCAAGTTACAAACCACATATGACCAATTTTTGCACAGCATTATCGATTAGCATGTTGGCACACCCACCATCCCATCACCATTGCAAAATTGTAGACCGACTGGTCTACATATAAAGCAGCATTACGAAAATTTGTGTCAGTAGATCTATTTTCATGATGACGCTGCCCAAGAATGTTTTTTTAACAAAGGTGTCAGACTGAAAGACCTAAGATTCTGAGCTGAGTAAGAGCTAGGGAGGAGCTGCAGCTAACTGAAAAACATTTTCACGATAGTTTTGTTAAGAAACAAATATGCCAACAAAACCTCAAACAAAATTTCACCACTTAAAAGTATTTACAGTTATTTTTACTAGAACTGCTAAAAACTACAATTCTGATACTTATGTGAAGTTTAGGCATTTGATCCAAAGCAATATGATCTGTGGGCTGAACATTCATATCCCACCGAATTCAGCAGCAGTTCTGAGTGCTCAGTACTTCTGTAAATTAGAACATAAAACATTGGACACAGATGCTGATTTTTGGATACTAAATTTTTAAAATGTAGCATTGAAAATTGCCATAGATAACAATTATTTGTGTGTTATATTTTGAGAGGCTTTTGATTTCTAATGCTTTAGAAAATTATGCAAGCATTTGCATCATTTCATCACATCATCACAAGCAATAAAAAAACCTCACCTGGGAGAAAACATGTGAAGCCTGCTTTTTGTACGTTCACCCAATGCTGCAGTACTAAAAGTCCCTTCTACCTGTGTAGCAACAGAATCCATGCACCTAGATTTAGTTCACAGCATGGCAATTCTTTCACTTATGACTCGATTAGTAATTCTCTCTGTTCTTTATTACCTCTTTGCACATCCCACAGAAGACACTCTGGAAAGCTAGAAGAATTAGCATTTTGAATACTAGAGGAAAACCATCTCCAAACTTCATGAACCACAGGATCATTAACCCATCAGTATTGTAAGTCTCGGCACTAGCTGAATAAAAGTAATTAGGGGGCTTCCCTCCCTTCTTGCTGCTTGTTGAGATGGAGCACAGGCTACCAGAACCAATATTCTGTAATTCATTACACCTCTTCTAGCAGCTTGCATGCATCCCTGAGGCCTTAAGATGGGTTGTATTTACCATACACAATGGCAGGAACATATCGGAGGTTATAAATTATTGCAACTTCACTGACAGACATGCTTTTACACTCACACTAAGTCTGATGGTGAATTACGGCCTTAGGAAAAACAAGGCATTGAAAGACATGTTCCTGACTGACTGTGACACCAGTAAATAAACATATGTATATGGAACAACCTCTGTGCTTCCATAAGTATCAAAGTTTGCAGTCTCATGTATTTTGAACAGCTATACTAGCTCTATTCAAGCAATATTTTTGTTTTATGTACGTTTCTTCCCTTTCCCAAAATGCATTAGTATTACTAATATAGTTCTGGACCAAAAGAGGTAAAGTATCTTAAACTCTCTTCTCTGATTAATTTTTGAGAATAACTGAGAAAAGTTTTCATGACAGCGTTACTAATCTATATGTGCATCAAGGACTGCAGTTAAAAATGTCTAAGAATTTAATACTATGGAAACACATAACTGAAGAGTGAGAGATAGTCAAACACATGCACAGCTAAAATAATCTGTGCACCCGCAAGTACAGAAACTTTTTCATTTACTAGAGTGGCATAGTAATTTTGCTTTGAAATAGACTGGCCATATGCAATAACTGTTTATGCCTTTCTCGCTCACTGATAACATGAGCAGTTATAATGAGCAGCATAACAATCTTGTTATGTTAAAGTCTATTTTGTAGAATAATAAAGAATCAAAATATTTTTGGTTTTCAATACAAATGTGTTACGCTACTTTCTTTTTGGATGAACAGCAAAGACTAAACACTCCATAAAAAAGAAATTACTGTATTTTTAAACGGCAAAAAGGTGTCTGTCTTTAGGCTCATGCATATTTAAAAATGTAATCTTTTTCTGCCTAGTCATTTTTTCACTGCAAATTGTGAGCACACAGAGACAGATATAAACTTCATTTTAAGAGAAACAAATGAAAGACTTAAAGCCAATGTAGCTGGCAGGAAAATAAAAGATCATACAAGGTACTTAAAATTACTTAAAACACGTTTCAACTTTTTTTTTAGTATTAACTAGATTTCAAGTTTATTATGTTCCTATAAATTACATTATAGAAATGTACATCATCCATGCTCTAGGTCATGCATTGCCTTCCAATTTATTGTAAGAAACTATAAAAAACGTTTATGACATACAAATGGACTACCTTTTTTGGTATTATGTTAATATAACATTATGAAATTATTAATCAAGATGATTGACAATTTTCACGGTCAGTATGAGGGATTTCTCCTATTAATTTCTTCAATCCACTTAAAGTTCAAATCTGTTGAGCTGAAGGTACACACTGCAACTCAATGTTCCTCATTTCTATTTTACTTTGCGAGGAGGCAGATGGAAGTGTATAAAAGGTGGCAAGATAGTCTTGCAGTTTTTATTGATGAGTATACTCTATCTAGATTGACTTGTATGGAAATTTCACACATGTTAATAAGACTTTAAATATGGATATTAGTATTTGTGAAAACAGAAACATATGAATAGTAAATACTTTATACAACATGTATGTAAAATACAAATTCTACATATGATTAAAAATGGTTATTTATTTATCTGAAGCAATATTGAAATAACTTTGAGCTACATTAGAACACCGACTAGTTTAGTCCTGCCTATATGTACTACCCTTGCATGAGCGACTAAGCAAGAGGAAAAACATTTTAGAAGCTTAAGAACAGGAAACAATACATTATTTTTATATTTTTATCCTAGTGCTAGGATACTAGGATACTACCCACTTACTAGGTTACCCTAGATATGCAAATGAGCAGGGCAGGTTGGGAGCTAAAGTGTTCCCACTTCAATTTTTACTAGTGGAGTAAAATAAGATGACACAAGCTCCATTTCTATACCATTCCTGCATTTCAATAACCTATCCTGAGAAGGGAAGGAATCTTAGATATTCTAAGTTCCACATAGATGTTTCCATGACATACAGATTGCCATTATTCTTTACACAGGTACATCAAGAAAAGATCCCAAGATAAACATTTGTAGGACTTAAGGCCGGAAACTGTTAATGAATTTAGTTGGATTTCTTGTACACCACAAGCCATTGAGCTTCACCAGCTTACTTTTGCAGGGAGTACTGTATTGGCATTTTAACTGAAGTGTAATTTATGTTTTTATAAAGTGCATCTTTGAGAAAAAAAGCAATCATTCCCAACATGAACAAACACAGAGATGAAAAGTCCCCATTTTCTCTTGATAGAATATTGCAGTGAAGAGTCAGTCACACTATTAACATTTTATGCCTTATTTTCCATTTTAATTTGTCCAGCATCAGCTTCAAGATATTGATTCTTGTCAAGCCTTTATCATATGAAACATTCTTTAACTTTCTTCCATAAAGATACTTACTACAGAATAACCAAGTCACATATCAATCTTCTCAATAAACCAAAGTGATTAAGCTCTTTAAATTGGCTACTCTAAGGAATTTTCTCCAGCCACCAAGTTTCCTATGCTCTCCATGATTCACTTTTTGTGTCCCTATAGAGTGAGTATCTGCAGTCTCCAATATATGCTTCCACTGAATGGAGATCATAAACTGAGCCTCACAGAGCTTTGGGTATTTAGAACTATAAAGCAGTAAAACCACTTTTCGCTGGAAGTTACTTTTTCAGTGGAATACACAGCTATCAACACTGATGTCAATGGCATGCTCTGGCCAGTGTGCATCTCACCTCATATGGTTCAGGACACTGTGAACATTAGAAAGCACTGTTGCAGATCCTCAGACACACATGTCAAATCACATGCTCCCAAGCCTTTTAAAAAAGCTTCCAGATACCTATTTAACTTGATACATTGCAAATTTCGCACCTTGAACCTTTTATTTTCTTAAAAAAGAAAGATAGGCATAAAAAAAGAATGCAGACATTCAATTATCTGGTATAAATGTACTCAGAGTCATGACAGCTTCACATTTGATAGAATACTGCACACAATGCATCCCTCGTACAATTAGACTGCTTACCTGGCAGACCTACATCAATCCCTGGGGCACAAATTAGACTGTAACTGTTGTCTGCATTTTCTCCTTTCATGTCAGTAATGATATAACCAACTACAAATATCATCATTTGATCTGGGAAAAAGCTTTATCTTTTCCTCTTTTTTTACCTAGAGTTTAGATCGAGTGTTCTTTTCTGTACTGAAGTATGAGTGAAAACATGGATGTGATACGTTGTCATACGCAGGTGGCATTTTCTTTTCCCTTTAGAAGTGTATGAAAGTTCTCTGTAGGAGTATGACTAGCACACCAATAGCAGAACAGAGCTCATTCTATTTTGCCCTTGATTCCATAAGCCTGATTGTAGTGTTTGTGCTCAGAATTAAATCTAAGCTTACAGGCAAATAATACCCATATGATAGCAAGACTTAAAAACATAGGAAGGCACTTAATCACTTGTCTTGAAATAAGAGATTTGTGTCTGATACTGTACTTTCTGAACTTTGAAAGTAGTAATAAAGGTTTTCCTCCTTCCCCAATGGAGATAAAAATCTTTATTGTTGCAACCAATTGTTAGTTTTCAATATATAAAGCAAGACTGGCTGCGTTTTATATTTGGTAACTGATTTGACAACAGTGATCCTGGCAAATTCTAGTCAAAACAACTTCAGAATTAAAAAAAAAAAAAAAAAAAAAAAATAAAAATCAAGAGAGAATCAGTGAAGTAGGTCAGGATGCTACAGCAAGTTTGCTGCCATCGCCATGCTGTCTTAACTGAAAAACTTATTACGTAAAGGCTGATCCCCAGTATGAACCAGGCACCTAAAAGCTGACTTTTACCTGATTGTCAATTTCTCAGAAACCTAATATCCACCAGAAAATCTGTTAATGATTTGTCATGCTTCATTTCTGAATAAGACCCCAGTACAGAAACTAATATGGAAACTCCATCACTCACATGTGCTTTTTTTTTTTTTCCTCTGAGTCATCTGAATGATGCAAAGGAACAGAAATGGATAGAGATCATCAAGAGATAGTCTGCATTCATCAGATAATATTAAAAACCTCTGAAAAATATATGAGTAAAACATCCCCAAAATGTCTTTGCTTTTATATGTTTTATAATGAAGAGACTCTTTGGTCACTTTTTCTGAAAAGGTAGAAAGCTCTCATTACAGGCTAATGCTCTTCCCTTATTCTCCCATCACCATCCCAATTTGTTATAGTCACAACAACTTTAGCTGAAGATTAGGTGCTTTCTAAGCTGTCTCTCTTCACTTTGATTTCCTTCTTTACAGAGTTAAGGGACACAATTTTGTCAGTCATTCATGCGTTGCAAATCACTATTAGATTTATTTCTTTCTAAGCTAGATTATGTGACTTCTTGGAGGGGAAATGAGTGGCAGGAAGTTGGAGGGAAAAATTAGGCTGTACAAAAAGGTCCTGATAGCTTTAAGGCCCTTACAGATGTGCTTATTAAAGATAATAAAAACCTAGTGACTGTTGAAACCAATATTAAACCCTGTAATATCTGAACATTTAGATGCCTTTTTTTTTTTTTTAAATTGGCTTTTGGAGATAGCATGAGGAAATGTGCTTGAACCATCTTTCCAGATGGTTTAAAGATTTCCTGTGAATCTTAAATTCTTTTCTCTGATTTTTGCTCTGCCAGTTACAAAGAGATAAAGCTAGCTGATAGTCACAGCAAGTCCTTTAGAGGCCCAAACATAAAGCAGACTTTAATCTTAGATGACTCTTCAATTTAACATGACCGTCATTTCCAAGAACAGACATGAAAGTGAACAAGAAGGTTTAGAAAGGCTTATAACAAAGGCGCCAAGGACCAATCCTATACACTTTCATTGCCACAACCCCCACACCCTTTGCTTCATTGCCTTCACATATATGTGTTTCAGTCAGCAAACAGTTTAACAAATTCCCAGCTGGAGTACCAGCTTCCTTGTATCTGTTGGGAATTAAGACCTAGCTGAATAATGAATTTCATATAACAACTAGTTGAATTCAGAGGGCAGTGCAGACTGTGAGAAAAATTAAAGCGAGTTCTGTGTTCTCTTCAGCCAAAACCTGCTTTCCTCATCACTCGAACCAAATTGCTGGGGAGTGCATAAGCTATCTAGTGTCAGAAGAGGTAGATGATGAACCTAAGTCAATGAGAAAAGTACTACATGCCCCTTCCTACTCCCAACAATGTTTTAAAGGAATGATGAGAGTAGGGGTCAGACTGGCTGCATAGCTCTCTAAATGCAAGAGAGCTCGATTCCTTCCCCCATTTTGTCTGACAAGATCCTCCTCAGAGCATTTGTGTCATGCTCTCCACAGTGACAGCATGCTACAGCAAGGGTAATTCTTCCCTTGTCCTCCTCAGTAGAGCAACAACTCTTTAGAAAGTGGGGAGAGGCAGAGTCTGCCTATTAATGGTTCTGCTTGAGCTAGGATGACGCTGAGTTTTCAAAACTCATCTTGTGAAACTTATATCCTGATGAATGTATCAGTACAGTGGTGCCAGTAATTAGTATTTCCCAACTTCAGGTTCCCATCTGCTGTTTTTCATTTGGTTATGAGCTTCAGTTCTTCACCCAAATCAGTAATTTGAAAAGGAATAAAGGTTTTTTCACTTTATGTTAACAAACCAACCTTGAACCCCTCTCCTCCTCTACTAAAATATCTTTTCAAGAATTCATCATGATCATAACAAAGATTTATATAAATAGCTATGCACCTGCATGGAATTTTACTAACCACATGCTGTGAAGTTAATGTTCAGAATATTAATTTAACAGGTCTGCTGTCATGCTAAGGTCTATTTTCATTGAGTGTTTGTTGCATTGAAATGTTTCCTTGCATAATTTTGTTTCTATGCAAGTAACTGTTCCTTAGGGAAAAGCTTTTTTAAGTGCTATACATGCATTTGTATGTACTTCACAGACTTTTCTTCATACTGTATCACATACTTGCTACCCTCTGTGAATGCCAAAAAGAATATAACTCCAAAGACCGCTTTTCAAAATGTTGAGAAAAAGCAATCTTTGGTGTAATGTCTGCCAATTTTAAGATCTAAAACTCAGAGAATGAAAAATGTATCTTTAAATAAATGTTGTCAGTCTACCAAATATACTTCCCCCCCACCCCCCATCTCTGTGGTATTTCTTTACCACTAACCTGTAGCTGTCTGCTTGTTTACTAAAATTTTAGACTTTTCTGTTCTCTTCTTTCTGTCCCCTCTCCATCCTGGAGGCATTCAACCTTGGGGGTTTTTCTCTTTGTTTGCGCACAGAGAAGAGGAAAGCTCCAAATGTTCATCAGGTACTAGCCTTTGAGTGAGACACTTATGATATTAGACTAGTCTCAACAGACTTTGTTCTCGTGCAGGCGAGTCATTTGTTTTCATTTATCTCCTGCCTGAGAGGTTATTCCATTGATTAATCTACACAGGCTGGTTCATTCACATCTCTCCAAACCCAATAAAACTGTTAGTGACACTCCTAATCAATACAAAAGAATTCTGATTTACTTTTCATTGTTAGTCATTTACATGCAAAACCTCTCTTTCTCCATCTTCTTCTGAAAAAGATATATGAAGAATCTTTTGCACATGGAAGTAAAAAAATAAACCTATACAGCTTTGTATCAGTGAAGAAAACCAGTCCATTAAATATATAAAAGTCTCAAAGGAGAGTTATAATGGTTTTAACAATTTCTCAGCCTTCCTCATGGTTTCTGAGAGAATTTTCCAAGACCAAGTAGAATAAAGCAAGATATACCAAAAGCACCCTTTTTAATATATTATGTCCAGTTGCCATGCTCTCAACTTTACAGATATGCAGATTTATTGATTCCGAAAAAGTTCTTTTGAGACTCAGCTTCATAAACTGGGAGGGAGAGGGAGTAAATATGTCCAATGCTCTGTGTGACAAGAATACCTTAATTTGACATCACAAACAGTATTTTTATAGTTTAAGCAATCTTCTTTTACAACTCACTGGCTCCAAAATAGTTATAGGGTAGGTCTAACATTTAAGAGTTAGGAGGGGCTCAGCCAATTTAAACATTATAATTTTCTTTACATATACTCTAAACGTGTTTAAATGCCATTTATGGCACCAATTACAAATTTTGTGAGGGAACATGTCTATGTGGTGAAACAGCCTGTTGACCAGTCTGCTGCCAAATTTGTTCACATTTCTATCCCAAAACACAACTCCTCTCCCTCCCTAAATATTGGAAGATTATTGTTTAACTGGGTACTAAGCAGCCATGACAGTGCTCTGTTGGCAGAGAAAATCATGGTTCTTGTGCCAGCTCCCAGAACAGCATGCTCATTAGTCATGGCTTTGCAAATTCTCTCACATACAATATCTGAACAACTTGAGAAGAAATTCCCAGATTTCTTGCTGTAGTACAGCAAGCATATACTACAAGCTGCAACTTAAACTACTAATGCTTAATACACAGATGAAAAAGCATTGCTGCCTAATGATAAATAAAAAAGCTACAGATTCTTGCAAAAGCAATACTCCTAATATCATACTACAAACTCTCCGGGATTCAGTTCTGCCTACAATTCCACTTATCAAAATCTTGGAGAAATCTGGTGTTGAATACACAGAAAACAAACTCTAAGAATATTTAATCTTCATATTTTTGCACTTACATGAACCCAAAGAATCTTATCTTTCACTGATTAACTAGCATACTATTAACCTAACTCTTAAAAACTGACCCTGAAACTGAGGTGTTTTTAGCAATAATTGCCTACAGAGAAATGTGCACCAAGTTAATTAATTATCACTATTTCTTTGTGTTGATTTTCATTTAGGTATGAAGAGGATCAGTTTTGACAACTCAAGGAAAAGCAAGAGCACCACCAGGGGATGCCCTTAAAGATCAAAGGGTGAGCCTCCTTAGTCTGTTTTCAAAATTTGGATTCCAAAACTGTCACCACATCTTTGTCAATGTAAGTCATGCAAACTATCATCTTCTACTCTATTCGTCTGTCCTCCCCAACTCTACTGTTGGCAGAAATAGATGAAAAGACCAAAGAGAAGATTTAATCAAGTCTAATAGGAAATGCTAGTTCAATTTTGGGGAAAGACAACTAGTGACATCACTCCATTTGAAGGTCCCTTCTGCCTTTTCTGGTAATAACCCTAATTGTTCTCATGACTAACTCCAATCTGCCTTTCCCTTCTGCACAAAAAAAGAGGAAAACGAGTGAGTTGCTATTAAGAAATACACAATCTGAGAACAGAAGCTTCTGTTGGTGGCAGGTGAGGCCTGCAACCCACAATTACCAGCTTGTGTTGCAACTGCAATCTCACAAGAAAATCAGCCAGAAATTCCTGAGCTAACAGCAGCTGTTCAAGAGATTGTGAGCAGCTGCCAAAAAGTGACAAAAAGTCGTGGGAGTCCCAAATATTTTGAGAGATCTGGCAAAAAAGACAATAATCATTACATGTTGAGCCAGAGCTCTTGATCCAAGAAGAAGGTGTGGCACATTGCCCAAACTGAATAAGCTTAGTGATCTTAATTTACTTTGCATGGGTCAAATGATCACATCATTTAGGGAAGTAGCGAAGAGACACATTTTATTTCTTTCTTTCAGTTTTTTTCCTTCCCCTTTCTGCTTGTCTTTCTGTCTGTTCTCTGCACCCATGTATTTTCTTACTCGACTTGTGGGTTTGGTAGAGAAGAGATTACTTTCTCATTTGTTCATGTAGCACAGAGAGGTTCTAAAGGTTAAGATGCATAGGCCTCAGGCTTACCACTAACAATAACAACAATCTTAAAATCCATTAAATACATTTTGTAATCACACCACCTGTTGCTGGAATGATCAACATGCTGCATGGACACCGAAAATTTGCTGTCTTTTCTACCAGAAGCTGTTTTTCCAAACACCACTAAGAAAAATTATCTTGCAGTACTGCTGCTGTATTGCTATTATCTTACAAAAGATGACATTCCCCATGTTTGTCATTTAAAAACCTTTCCTACACACACACAATCAAAATTTGAATTATGAAGAATTATCTGAGCTAAAAAATTCAACAAAAACTGTAGTTTTGCTATGGGACAGGTTAAACCACCAGGGATAATGCACTTGAGTTTGCCTAGTACTAGATTAAAAAAAAAAATACTGAGGATATGAAACCCTAAAATGGAGCACCAATTCTGTAGGTAAGGCAAATAACTAAAAAGCAAATGAATATATTGGGTTCTCCTCAAATTATTCTGCCTGTTCGTCTTCTCTTTAGCTGTAAAATTGGGTGTATAGGCTTGAGGTTGCTTGGTTTGGGGTTTTTTTCCCGCCTATTTGTTATTCATCTTACCCTATGCTCATATCATATTCTGTATTTTCCCTTGCATTTGCTCAAAAGCCAATCATTAGAACCTTGGTCTTGCAGTCTTACAGTGTCTACAGTAACATAAATATAGCACAGCAGGAAAACTATCAGTCTTCTCCCTGGATGCCCTAGAAAACTTTGGGGTTACATGAAAATCCCGCTGTGTTTTGGTGTACCAAGCCCACAATTTCCTGAGTTCACAATCTTGGCTTTTCCAATAAAAATGCTGTCTTACTGTTGAAGCAAATTGTAGCTGACTACTGTTTTATTTGTATAATTAATGTAACTGCACTACATCTTGGTAAAAGTCTGAGTTGCAGAAATTCTACTTGCATGAAATCACATTAATATGACATGCAATAGTACAACTAAGTAATGGTAAAAAAACCACTAGGGAGATAAAAAGAAAAAACAGTATTCTGTGTCTGGTTGTTTCAAGGCTCCACATAGTCTCTAGCAAATTTCAGGCAGAGCGCTCTGGTGCCTCTTCACATGTTCAGCTGTAAAAGGATCACCAGATTTTGAAACAGAAGGCTTTTTTTTATTATTTATTTTTCCTCCCCTCTCTCAGCTAAGATGGCTGGGAATTGTTGCCCAGCTCTCTGGTTATTTCCTGTGATTGGCTGGGAATTTAGTCTAATTTTACTTTTATTTATTTTAATTAGCATTGAAAAGTGTCTAAACATTCAGAATGCATGGCTGTGTCACCACCACATCTCACAAAAGTGGGCGAACGGCGTATCTTCATACTGTTCTGTGAAACGCCAGGGCCCCGAGGGCACCAGTAAGGCCTTCCTGGCCTGGGCCAGCCTCGCGGGATGCCCTGCCCGGGCGCCCCAGGAGCCTCATCCTGTGCTGAGCATCGGGGAACAGCAAGGACGGCTGCTTCCTGGGTGCAACCAGTGGCCCAGGGTGGCTGTGACATAGGCCTGGCGGGCCCTTGCCCACCGTGGGGCCCTCCAGCAGTGCCACCAGCCTGGCCAGTGCAGCAAGGTACTGCCATATATGGGTCCCACCAAGGGTCCTGATCCTCAGGGGAAGGGCAAGGCAGGGCTGAGTGGACCCAGGGAAGCCCAGCTAAAGATGGGGAACCGGGCTGGGGCAGCACTCCCACAGCCTGGCCAGGGCTGAGCATAAGCAGCCTCCTGGGCCACATGCAGGGGAAGGCCCCCCGGCAGCCTGCCAGGGCCATTAAGGCCTGCTGATGCCAGAATGAAATTTCTTCTAGGCCAAAACCCAGCAAGTAAATATTTAACCCTGTGGAAAATTTTAACGGCTGAGATGCAAAGGAATTTTTTTAATGGAAATATTATCGCAGGCTTATGTATAGGAGGTTGGCCAGGAGCTGCAGGATTATAAATTGCTGCTTTTACTTTTAAGTAAAAGCTGCAAAGTATTATTTGTGAAATTGCTTTCTTAATCTGTCTTCCCCAGTAAGTGCTCTCAAAATTGACTTCCGCACTAAAAATTAATTTATAGGGCTTTAAGCAGTGAAAAAAAGGACAACAAAAACAAAATCTTATGGCTGTTATGCTAAGGACATAAAGGAGATGGAACAAACTCAAAATCAGCATTTACCTGCATTATTTTATTTTATAATCACTACCTAGTGTTATTTTCCATTAAAGGAAAAAAGTAATTACAAAAATGTGTATCGTTAAGAAAATGCCATTCCTGCAATATATCCTATGCATTCTGAAGGCACTGGCAAATACACAGCTGTAGTTTGATCGCACATAAAAATGCATAGAAGGATTGCATTTTCCTGATCCATTTCTTAATATAAAGCCACCCTGCTCTGTTTCAGAGGAAGTCCACAAATAAAGCAGCCTAAGTCTCCTGTGGTTTAGTTATGAGTGCATTTGTGCAAATATTAGCAAAAGTTATTCTAATATTAAAAAAACAACAACAATGTGAAAGAAATGAAAGTCAAGATGTAGCGCTAAATGGTACTTTGTTAACAGAGAAAAGCAACAGGAATACATATAGGAATAAAATATTCTGAACTCAGTTTACAAATGTCCTGACTACTAGGCTGCAGAAATTATGTCATGGTTTTCTTGGGAAAACACTGACAAAAGGTCATAGCTCCACTGTTTGCTACACAGAAAAAGAATTGTATTTCATACCAATGCTGGCTCTACGGATTTAAGTACTAGAGTTAAACTTAAGAAAATTAACATTTAAACCCAACATTAACCTAAGTGCAGGAGGACGTACAGATTTTTAGCATTTTTTTTAACATCACAATTTGTGAATCTTGATAGAATCTTATCTAGGTTTAACCTCTAAATGGCAAGCATTGCAAATAAACCCTACAGAAACCAACTGCTTGGCTGTGTGTTTCCTGAAACACTTACAGCTTGTAGCCCTCCAAGCAGTCTGACCTTTAACTACCAATTTTTAGTAGCATGCTCCTATTTAGAGGGTCAAACACATCATTATCAACATGTGTTAATAGAAATCAATTACAAAGAGATTAGCCAATGGTTGGGGCATCTTTTCCCATATTAACATTTTACATAGTAAAATGCCTTTACATAGTAAAAAAGCCTTGAAGCTTAGAGAATGATATACCATCACAGTGACAGCTTACTGAAGTTGTGCAAGAACTGAGTTCTCTTGATAACAACGTTCTCCATGCCAGCCAGTGAGCTAATGGAAGCCTGAAAGGTTTCCTGAGAACGAAAGGACACACATCACCATTATTACAGTAGACAGCTTTGCTATAAAGTCCATAGCTTTGAAGTTCTCCCTGTAAAACATCTGCCCTTAATTCAGCAGTCAAAAATCCTTTGGCTCTCTACCCACAAACTCCTCAGTCAGCCTTGTCAAGTTGCCTATATTTTGACACCCTATAGAGTCTAACAGAGACTTCCAAGCTTGCCACGTAATACAATCCAAGTCGCTGGCAGCCACAACTGCCTTCACATGCCATGTCTTTCTGATCTCTGCTGTTAACAATACTTTAAGTGTCAACGATGTCATAACAGCCTTGTCAAGTTGCCTATATTTTGACACCCTATAGAGTCTAACAGAGACTTCCAAGCTTGCCACGTAATACAATCCAAGCTGCTGGCAGCCACAACTGCCTTCACATGCCATGTCTTTCTGATCTCTGCTGTTAACAATACTTTAAGTGTCAACAGATGTCATAACGTGTAACGTGTCAAGAAGAGCCAATGCCTGTGTGCTACAGTTGACAGATTTCCCTCCACAGATATATAGCATGTATATTATGCAGGCAGGTCCATTATAGCCATTCTGATGCTGTAAGTGCACTAGCTGCTTTGGAAGTTCGGTTTGCTTCAGTGTTCACTTCTAAAGGGAACTGATTCAACTTGCTTTTGGAAAGGGGTTTGACTGAAAAAATAAGCAGGGGAAGAAGCCCCTAAAACAGACCACTGACAGTTCCTGCCTGCCCATGAATATATTATAGTTCTTTGGAAGCTGGAGCTGGTGACCTCTTATATCACACGCTAGACTCTTTGGCGGTTTAACCACAGTGTTAACATTAAACCACCAAAGCTCACGGCAAACTGTGAAATCCACCATGTGCTACACTATAGCACTTGCACACATATAAGAAATGTTCCAAGTACGATTTCCAGACCACTAACATTGAACTTCAAGAGACAGTGGGTGTTTGCAGATTAGAAACATCTGCGTGCCCTACACATATATCTATCAAAGGCAGGGAAATTCTGTTTCATTTAAACAAATGTGTTCATCTTATCCTGTTATGGATGGAACCAATAACTTCCAATATTTAATAATTTTTTGAATTGTGATCAACAAAACATTAACATAAGTGATCACAGTCCGAGACAGTCAAATCAGGAAGCTAATACATTGACACCATCAAAAATTACAAGAGCCCTTAGCCAGTATTGTTTTGAAATGTATACAGCTATTTGGTCAGCTCTATTCAGATCACTTAATATGATCAACTCTTTTTTTCTTTTCAGAAAGTAACAGTTCTCTGAAAACATTCTATTCATGTAAAAGAAAGATATTCCCACCAGAGCATGACTATTCACTATTGCCCTAGTTTAGAATGATTCCACTCTTCAATAAAAAGAAAAGATTAAAATTTTGGAGGATACATCAGCCAAAAGGAAAAGTTCACAAATAAAGTCTAGTGTAGAGTGTGATACCTAATCAATTACTTGCCAGTTTTCTGATGTAATTTGTCAAAGGCTGTCTAACAAACAGGTTGGATGAACTGAAGAATAGTCTTAGTTTAAAATGGTAACCTTTTGACAAGTACTTACATGAGTAAAGAGCTTTCAGTCTTGACATGACTGATCAATATTATTACAAATTATTTAACAATAGATGTTGATCTTATTTTAAATTATATACACTTCACATACAAAGAATGGCACTGAACTACACTCTCATAAGAGGACTTAAGGAAATGATTGCCACGTGAAACAGTGATTCATTAACGTGCAGTTTAAGGCATTCACGTTCCACCAGCATCGCTTAAAGCAGCGAAGCAAGAAAGAAAACTCCAATAAAATACAGATGTTTTTTATATATTGGACGAGATTGTAGAATTCTATAGTTTAATTAACCTGTAAGGTACTTGAAGGGATAAAAATATTCTTTGCTGAAAATGATTACAAATTAGTATTACCAAAAAGAGTCAATACTCATATGCAGAGCCACTGTGAATGAAAAATGCACTTGACTGAACATACAGATCATCAGTATTTGGCAGCCATTTGGTGATCTCTTTGAAGCTAAGCAAGAAACATCAGTGTTTCTAAGAAAATAAACCAGCAAGTTCAGCAATCCCTTTGGCAGCATTGTAAATAAAACAAATGACTGGCTAGGTCATTGTGGTGCTTCTATCTTACACTAGTGAGAGTCCATTAAGGTATGCATATAAACAGGTGGAGCTGTCTATAGGCACTGGAATGCATAATGCACTTCTGTTATATTCATTCTGGCACTTTTTGTAAGTGGCAGACAGACCCAAGTATTTTCAATGACTAAAATTATTATACATCAACTGGATAAATACATAGATAGAATTCAACCTCTCTTTCAAGGATTAAATAAAGAAAATTTAAGCATTTGACAAAGTTCTATTAAAATGGGAGTTACTTGCCAAATGTGCATGTGAATTCTTATTTCCTACATCAGTAAAATTAATGCCGTACAAATACTTTTGAAAAAAGGGACATCTAGCTCAGAGTCTGACAGCTACCATCTTAGAAAGAACAAGAAAGAGGCATTATAAGTAGAAGAACACTTGAAAATACACAGCCTGTAAAATAACATTAAAATATATGAAGAACTCGCATAATTACTTTAGCCAGCAAACAGATCTGCATTACCATGTTCTCAGTATGAATCTGTTCATTAAATATATATATAATTCCCTATGCTGACAGTTGCTATAAAAATTCTTGTAAAAAGCACCTAAATATACAGATTTGACTCCTAACTATATTGCTAGAATGTTTATATTAGGAAGGGAGAGATAAAAAGTATTGCCGTGAACTTTAATGTCTTACAACTCTGAAGAATTTAGTTCCTAATTCTTGCTACACACGGCTTCACTTATAACTGCCAAAGTGATTACATGTTTTTACTGAATTGCTTTAAAACAGGAATCATAAAAAAAAAAATCTCACACATGCCAGAGACCATTTAAGGTTTCCATGCCTTTTGCAAGTGACCACATCAAAGCTTTTGTCTATAACCAGGTCCTGATAGTCTGAAATGGTAAATATTCTTCAACTTTACAGAACTAATTTGATTACTAATGGATGTACATATTCTAGTCACCAGCTAAACATCTTTCAACTGCTTCAGACATTTCTTCACAAAGCTCCAGACAGCTTCAAATTAAATGTTACTGGGAGAAATGGATCATTGCCCTTCAGGTGGGAAGCGGTTGGGAATGGTAAGGAATGCCAGGAAAACCAAAAGAAACATAAGATCAGAGCATAAGACCAGGGAAGTGGTCTGGGAAAGACAGTTTGGGAACAGGAACTCTGTACTGGAAAACACTGGGAGGTGCTGGACATTTTGGGCTATTTGACATCCAACCTCAACCACTACAACCTGCTTCTCTGATAACGTACTCTGATTTGAGTGCAAAGACAATGATTTTACCTGATTCCTCCACTCTTTTTTTCCTTTTTCCTGTTAGAAAAGATGTAGCCCTAGATAATAAGATATAACTGAAAGGTGAAAAATCCAGAAGAGAAATACTGTATTTCTGTTAAAGCCCTTTTTTTCCTCAATCACATCCTGGTAGTAAATCTTTCACAGTACTAATGAAGATAGTGAACATTATGTATTAGTTAGTTTTTTGAAGGTGACAAGGCCTACCACATTAAAAAGAGAGAGAGAGGAAAAAAGGGGATCTTTAGGTAAGAAACAGGTCAAGTTTATTGAAATGTGAGAGCACAACTTAATAATTTAAATTGGCAAAAACTTGCAAATCCTTTTAACAGTCTAACAGCTTAGGAAAGAAAAACAACCACAAACTTAAATTTTTTATTTTATATAAAGACTCAAAAGAAATCAAAGGTTAGGTACTGTCGATCTCATGTAAGACCAGAACAAAATCAACTCTTTTAAATAACTCTCCATTGTCTTCACAAACTGTCAGATAATTCTTTTTCTACATCATATTTTAAAAGGCCTAACCTTATATTGAATGCAGACTACCAACTAACGAAGCTATCAAGCACTTCTGAAAATTTTGGGCGAAGATCTTGTGAAAAACAAATAAATCAATTAATTAAATCATTCAGCAAAACAATTTATAACAACCAGCTTTGAAAAAGCCTAGTCTGTATTATCACTATAAAGGTTAAATTTCCCAATAAGGAGAGAAATTCATGCATTTTGGGAGGTTTTGAATTATATTATGTATCACCGGGGGGGCGGGGGGAAGTCACAGTCCTTTTTAAACATGGAACAAAATGTTCCTCTAAAATACCCACAGATCCTTAGGGTCTGAACAGCCTTAGCTTATAAAGACTGCAGATAAGACTTTCCCTCACGCTCTTTTTGATGTCTTCCTAGCACAATCTCCTTTGGGTTGCCACTGATCCTACACTGTGTGCCTGATGTCAGGTTCCATCAGTTTGGCTAGAGCACTGCAATAACTAAAGATGAGCCATAATCATAATTTTGGATCTGTATACTCCGAATCCATCAAGTGTATATATTGAGATCTATGAAGATGACAAATGAATTATTATTACACTTTTATAAATATGTATTTAGCATTTTTGTAGCGCTAAGTAGCTCCAAGGGACATGGTAACAATTCTGGGTAGTAAAAGAAAATTCCCATAGCTCACTTACCAAAGCTTACAGAAATGCTGTAGGTCTGCCTAGATTTTTTTGTCTTCTGATGCTATTACTAACATAGATGAGTTTTGTGTGGTTTCGCTATACTATAAATTCAGTTTAGTAAAGATGAGGATAACACTGAAGAGAATAATACAAAATTGTTTACATTTAAAAAATTATTATTTTTAGCTCTGGTAAAGTCACTTGGGTTAGGAAAATAAGCAGCATGGATGTTGGCTTTATACAGAGGTCAATCAACTAGGAGAGAACTAAAAATGCTGGTTTACATGCTTAATCACTATAACTTTAAGAAAATACTTTAAAAAAGGTTTCTAAATCCCTGCTGAGGTAAACCATAGCTCTAACTTCTTGAACAGCTCTTCTCTTCATTCGTAACATTTATGAAATGTTACGGTAGTTAGATTGAGCCAAGTCCTCTAGCGCTTTAACGTGTAGAACAGGTACAACATGACTGTACATCGTCTCTGAAGACCTGAAGTCAAAGGACTCCCTAGAGGATTGCGGTAACTGTAACAAATACTAAAATTGTATCACAGAAAATATTTTTCAGGAAAAAGCATACAGAAATGTATCTCACTAATTTTATATATTAGCATGCCAAATAACAACAACTTCCTCCCCAGTCATAATAACAAGTTTCAAGTTGTAGGTTGCCCTCTTTGTTTATATATAAAATTCAAATAGCCAGTGGAAAGACTAAGAGCTGGTGAGGAAGGGTTGCTACTCTTTTCTGGGCTAGCGCAAAAAGTTAAAAGGATCCCTTTCTCACACTACCGGCAATACATACATTCACAGGCAATAAACAACCAACACCCGATCACCATTTACTCTTCTTAAACTGTGGGATTAACATTATATATATATGCATCCCCTTTTGAAACACCTTTTCTCTCTGACTTTCTGGTTAAATTGTGGATCTATATATTTGTCTTAATACAGTGGTCTGGATTTCTCCTTTTCCTCTCTCTGTTTCTGTTGGCCTCTGATAGCTCTGTATGTCTCATACAGAACGTGTCAGGGCTTATCTTGTTTCTCTTGCATTTACCATACAATCTCTCTGTCCAACCTCCATCTCTCCTTGCAATGCCTTTTCAGACACATGGATTTAAAGAATTTATTTCTGTCTCTAATGTGTTTCTAACTCTGAACTCTGTCCAACCTCCATCTCTCCTTGCAATGCCTGGATTTAAAGAATTTATTTCTGTCTCTACTGTGTTTCTAACTCTGATTCTATGTTAGAGTATCCCTTGTGAGATACATCACGATCATGTCACCATTCAATCCTCATGTTGTAAGGGATCTATTTCAGACTCCACAAGGTCAAGTGGTCTCCCTTTGCATTAACAGTATCAGTCTCCTGAATCAGATTTATGTCCACATAAGGGTGTATTCCATTCTATCAGCATTTGATGTAAAAACCTACATCAGACACCGAGTTAGGGTTGGAAAAGATCTGGCAGCTGGCATGAGTGGGAGTAAGCAGCCTAAGGACAGTGTGCAAAATGCAGCAATGAATGACACTTCCATTTTTATCAGAAACTGAGCCTGGGTTTGCTAAAGAATCTGATCTGCTGCTTAAAATTATATTTCCAACCTGCAATTCTTTCTTATTGCTACTTCCAGCGCTGATGTGAATTGAAATTCAGTACAAATGGGGCTGGAAAAGGAGGGCAAGTTATCACCCTGAAGAGTTTTGTCATTCCTCCCCTTCTTGATTGATGCCTGAGTCTGATTTAGAGCTGAGTGGCTGTAAATCTTTTTTGCTTTACTTGTGTTCAGTGGTTATCTACAGAATGCATAAGATTTTAAACATATACACATGTATGCTTACACACACACTCACCTAGGAAAAAGAGAAAATTCTCTATGTATTACATGCTGAAAAGCTCAGTTTAATATAAATCTTCAATGGAAAAAGAATAGAAACATTAATATATATTTTGCATTTCAGACAGTGATATTTTAGGTAGCATCACATATATATTGATATTAAAGATCTATTAAATGAACTTGCTGCAGGGGAAAAAAATGCTACTTAGCAAAGCCCTGTTTATGCAGTATATCACATCTAGCCTCTAAGGTGCCAATAAATCTTCAATTCCTATTGATCTGAATAAAATCAGAGCCATAAAATATGCCTTTTGTATTATTTGAGGGAATGTTTGCAGAGAACATGCTTGGTTCTGCATCTGTGATTAATACAGATAACTAATTAAGGGAATCATATTTTATAATTCAAAACATTAACACTGCATTATGATAAGTAGACATCAAAATTATTTTCCTGTTGCTATAATCAATAAGGAAAACGTCCTCCCTATGTTATGTAGTTTTGCTTTAAAGGGTTCTTTAGTTAATCTCTCTTAAAAACATGAAAAAACACATACATTTGTGAAACACCTAAACAGAGTTGAGATCTTGGTTTTGTACACATGGATCTTATCTGAACAATTTCAAGCTACATTTATTATCTTCTCATTATCTTCTATGTGTAGCAGTCTCCTGAGCTGTTGAAATACACATTTCAGGACAGACCTGTTGCAATTTCACATTGAATGTACTTTCTTAGTATAAAATTCATTTATCAAAGGTGCCCATTAAAATAATTCCATTTCCATCACTGTTAAGAGGATGGTAAGTGGTAAGGTAAGAGGAGAGCAGGTAATCTACAACATGACCACTGGGGGTCATTCACTTTACACAAATATTCCAGTAAAGTATTTATTGTTTTTGAGTAGGAATAATATTTTTAATAGAATTATTTCTAAAGAGAACACTCAGAGATTAATATCCAGAGATATTTACGACCTATGTTCTTTAATTTTAAATAGCGAGTTGGAAAAATGAATACTATATTGTTCAAAGAGGTAGCCAAAATAATATCCATACTGAAAAAACAGGCACATCATTTAATGCCTATATAGAAAGAAAAAAAAAAAAAGCCACATTTTCCAGATTTTTATTATGTTTTTAAGGGGACAAAAAGGAAAATGTAACTGCTCTGACATAATTATGAAAAATAAAATACTGTGAATGCTAATTTACCTTACTGACTTGTGCTTTTATCAAACTGTCTGCAGTGCTGCTACGCATTACATAGAAGTCTCAATGAAAACAGAGCTGAATGCTAACATTCAAAAAAACCCCAAGGATTTGATTCATGAAATTGTATGTGCTAAATAAAACCCAATATAGTCCTTAGAAGCATAAAACCTATCAAACCAGTCAACTGTAAATATGACTTAAAAATCAAACTGCACTTTAAAAATAAAACAAACATAACATGCTCGCCGAAGTTTCTAAACATTTTAAGAAAGAAAATTAAAAGTAGGTACCTGCACCTAGAATCTTGCTTCCAAATTTTTTTAAAACTTCAGGGAGTAGCTCATTTTATCTTATATATAAGCTTTATTTATATCCATATTTATATGTACTCATAGTTAAGAAAATGAAGCACACAAAACCTCTGAGCTGCTTTCAGTAAGAAAATACCAATCATACATGGACAATGAATGACCTTGATTTCATTTTTCCAGTGAAGCACTAAACTCAGTTCTTTATCTACTTATCTAAACAGTATCTGTACATGCAAACAGATCACTAGACATACATATTAAAATTTTAATTTTAACACTTTAAAATTCTGTCCAGCATAATACAGACAATAGATATTTCGGCTACTAATTTCTGATCAAGAAATCATATGCTTACAGAGGAAGACCAGGCCTCCACTTCATTTTATATTCTGACTCATTACTAGCTCCAGTTCATTACTCGTCATTGTCTGCCAGGCATACCTACCTCCTTTTCTATAGGCACACTCTTACTACTATTAAGAGGACATAAACAAATAATTCACCATTAAGATAATATGTTCAAAAAAGTTGCACAACTACAAAATCATAAGCCTTATAAACTGTTCTAACAGATTTCTTACCACTTAAGCACAATAAAACTACACCTAGTAAACCGTGATGCAAACCCAAACCCCAGCCCAATCAACTGTATACATCCCACAGCTTTAAGACTATTCCTCTCTCCCATTTTCAGCATTCCAAAATGACTTTTGCTACATATCTTTTTTTTTTTTTTTTTTTGGTTGGTTGGTTTTTTGAGTCATCTGAAAGCCCTGAAGTCTCATCAGGTATTTTAGACTTGGCAAGGTAACTTTTTCTTTTGCCAAAAGAGGAGGAAGCTAATACAGCAATACACCCAGTAATCAAACATGAATACTGTATAGTGGGAATAATCACTCCTTCTCTTTCTTTACATCCCCTCATGTGTTTGTTTTCATTGTTTCTAGTCAACTGAGTTGCTCATTTTTAGAAGCAAATATATTTCATTTGCTTTAGAAGCAAATAGTTTCCACTGGCAGGGGGGGAGAGGGGGGATCAACCTATACCTTCTGTATAAGGTATCCTCAACAACAGAAATCATCTCAGCAACATGAATGCCTCCCATGCTCTTTGTTTAGTGATAACAAGGAATGCCTCAGCACCATTAACTCTTTCAATAATTTTTATGTGAATGCAGTAAAGCCCATAATAAAACATGATGTACATCTTTTTGTCCACCAAGTTATCACTAAGCTTTCTAATCATTTGAATTCTTGTCCTAAAACTGTATCATGATCTGCCAATTTATTTAATTTTTGAAAAATCAGGGTCATGAGGGACATGAATATGAATTGTGCTAGGAACAGGTGAAAAAGCAGCTATCTCCATAAAAAGAAATTGTACCTGTCAGGATAATATTTATAAAAAGAAATTAGAAAGGAAAAGCACCAGGTTGTTTACACTCAGTTTTTAAATTAAATACACAACTTGCCACAAAGTTTATCCTAGTGCAAATCTGGTAATATTTACAGGCTTCAGAAAGAAATGGAGGCACCTCAGAGTTCAGACATCTTCAAAATATTTTGCTCTGTGTATTGCCCATTTGCCACAGTTTAGCATTAAATTGAGTAGAAAAATATTTCATGCAATAAGGATCTAACTAAATGTTGTTGAGTAGCTACTTAAATGAGGTCTGCTATTCTGGGACCCACTCAGTACACTGAATAGATTTGTCAACTATCCTAGGAATCTCACCTTCAGTAAATGGTATCTTCTTTCCTCTTATGCATAGACCAATGCATCTGTCAGTGACAACAAAAGAAATTTCATTGCAAAAGTTTTGAGTTTTATAACGTTATAAGAAAAAAAAAAAGCTGAGTTCTATCACTTAAGGAGCACAGAGTTTAGATCAACAATTAATCTAACAATCCAACTCTCACAAACACCAACTTTGATATGATCATAATCACAGATCACAGTATGAGACAACTCGTCTGAGTCTTAGTACCATCATTGGCCACCTTGATGGTACCTTGTTGCCAGTTCAAACAAGAATTTCTATTGCAGAGAAAAAGAACAAGCAGGAAAATATCACAGCAAGCCAATAAAAGAAATTAACTTGTTATGAATTTTCTGAATTCTGTATATCTAAAAATAGGTAATTTCTTATAAAACAGCAGTCCAGGGTGGTTAGATTCTGCTGCGATCAGCAACAGTTTCCCTGAACTGAATACCAAGATGGGAATCCTGTCCAACAAGGGTTGGCACACTAACCACAAGATGTCTAACGCTGCAGCTTGGACCAGTTTAATGTCCACAGAGGGTTTCGTATTACTGCTACTGAAAGCTCATCTTCAGCCCTTTAAAAGAGGCCACCTTTAGCTAGGACTTTGAAATTCAGTATTACTTGGCCTACTAAAACCACAGCACAGGGGAAAGGGAATGACTGTTCAGGTAATCTACAGGAATTCACCTGTTCCTAACCCATAGAAGGTCCCACCACTTCCCCCAAAATCACTAGTTTGGCAAAGCGAAGCAAGTACATTGCATTTTGTTCTTGAATTACATAGAAACAAGTTTGTGGTCAGACAAAGCTCATACGGTGCCTGATATGGTGGGAAACATGGGTCCTGGACTGTCGGAGCCACACAGGAGCACTTACAAGGAGCAGAGGCAGAGGCTAGCTAAGTCGCTAATGAGTTAGTGTATGCTTCTTCAACAGTGCCAACAGAGTTCCTATGCCATCCTTACTAAAACTTAAATCTGACTTTCCACAAGAAAACCTCCTGGGCAACACAGACGTGTAAACAACATCTGTCCCACCTTTGGATTGAATCCAAGCTACTGCAGCCTCTCTTGGTGCCATGAATCTGCACCTAGCACCACAGGGGTGTAAAGAGTAAATCAAACCAATTTTTATTTAAGTATTTGGATGATTACATATCTCAGTCCAAAAGCAATGTGTTGCCAAGCAAAACCTTTTTTCTTAACTAAATATTATAAATTTGTTATTTTCCCCATTCTTTTCAACCCGAGCAATCTAGTGTCCTTATATAAGAGAGATTGTACATTACACTTCAATTTAAGCACACAGAGGAAAAACAGCACAATAAAAATATGATATAAAGCATACTACAGGTTGTTTTATGCAGCATATTGGCAGCATACTAAAAATTATGCATTCGTTAGAGATCAATAGTCTTCCAGGTTTTAAACCACATGAAGTGGATGAAGTTTGACATCTCTACAAGATCAGTCATGAAGAATTCAGTGTGGTAAAGTCTCCCCTTAAGCTGATCAAGTAGATGTGGTTAATTTCTTAATTTCTGATAAAGAATTCATCATTAATGTAAGATGTCTGAGATAACTTGTAAATACTTCATTTTCATGTCCTCAGTGAAAAACTGATGTGGACATGAACATTTATCAGCATACTACATATATCTGTAAATAAGATGTAAAAGCTATATGTAGATATATATATGAGAGCCATATTTGGGACAGGTAAGATTTTGATGATCTCCTATTCACTCGACTCATCAACGTACTTCATGTAAATGATATCTGTATAGAAAGTCAGTCTGTTGTAGATTACTTACTTTTATTTTGATTTTACCTAAATGAATTTTGGACGTGCCATATGCCCGATATTGCTGGACCCTGGAAAATTTAAGTCTCTTGTTACTTTATAGAAATAAAGAGTAGCCATTACTCATTTTCCAAAAAGCAAGCAGCTTTGGATAATCAAGGTCACATACTTACGTGACTAATGTTAAAGTATTAGGTGAGACAGATAGTAGAGGATGAGTAAGAAAAAAAAAATACTAGAAGGAAAATAAAATACTATAAAAATTATGTTCAAATTGTATTTTTGACAAGGAAATATAAAATGCAGTCGTATGGTTGAATAAAGGGGGAGAAGGGGGACACAGCGCAACATCTGGCAGAGACCAATTAACATCTCAGTTTTTGAAGAAACGTGCATCTTTGTCACAGACACTTATCAAGTCAGTCTTCACGAGATCAGAATTTTTTTTTTTATGTTCCCCTTCCCACCGTATCCTTATTCTTTTGTAACATAATATCTCGGGTGACAATATAGCACTGGTGCTAACTAGTGCCAGGTAGTGCTGCATTACTGCATAGTACTTGCAGCAAGATCTTAAATAGTCTTACACTTCTTTTTTGCCTTGATTGTTCTAGAGACTGAAATCAAGGGAAGTTTCGTATCACTAAAAAAAGACAGAAAAGGAAGCAACCACAGCTATCCATGCAGAGTCACACTGAGGAATATAAAATAGATTCCCTTCAGTTCTTTGGGAAGTCCCAGCATTATCAGTGCCTGAGTAACCAGAGGAAAGGGAACTTTGGCTCCACTGACTCACATCAAGATGTTCAGGCGTTCTTTTTTTTTTTCTTTTCTTTTGCTCCCATTTTTAATTGAACATTATAAAAAAATTACAAACAGAATTATTTCTGTATTGATATCAATTTATTTCCTAACTACAATTACCTAATTGCTGCGTACCTTTTTCCATGTTATGTCTTTCACCCAGCAACATCAAACTACAGGAATGAGTAAGTCTCACGGTAAGCTCCCACCGCATTACAGAAACACAGAAATTAGGTTTTCTTCAACTCTCAGAGATCACATATCAGGACTGAGGTACAGAATTTAGATGTCCCACACTGAAGTCTCAGAGTCTTGTCCTATTTACCTTATCCCCCAACTACAACATAAATAACATATATCATAAAAATGCAGGAAAAAATAATCAGAGCAAACAAACAAAACCCCGCACACACCAGGGCTGGAAGCCAGATTTTTCTAGCATAACTTTTCCAATAAAGTCAATAGAAGCTACGTATATTTGGCACCTCTGAAAACCAGGCTGTAAACAGCTTGCACATGGTAATAACAAAGGTTTGTGACAGAGCTTAAATGCAGTCCAGATCTCTGGTTTTCTGTGATTCACTACTAGGCTGGGAATAGTAAAACAGGATCAATAACATACCACAAGCAATTCTACAACATCTCACTAACTGCATTCAACTAAGATGTGAAAATGTTTTCAGGAAAGGTGGCCTTAATTTCAAGTAATACAGTGTGGATTTCTGGCTCTGTGTTGAAACTACATCATATGGTCTTAAAGTAAAAGAAAAAAAAAAGGGGGGGGGAAAAAAAAGCTGTGAATTTGGTCCATGAAATAACAACAGATGAGACTCTTAAAAAAGTATAAACAAAAAAGTAGTTCTGTGAATCTTTATTAAGAGAAGTTATGGCACTTTACAACAATGATGAATAGTTGTTCATCTTGCTGTCAAAGCCATAATTATGAGAGTCAACAAGAATGTGTGGAAATTCTGAGTTCTGTGATGTTTAAATGGTAACAAAGCGTGCTGATTTTCACCATGCTAACAAGGTATTAAAAACTATTGCCTACATCTTCCCAATATTTATCCACTATTCAGTAGTTTCTGCTCACCTTACAATAGAAAGGAGGTCTGGAAGCTCACAGAGCTAGCATTTTAGTTTGGATCAAACCCATGTTTTTGAAGTTAATCTCCTGACCGTGCCTGCCTCCTGAATTTTAGTTTCTATGGCAGAAGTGCCAGAGCACACAAAGCAGATTCCTTTATGATTAAACTAGGTAGGAGGATGTGCTCCAGGGACACACCTAATAACCCTCGATTCCAAAGGAATCTTCACTCCCTGGGAGTCAACTAGATCTAGCCTGAAGTAAACTCCCTTCGAGGTACAGTGTGGACAACTAAAACAGTTGGTGATGAGGAACCTGAGAACAAGTACTACTTTTGGACAACTACTTGCAAATGTAGACACAGCTTTTGTTTTCATATTTGCAACTTTCTTTCTTTTTTTTTTTTTTTTTTTTTTTTTTTTCTTTATAGACAAGTGTTTTCTTATTCTGACAAGCATCACTTAAAAGGTCAGGCATTAGAATCTGATTCATTTGCCATGTATTCCAGATGTACACTATGCAACATTTTTGGCTTCAGTAAAATTGCTCCAGAATTGCATAGGTATGAGAGAAAAATTAAAGAGACTTTCTCCTAAGTTCCCTACTACCTTTAAAATCCCCTTAATCCCTATGATGCTTATCCAGTACCCTCGTTCCCCTTTGTGCTGATGAATCTGCCATACACTTGTCTCTGAAGTGGATGATGATGATTCTTTGAAGAAAGGGGATTTGCATTTTATACAGTCCTGGCTATCCTTACACAGATGCTACCAAATCCACTGATGGAGAAGGAGCAGGGGGGAGTGGTGAGGAAAAAAGGCTTCAAAAATTTCTTATGTTAAAAAGCTGGGAAAGTTCTTTCTCAAATCATTTCAAACTGAAAAGAAAGAATCGACTACAGAAAATCAATTTCATCCCTCATCGATTTTCACTGACTTCTATAAGTTAAATCAAAAGGAAGAATGTGTTTTGTGGATAATTCATTTGCAATGTGATAAGGAAAAAAATAGGCTAATAAATTACTAACAGAAAAGCTGTTATGCAAAGACAGAACCTTTTCTACCTCAGTATGTCTTCCAATACACGGTCTCACTAAATGGCATGTATTTTGTGGAGCAGGTCACCAACATACACGTAGGAAAATAAATTTTCTTATGCTACAGTTCAGAATACCATTTAGAATTAATCTGTAAAAGCTTTAGTGTTAATGATGACGGCAAGAAAGACAGAATCCAGACTGATTTGCAAATCTGGATGGTCAGACAGAGAATGTACACTCTGTCTTTGAAAAAAAAAAAAAAAAAAACCCAACAAATTTGGTCTTGAAGTCTATTACAGAAATGCATATCACATCAATTTTTCCGAATAATTACACTTTCTAAACTGTTTTGAGAAATATTTGTTGTCTGCACTTTTTCAGTGTGTTTCAGTGCTACCATACCCACCTAATAACAGTATCACTACATTAAAAAAACCCTTGAACTTTATTTCAAAGCCAGCTAATCCTACACATCTTTGTTTAAAATATTAGGTTGACAGAAAAAAAGAAACAAGTGCCTCCCTCCAGCTTAAGGAATTCAGTAGTTTAATTTGAATATAGACTCATTTCCATTTATGTCCTGGAAAATATATCCTGTCAGTGTTCACAACTCTGTGACTTAGCAACAGTGTTTGGAGAACAAAAACAAAACAAAACAAAACAAAAAAAAAAAGAAAAAAAAAGAAAAAACTCCCAACCCACACACCACACGTATTCCAAACAATATTGTTTATATTCACTGGTCTACATCCTATATTATATTCAGTTGTGACTTGTATTAAATTATATTTATCTTTCTGAAGTTTAATAAAAAGGTGATTTATTTACAGATTATACAGTCAAGAAGTATAAAATATCCTGAATTTACTGATCATATTTTATGATTATATGACTATGAATTTATTCTGAAAAAGAAAATCCATATCCAAGAATAATAATGCCTCTTTCTAATGGTTTACAGAGTGTGTGCTACTATTCTGCTCCTTTCTCTTATACAGGCTTTTACAAGCAGTCAAAAACTAATGCTACTGCAGTGAAACTGTCCAGAAAAAAATAAAACCAATTTTTTTTATTCTATTCATTAGAGCCTTTGTAGCTTTTTCTTCATATTCTGTACATCACAGAAGTTGTGAGAGAACAAATTAAATATATAAGCAGCTATGGTAAATTACTGTGCTGATCTATGTGCGCAGACTGTTCAGATTAAGTTTTAAGAGCACATTTTCAGAAATGGGATTTCCACACAGACACACAAAAATAAAGTATTATTTAATATGTGCTAACCTACACATATAATAAGAGAGCATGCGTATAGCTGTCGCTGAAGACAGGTTTCATCAGTTTGAAAGAAATTGTATCCTGCGTTTCAATTCAAATAATAAACAGCTTCTACAACGCTAAGTAAAAGAAAAGTTTTCTTCATGACTAACAGCACGATATTGGTTTTGTTTTGGCTAAATGGGCAGCAGTAAAAACAGAAAGAACTACATTAACTTTCCTTTTCATAAACAGCTACCATGCCTTTCATAAATAACCAGAAGAGAATAAGAAAACACAGGTTTCATTGAAACAAAGTAGTCAAAATCACTGAAATATTAACATTCAGCAGTATCCCACTGGGACTGTAAAATGCTTGAACTGAAATGGTAGAAATAAAATGGAAATGCCAAAGAGTTCAGAAAAAAAAAGCTGCTACAATGATTCAGTCTAAAAACTTGTACTATTTTAAGAAACTGAAAATGAGCTTAATAAGTTAAGTTAATATAAAAAAAAAAAAACATAGAGGACATTAAAATGTGATTTGCACATGCCTAGAGATATCTCTACAAAATATTAGAGTGGAAATATCGCTAACAGGAAAAAAAGGAGGTAAATGGAAGATGAACCCAAATGTTTGGATTGAAAGTTAACAACGCTTTTAACAGCAAGGTCAGTCAGCCACTGAAATTACTTGTCTAAGTAAACGGAAGACTTTGTATGACAACACCCCTTTAAAATGAAGTCTGAATATCTTTCTGATCAGAAGGTACTTGTTTAAAGCAAGATACTGTAGGAACTGCTATATTAAGAGATGTGACAAAATCATCACAACAGGCCCTTTGGCTTAAAGTCCAAACCCAGCGGTGTTTCACAATCTCATGTAGCCTTGTTCCCAGTCTACAACCACAGTAAATAAAAGAAAAAAACAACACCAAACTATTTAAGAAATCCTTATCATAAAATATCACAATATCTTCATATGCATTCCAGCATGAAATATGTGAAATATGCCATAATTTTATAATAGCTAACCAATCACCATTAGTGGTCAGGAGGAATTTAATTCCTAGCTTTATTTCTTCTTTGTAAAATTTCCAAAATCAGTAAACAATAAAATCCATTTCAACTGATGTTTCCTTCAGTTAGAGTTCACAGTTCAAAGAATTTCCCTGGTACCCTGTTGCAAATTGATTTTCATTAAGGCACGCCAAGATGACCCTGAAGTCACTTTTATTTTTTTCCACCACTTTTATTCTACTGTATTAATTTTACACAAAAGGTTTGCAACACTTCAGACCTACAGTAAAAGTGTAATACTGTAAAAGTGTTATAGGGCTTTATACAGAGTGACTGATAATCTGACTGACACTCAGGCAGTTTTTTATTTATTTTCTTTTTTACTCTGATACAAGTTTACGGATCCTAATTATTTCTCACTTGAATTTTATGATGATAACACAATGCCTGTCACTGAACACAAATTTAAAATATAAGGTAAGAAAAACTAAGGTTAAAATGGAGTTATTGAAGAAAGAGCTTTATAAGGATTTTTTTAAGCATTATTATTATTCAGAAAGATTATATGCAGTGAAGAATGGATTTTCTGTAAATACTGGTATACCAACTGTTGGCTTCAGTACTGCCTTCTGTTTTTTAAAATCTGTCACCTAAGAGTGTCTTGACTATTATGACTGTGAATAGCAAAACTAGTTATCAGAGTTCAGTTACATTAAGTGGACTTTTACTCAGAATGAATACTGCTTAATAGTATAAATATAAGTAACATCAAAACGTACTTCATATACTCAATATAATGTTATTATTATTGCATTTTCTCATAGGAATAGGTAGAAACTGAGCCACCTTTGTTGAAAAAAGTTAATCTTTTTCAGTAGAGGTGGAGTATAATTAATAAAACTTTAAATAATTACATGTGAATAGAAAATTCCTTTGTTTTGAGAAAACAAATTCAAAACGGTAATAAGAACAACGCATATGGCTGATGCAATATCTTTTAGGGCTGTTAGCATCAGAATATGAGACTCACATTGTCTAATGAATCTTACAAGTATCACACTCTCTCTAGAAAGCTTCTGCAAACTTCTGAATTATAAAAATTAATTATTTTATGGATGTCCCAAAGAAATCAGCTTGCATATAATCCACTATTTGTAATGTTATCAAGGTGCAGTTCCTGTAAGAAAAAAAGTCTGCAAACGTCCGGAAAAAACATTGCATTGATGTGGTTTTATGTGCCATCAAGTTGTTCCACACAAGTGGCCGGCCCTCATCTTTGAGGCCAAATAATCCCCATCAGTACCAGATAGTAAATATGCCACAAGTGAACAATTTTGCTAAAGAACAGAGTCTGCCCTACTCCCTCTAATTGCACCAGGTCTGGTAAGAGTAATAAAAGCTTTGAGTGTCAAAGTGAGCGAGATCGACTACAAAGCAGCAAATTGCCATTTTTAATTAGTATTTTAAGCTCTCTATCTTCTTGAGGCTTTTACAGGGTACCCTACCACATGTACCTCATGCTGAACAGAGCTGATCATCTGATCACTGCTCTCTTGCAGCGCTCTTCTGCGCGCATTTCAAGTGCCTCACAAAGAAAAGGACAGCGATATTGTAATGCTCCATTACAGCTTTGCTTCCGTACGTGCTAATCAGATCTTACAATTCCCTTTGTGAAGCTGGGGTTCTGTCAGCTCTCAGAGGGCTTTAAAAAAGGGGGGGTGGGGGGGTGAAGAAAAAGAAAGAAAGGTGGGATAGTGATGTTCATTAAATTGCACCAGCTATCTAAGAAAGGCTCAAAATATCAGCAACGCATGGGAAGGGGAAGAAGCATGCAGGTATCCATCTTCACGTATATGGGAATTCCTTTTTCTTTTTTTCAGTGTTGTTGGATTCCAGCTCTGGTATTTACTGAGAGATATCTTTTTTTCCCCTAGTTGCTTAATTAACATGGCATAGTTGGCCCTGTGACTCTGACAGAAACGACATATGCGTCAAAAGCAGAATGGGTGTCCTTGCTGCAAGGAATTCTATTTTTAAGCAGAAATGACTCATCAACTCTGGGGTGTCCCAAAAGCTACAATTTGTCAAGCTGTCAGGAGAAAAGGGAGGGAAAAAAAAGGAAAAGAGGTCACATCTTTATTTGTATCTGTAGCTTGAAAAGCAGAGGGTAAGACACTGATTGTACGTTCAACTCTACTCTGAAAGGCAATCTTCCATGCAAGCCATGCTTTGATAACAGCTATATGGTATCAGGTATTTTTAAAACCTCATCTCAGTTATCTCTTCTTTAATATTAGACAGATTTGTAAATTTGTCCAGTGGTAAGGAAGAATGCCATCAATTCAGTGTGCACAACTAATCTGTCTACAGGGAAAACAAGCACAGGATGAAATATTTGCAGATGCATTGTCAGATGCTTTAGGATGAAACAAAAAATGCAGAGATTCATTTGAAAGGAGGAAAAGGATGAAAACTAAAGATAAGTTCTAACCTTATATCAATTATATACTAGTGCAGCTTTTAAAAGAATTAAAAAATCTAATTTAAGAATATGTTCTCACAGCAATACCTGAAACACATCAAGCAGCATGGTATGAGTTTGTAAAAACAGAGAAGTGCAACTGAGCATGCCATAAATGTGATCCATACAGTTCATTACACAGACTGACCTCCAAATTATTGCATACAGTAGGTGGTGAAAATAAACACAGGACAGATTTCCTGAGAACTTGTTCCCAGTGAAAGCTACTGGAATCTAAGCTGCAATTAAATGCTACTCTAAAACTTTTTAAATCCATATTTCTTAAGTTCAGATCCAAGTAATTATCAAAAGAATGTCTATGTAAATATAATGGTGTCAATAAACATATCTTATTGCCGATGTATAGACAGTAATTATTCAGAGACAGCCATGATTAGTAAATTGTAACCTAAGCCACCAAGTAACAGTTTGCTCTTCAGACGCAGCCGAACATGCAGTGCTGTAACACAAATATTAAATATAATTTTGAAAATAAACATAATTTTACAAGACTAGCAAATCTCAGAATGAGAAATAGAAAATCTATTGCAATCATTTTTTCATCCTACGGAAACACCATACGATTATTCTTCAGACTAATTTCAAGTGTCCATGGGAGGAACATTTCATATTACTATCTATGGAAGACAAGGAAAATACTAGCAGTAGCATCAGTCCCTGCTTTGGGTCAGAAAAGAAATGAATAGGCATGGATAGAAATTAAAAAAGGACATGGGTTCTCGGGCTTTGAGATAACAGAGAAACTTTTACCACACTGGTTTCTCTGGCCTCACAGACCTATGAGTTAACACAGAGATATAAACTGAGTGTAGTACCAAAATAAATTCAAGACTTTCATAAGCAGGGCGGCAGAGTATAAACTACAGAACTTAAAACATATTTTAGATATATGGTTTTCTAGACATACGTGATTATGCCTGACATCTTCTCTGAACCTTCAAGTGAATGAAAAGACTTTTGTTGCTCTTGCACAAATCAAACTTCGAGATCCTACCCTACAAAAACTAATGGAATTTAGAGCAGATGGGGACAATCTTCCCAAAACAGAGCTAGACAGCAACGAAGACTGCCAGCGATCAACAAGAAGCAGCTGTCAATCTGCAGTTCTTTTTCACCCTGATGTTTAACCTGATGCCCTTCATTTTCTCAGCATACATAAGCAGAAGCAATTCATTGGGAAAGAAAGATGCAGATTGGCAACAGGGGTATTGAATACCAGTCAGTGGTATTCAAATGCCCTTTATCAATGGGCACTTGCTTGGAGAAAAAATTGCCAGGTGAGGCAACGATCTGCTCTATAGTCTTTATCAAGCCACTGTCTTCCCCCTACCTCTTTAAGGAGCTCAGGTATCCCACATAAAGCATAACAGCATCCCAAAGCAAACCAAAAAATAAAACCAACAACATCCCCCCAGCAGAACAAAAAAAACCCACTTTTTTTTTTTCTGTAAATACAGCGGAGACAAAGGAATTTGACTCAAAAGCAGATTATAACATAGATGTGCAAACCTATGCTTTTAAATCTACTTCTTACAAACAGCTCCAGAACCACCAATATATAAACTTCCTTGCCATGAACGCCATTTGTCATGAGAAGACAGCACTGACTTGCAATACAGTAA
Source organism: Egretta garzetta (assembly GCF_000687185.1). NCBI lineage: Eukaryota > Metazoa > Chordata > Aves > Pelecaniformes > Ardeidae > Egretta > Egretta garzetta. The sequence continues at coordinate 3,869,628 of NW_009260182.1, read as the reverse complement.
GGGAAAAAAGAATTTCCTACCTGTTGGTGCTACATACTTGTTGAATTTGTTATTCTTTTTCAGAAAAGCTATAAAATTATAACATCTAACATCAAATCCTCAGAAGTATTTCTGTGTGCCTGTGTAATCCACAGCCTCTGGATTACTATATATATA
>NW_009260182.1:3842551-3869234 GCF_000687185.1 Egretta garzetta | reverse complement strand
TATATATATATATATATATATATATTTCCCACTGATCAGCTACACTAGAAGACCAAACTCTTATCTGGGTGGTTCTGACCTCAAACTGCAGAGCAACACGTTATGAAAAGAGTCTGCCCTGGGCCAGAACGGATCACACGTCTTCCTTGCACTTGGATCCATTTCAGTCTTTTAAGAGTCTCTGAGTTTATAATAATAAAAAATAATAGACTATGTTATGAAAGGTGAGGGTGTTAAAAGTTAACTTTTTACCAAGTGTATTCTTTAGACAAAAAAATATTTTTAAAGATTGAAATCCTATGGATACCCTTGACACTCTTCAGGCTCAGATCCTCAGAACAACAAAGTAGTCTTCATTTCCTTTCAGTGTCCCAGGCCACAGAGTCACCTTTACATTACAGAAGACGTAATAGTCAGATAATCCAACATCCTAACAACCAGAGTATCACCAAGTATATGTACAAACTGAGATACCATGTATTTAATTTTCTTCAAAGCTCCTTTTGCAGGAAATTCCACAACCATTCTAGGCTATCTTTTCCAATATTTCACCACTGTCAGAGCTATAAAGCTTTGCTTAAGATCCAAACTAAATCTGCAAAGTTGTAAATGACACAGATTTTCTAGTTTGTCCAGACACCATGGAGATGACCTTTGGTTACCCTTCCATTTACATATTGGAATGGCACAATATCTGTCCCCCCTACATCACAAGCTGGTTTGTTTTTTTTCTTCCCCAGGCTGAACAAAAACCTTTTCCAGCAACCACTCCTCATTCCTTTAACTTATCTGTCACAAGAAGTTTCCTAAACTTTTCATCATTCCTGTTTTTCTCCAGACTTTTTCATTAGTTTGTCTACATATTTCTGGTATAATGGTGTAGAAAAAGCAGCATGCTTTGAGGCCTTACCAAGGCTTAAGATATTCTACTGTTGTTAGTCTAGAAACTTCACTGCTACGAAATTGTTCCTTTCCTCTCAATAAAAAATATGAATGCAGGTTTTAGTGTAAAATCCTGCTCCTTTGAAAACGCCTTGTTATGTAAATATAGCTAACAGGCTATTCAAATTAGGCAACACTTAATTTAGAGCTGAATTTCCTCCATTCATCTTTAAAAGAGATTAACTAGAGAGATGAACATGTGTCCTCCTGCAAACATGCCAGTGATACAGATTTCTGTCCATATCAGAACCAAATTTCTGGCTATTCGGTACAAATTGGAGAAGGAAAAACTAATGGCAAGTTGCTTCAAAGAACCATTAGTAAATACCATCCATAGCCCTTAAAAAAAAGGATCTGATTCTTGAAATACAATACTCTTATTTGTCCAGCCAATATTCTAAGAGAGACTGAAAATGTAAACCATGTAAGAATTGGCTCATGAAAAAATGAGGGCTTAGCTTCTTGAAGATCAATCTCCTAAGCCTGCTATGTTCAGTATAAACACTATTAATTCAAGTAACAGATATTTACATGGAGGCGCATCTGGCAACATTTTCATACAAATAAAGTCACTAAATATCACTGCATGTATAAAGTGTCATTATTTAAAATTACTGGCTTAATTTTGGAATAACAAAATGATACAAGCTTGAACTTCAGTGATTCCTTAGCATGCAACTGGCTGCAGCTGGAAAACAGGCTTTGCAGAAAAGAACCTGAGGGTCCTGGTGTATGAGATGAATATAAGCCAGCAATGTGCCCTTGTAGTAAAGGTGGTCAGCAGCATCCTGGACTGCGTTAGGAAATGTGTCTTCTGCATGGAGACATAGACATACAGGAGTGAGACCAGCAAACGGCCGCAAGGAAGATTAAGAGACTGGAGCAGTCATATGAGGAGGGATGACAATGATGGGATGGTTTTGTTTGGAAAAGAAAAGGCTCATCAGGATCTTATCAACGTGAATAAAATACCTGACGGAGCCTCCCTTAGCAGTAAAGAAAACAGAGCCAGACTCTTCTCAGTGATACCCTATGACAGGGCAAGAGGAAATGGCATTAGCCAATACATGGAATTGCAATTAAGCATAAGAAAAAAAAAAACACATTTAACTGTGAAGGTGATCAAACACCAGAACAGGTTGCTCAGAGAAACTGTGGAATCTCCATCCCTGGAGGTATTCAAAACCCTACTGGGGACAGTCCTAAGCAACCTGCTCTAGGTAACCCTGCTTGAAACAGGAGGGTTGGACTAAACAATCTCTTGAGGTCCTTTCCAATCTCAACAATTCAGAGATGCTACATCAAGACAGCTGAAGTAAAGGTACATGTTGAATCATAAGCTGGTTAGTAAAATACTGAAAACAACCCAAATAGGAGCTGATAATGGCTTTTTTCCAGAACTGCATACACAAAACAGATGTGATTTACACCAAAAATTGGTTTATTAATTTCTCATTTTAGATGGTTTCCAGAAATTTCAGCCTCACTGAAATGTTTTACAAGGCCTAACACTTCAGAAAAATTATCCCATTGCAATTTATTACATTATCTAGGTTGTATATCATGATTAATAAGAATTTCTGTATAATATCAAGGAGTAAAAACAGTAACCAAAAATTTCTCCAGAGTTTGATTTGCCAATTACTACAGAAGGAAACTTGTTTTTTATCATTTTATCTGAAACTCATTCACAGTATTTCTCATTCAACTCATTTGCAACAATTAATTTTGACCATTGAGCAAACACAATGGCATTGATTAATAGAAACTTCATTGCATTGTTTTGTCTGGAGAAAACAAGATATTTCCATATTGTCTACCCAGTGATTATGCACAACTAGTGAAAATCATTGCAATACAATGTTGCTTCATCAATAAGATAAACACATACAGAGGAATTGTATCTATTTATGATTATAATCTAGCTGAAGAATACTAGAAAGTTTTATGGAGGAGTTTTACAGTCTTCCTCAACTCCTGTGTAGACTGGAAGAGTTATTCAGGTAGTGTTTTGCAAATTTTAGCTGCATATAATTTACCGAATCGAGCTATCTGAGCATGTCAGAAAATAAATGCAAACACTGAGCTAAGCTATGGATAGCACATAAAACACACATCCCATTTCTACAGCTATGCCTCACCATACCCATTTTTTTTTTAATAATTCAGGAAAGATAGCACCTATAATGATTGGTTGCTGTATCTCGAGGGTCAGATTTCTACCAACAACCCTAGAAAACAATCATACCTAATCCCTTTGTCCTAGACAGCTAAGTGCATACTAACACATGGAGGGTAATTATCTGGGGCTTTGCCCCCATTGTGGCTTGTTTCTTTTGCTTTTTGCCTTATGATAATCACATCACTGTTGTTGCTGGATTTCACTCATAATTAACACCATCTGTACCTAACAACTGCCTTCCAGCTTTCTGGTATTCAACTGCCTGCAGAGGCCTTGCACTGCACTGCACACCCACCTGGCTTCAATGGCAGCATGCTATTATGAATGCAATGAATCTTAGCTATGGACACTTTCCCATGAAACTTTGCAGAGCAACAAAGAAAATTAATGATCACTGCCACAAATAAGGCTTTCTCCTGCAAATTGTTTTTCAATTAAACCAACAATGGTGTACACTCAGTTACCTATTGCAAACACAGTAAATATAAAATTTGCTCTTACATATGACTGAAAAACTCATTTAATGCTGTATGAGATTAAAGGGTGCTGACAGAGTCTTTATAAACCATACATTTTTTCATTCGCTGAGAATCAGTAGTTGGAACAGCTGAAGTTACATTTCTGTTATAAGAGTAAAAACCAAGTGACTTGAAAGAAATGACTCAAGAGAAACTAATTTACATATTTAACCTAAATTTTCTTTGCATCAGAAAATGACACCTATCACCCATTTGATTATTGAGCAGTTAATAAAACGAAGAGTTCTTTTTAGGAATTAACTTTATTTTCCCCTGCTTTTATAAAGGAGAGGTGGGGAGAACAAATCTAACTGGATTTATTTCAGCATAGGACAAAATTTATCAGCTCACAGAAATGGCCAGAAATTGCTGCAGTATTAACAAAATCAAAATGAACAAAAAAATTAAAATTGACAAGACTGGCTGCAGGGTACCATGGGGGATTTGGATAGTCTGTGTGAGACTGTCTGTATTATTTCCCAAGAATTCTCATTATGGAAGGAATAATACTGTTTTACTCTACTTGCCAAGATACAGACCATTGTAATTTTAGCAATTTGAGCAATGGTAAATACCATCTAACAACATTTCCTTGAACCAGATCCCAGAATTTAAAGTCAGCTTCTTCATCTCTATTCATGCATCATGCAAAAATGTACATATATTAACTCTAATGCATATTTAAAGTATGAAGGAATGCTCCAGTGGCCTCTTAGTGTGGGTTAATGAGTGTATTATGACAAAGAGGTTTATAAACATAATTAAAATTACAGAATCATTTGATTGGAAAAGACCTTTAAGATCATTGAGTGCAACCTACTGTCCACTACTAAACCATGTCTCTAAGCTCCACACCTACATGTCTTTTAAATACCTCCAGGGATGGTGACTCAAGCACTTCCCTGGGCAGCCCATTCCAGTGCCTGAAAACCCTTTCAGTGAAGAAATCCAACCTAAGCCCCCCCTGGCACAACTGGAGGCCATGTCCTCTCATCCTATCACTTGTTACCTGGGAGAAGAGACCAACACCCACCTCACTAAAACCTCCTTTCAGGTAGTTGTAGAGAGCAATAAGGTCTCCCCTCAGCCTCCTCTTCTCCAGGCTCAACAAACCCAGTTCCCTCAGCCATTCCTCATCAGACTTGTGCTCCAGACACCTCACCAGTTTCGTTGCCCTTCTCTGGACATGCTCCAGCGCCCCAACGTCCTTCTTGTTGTGAGGGGTCTAAAACTGAACACAGGATTCAAGGTTCGGCCTCACCGATGCCAAGTACATGAGAAGAATAACTTCTCTGGTCCTGCTGGCCACACTATTCCTGATATAAGCCAGGATGGTATTGGCCCTCTTGGCCACCTGGGCACACGGCTGGCTCACGTTCAGTCAGCTGTTGAGCAGTACCCCCAGATCCCTCTCTGCCAAGCAGCTTTCCAGCCACTCTTCCCCAAGCCTGTAGCATCACATGGGGCTATTGTGACCCAAGTGCAGGACCCAACACTTGGCCTTGTTAAACCTCATACAATTGGTCTCAGCCCATCGATCCAGCCTGTCCAGGTCCCTCTGTAGAGCCTCCCTACCCTCCAGCAGAGCAACACTTCCATCCAACTTAGTGTCATCTGCAAACTTGCTGAGAGTGCACTCAATCCCTTCATCCAGGTCGTTGATAAAGATGTTTAACAAAACTGGCCCCAACATTGAGCCATGGGGAACACCACTTGTGACTGGCCTCCAATTGGATTTAAGTCCATTCACCACCACTCTTTTGGCCTGGCCATCCAGCCAGTTTTTTACCCAGCAAAGAGTATGCCTGTCCAGGCCATGGGCAGCCAGATTCTCAAGCAGAATGCTGTGGGAAATGGTGTCAAAGGCATTAATAAAGTCCAGGTAGACAACATTCACAGCCTTTCCTTTGTCCACTAAGCAAGTCACCTTGTCATAGATGGAGATCAGGATCTGCCTTTCATAAACCCTGCTTACTTAATTCCTCAAATATGAAGACCGAATTGCTATGTAGAATCTGTACACACTCAAAACACTGGTAAATGCAATACTTAAGAGCACAGGAGCCTGAACTGCAAGGGATGTCCTCAGCAAAATGATACAGCATAGTTCTAAAACTGTTTACTGGAGCATAAAACATTCTATTAAAACTGCAACACATAAAAATGTAAAAGAAGAATACATTCAAAACACTTAAAAAAGAAAAAAAGAAACAGAATCAAACTGTAACCTGAAACTTTAATACAATTTATTAGAATATTTTGTGAAATAACAAAATCAAAGATCAAAACACTGAACTTTCTCTACGAACTCTATTTCTGATTATCTTAGATACATCTTATTTTTTTTTATACATCAGGCCACTCTGATTCACTCGAAATTCAGATGCAGCAGCATTGAATTGTTTGACTGACAACTGAAATTTCAATTGCTTTTTTTCCCCAAGGGTTACGAAACTGAGGCAGAGTCATCAAAATACTCTGCAGATTAGTCCAGGTGATGTGAAAAAGCTGACTGATTTATAATGAAAATATGAGATTGGTATCTAAAAAGACTTGATTTTTGGTGTTTACACAGACTCACTGAACTACTCAAACTCCATACCTTAGACATATCTGTAAAACAGGTAACACAGCCTAAACAAATGAGAAAGACAAATTCTCTTGGGCAGTGACAGTCTATATCTGTAACAGATTTAAATAAATGATCCTCATCAGGCTTGTAGTATTTCTATAGAACATTTTGCTGCACTAAATGAAATGTCTTTTACAAGATGAAATGGCAGCAGTAACAAACAAGCAGCAAAGCCAAACATGGTACAGTACACAATCACAACTTATCCTCAAATTTTCCCACAGAATAACAGAGTTCATAAGGACTTGAAATCAAGTGCCACTTAGGAAAAAAACCCTATTTTACTAGTAAAGCATTCCAAGAGAACTTGATGTGACGGTGTGCTCCCCCCCCTCCCCGCCCCGTCTCTGACTCCCCCTCCTTTGACCTCTTTCAAGTGATAACTACCTGTGGCTGTGGTGATAGATGTGTCTGGTCATGAAGGATGCACCCACTGGATGTGGGGGGAGACAGATAACAATGCAATAGCCAAGGGCTATTGTGGAATGTGCCCATCTAAGCACAGTGGTCAGCATGCAAATATGACTATGAGTCAATCATCTTACCCCCATAAATAGTGAGCAGTCCAAGAGCCCTTTGAGCTCTCCTGCACGGCAGCGGGCTGCACGCCAGGATCTCCCCTTGAGCAGGGATGCCTCTCAAGGTTACTCCTCGAGGTTGAGAGATTCCTTACCACGACAGATTCTCGGTAAGTGACTAACAGCATGCTAACTTGGAAATATTAGCTAAGTGACATAAAGGATTAATTGCATATATATAATCCTTTAGGGCATAAACCGTTGACCAAGTCTGGGACTAGGATTGGATCCAGCAGCACCTAGACTCCTCTCTGAGGGAGTTTAGAAAGCATGGGGATCTTGTCTGAATCTCATGACTCAACGGGAGGGTCTCCCTGACAGTTTTGTCTGACCCTGTCCTCTGTGCAGTAAATAACAAAGTGTACCTTGTCATCAAATCTCATAAACTATTGTCGCATTTACCACTGACCTTTGTTAACTCGCTGTTTTACACCAAGAAACCACATTATTTTTGCCTCCCTCTCCCTCCATCCGCAACACTTGCTAATGACACTTCTTTCCTTGTCTGTCAGACAGGAAGTTCCTCAAATAGGACATTTATTTCCAACACAACCTTCCTAATCTTTTCCCATACAATGGCAAAAACCAGTGTGAATCCTCCAAAACAAGAAACCAGACTTTTCATTTTGCATTGTTTTGCTAAGCAGTTTCTAGTACAGCATCTCTGACATCTGTGTTTCCAGCTAGTATTCTACTGAGCAAGTAGGTAACAAAGACCTACTTCACTCTAAATAATAAACACGAGGCCAAAAAACTGAACTGAAAGGCACCACAGAAGACAGATGAAGCTCAAGAAAACTGTATTCCAGGTGGGAATGACAATCCTTTCTAGAAGTCATCCACATATAGAACAGAATACAAGAATACAATTAATGTGTCATTAAGAGTGCATTTTTATGCAGTCAAATATGTATGTGGATACTTTTAAAATATATATTTAATAAAAGGTGGACAAAAGAATGAATAATGCACTAGTCAGAATGCCAGTAGTTAAGCTGCAGACACATCGAAGTAGTGTAACAATTAAAGATGTTTTCTTTTTTCTTATAAAACTGTTCAATTAATGTTTGAAATTAACTTTGTGGTTCATTGTCAAAGAACACTACCTCAATAGACTATATCCTAGAACAGAGCTGTAAAGATAATTAATCTGATCAATTAAAACTCTGCTTTAAATTGCATTATCCCATGCTCTTCAGGGATTAATTCAAAACTAATGCAATCCCAAATGGGCCAAGCCCTCACACTCCCACAGAGTAGAGGCTGACGAGTGTCAATCAACCCTTAGTTTGTGGTGGCTTAAAGCACATCTTTGTGCTCTCTCTCCTGTCATAGCATTGACGAAAGGTGTATGGAGATAAGGAAGATATATAGGGTATTTTCTGATAGTTTTAGAAACTTGGAGAGCTTGAAGGAAATTCTAGAATAGACATATTGGCAAAAAACCCTATTTTTTTTAAAATGAGCTATGTTCAGAAATCAAGTTGAGAATCAGAGTAAGGGCATTTTCCTTATGGCATACTTAAGACAAACTTGGCAAGTTTACATTTGGTCAGTATTCAGGTTCCCTGGATATCAGATCTAGACAAATGGGCTTTTATACAATCTGTATGCAAAAGGAGCAAGTATTTCTGAAATTGTCTCAGATACACAAAGATATATAGAACATAAAAAAAGTAGAGTTGTCTATAAGCTCAACTTTTATTTTCCACATATAAAAAAGACATAAAGCTGTCTGATTAAGAATGCAACAGTTGAGAACAATCTCGGGGCTCAGCATGAACCTATATGTCTGTGTGTATATTTGTGTAAATCTTCCTATTCGCAGTGCCACTGTTATTCTTAGATCCAGCTGTTTTACACTCACTGCCAGATGGCATTTTTATGTACAATTCTAATCAAGTACAATATGTGACACAGTATTGGAAAAATGAGCTATTTAAGAATAACTACGCTGGTGCCTCTGAAAATACAAACAACTCCAAAAAGCTAATGTGAAAAACACATGAGAGTAGAACATATAAAGCAAGTTGTGAGAGTTTTTATGTTTTCAACCTTGCCATTGACAGGCTCAATTATTTAAACATTGACATCAGTTTTTAGTGAAGGGACTCCAGAAAATGAGGTAAACTTCAAGAGACAGTAATAACTGATCATTAGAAAGCAAGCTCTTTGGGAAAAAAAAAAAAAAAAAAAAATTCCATGCCCAAAAAGCACAGCTTATATCTGTGGTTGCATGTTACACTGTATTACACCCCAGAAGAGAAAACGGAACCAGAGTGGAAAAGGATATTCACATCATAAACGGTTTCCATGCTACTGCCATTACAAGAAATAGAAAACAGGAGCCCTGAGTTACCAGTTTAGGGGGAAATCGAGTTCTCTGCTAGTTCTTTTAATGACCGTGCCTAAAGATGATCATGGTAAGCGAATATTATTCTCTACTCTATTTGAGTCACTAATTCAGTAGGATATGCAGAGGTAAGGATGACAAATGGAAATGAAAAGAGGCAATCCATCTTTAATGCTGATGTGAAAAAAACACAGAGAAGTACTTCTATGTCTATTTGTTAAAACACCTTTTACATGCAGAAAAATAAACAGAAGTGGACACAGGAAGGAGAAAGGCTGTAAAAACAACTTATAAAAAAGTATGGAAAATGAAAAGTCTTGGCAGACATCAAGCTCTCGATTCTACTGCAGCACATTCGGCAGACTCTAGAGAACCATCTAACAAGTGCACATCAAGTCAGATTTTGGTCTTAAGAATGAAGGATAATTACATTATTTCCTTACCTTGAAGAATTAAATGATGAAAAATTTTAAAGAAAACTAATTTGAAAAGAACAATTATTAGGATATATGATGCTATTCTGTACTAAAGTAGATCACTTTCTTAATCAAAACTCTTCCAAGTAACTGCTTATGACTTCTTTGAATGTTCTGCTTTTATTCAAACTGAAAATGGAAGACAGACATTAAAGTGAATGAATCTCTAAAAATAAAAATGTAACTTTTTGGTTATTTGTTACCTAACGATTAAAATAATTATGTGCATGATATTTATAATATCTCTTTGGTAAATGTTTCAGATTTCTAGTATTGAAAAATACTGTTGCCCAAGAAAAGTGGTTTATGAATTAGATTCTACAAATAAAGGAAGGCAGGCGTCTAATCCTTATTACTAAGTGAAATATTTCCTACTAGGATGTGACTGGACAGGGATGCCAAGATAGCAATTTCTCTACTAAATAAATTCCCAGTTTAAGGACTGAAATCTTCCATTCGTTGCTACCATGCATCACTAAAAGTGTACGTATTCACTCTAGAGAAAAACATTCTATGTACATCTTGTGGTACTAGGCGACAACAATTCAAGGTGGTGGCTTGTAAAAAGTGCAAGCATTGAATAAACAACAGAATAATCTTAATGAAGGGTATTGGAATAATCCCCATAGTGTTAAAAATTAATAACCTTCGCTCTTTCCACCAAGAATTATTATTTTTGTGATTTTGTTTAGAACCCTTCTTAAAAGGCAAGTTAAGTACTGCTTTTTACAAAGAAAAGTCAATTCAGATTAAAGCAGATATATTGGATCACAACTGTGCTCATATTTTGTAATGGAACATGATGCAGAGATCCTTAAGTTTGTGCCACAACCTGAATTAGTACAGACATATTGTATAGCAATACAAAGCTGCTTAACTGGCTCCACTGATATGTAGGACTAAGTGGTATAGAGACTACTATGTTGATTAACCTGCACTATCTTCTGACCTCAGATCCCTTCAAAATAGCATTGCACTGGACATACCATTTCATATGGTACTAGTCTGGGAGAGTGTCTGTTAGAGCGATTGACTGGGTAACATAGAAATGCTCTTAGTTTACCCTCCTCTCATAGCCCTGACAGCATTCATTTCGCCTCCAGTCACCTTCCCTATACCATGAATATAACAGAGGAAGCAACGGGCAGTGTCTTCAGTATGAGCCTTATCGACTTTCTCAGTGTCTTCCACTGGAACTAATCATGGCACACATCCTTGCCTGACAAAACTGAGAGGTCTTTCCATTCTTTCCCCTTCCTTCACTATCTAAGAAAGTGGTGTTGTTGTTACCATACCTTATGTATGAAGTCATGTAGGATTCCTTTGTGGACATACACTGCACCTGCAAATCTACTGACAGATTGTCTTGAATGAATAAAGCACTGGCGTTTTGTTTTAGACAAATGCTTACACCAGTACTCTTCGGCTTTGGATTGACAGCATGATTTTTGTCACTTTATGCACAAGATCAAAAGACAGCTAAGCATCCATGGCTCAGGTGGAATACAACAGCTATAGAATGCACTGCCAAGGGAAAGCACGCAATACTATATGTCACTATCTGTCCACTGTGCACACTAGATCCTGTTTGTCTCCACTGTTTGTCTCTGTTCACTAGTTTTGCTGAGGATATCACAAGCCTTCCTCTCATCCTACTTCAATCATTCCTGTTTGGCCAAATTCTAAAAGGAATTACTTTTACTAATCATGCATTTGGGGATCTTAAGTAGACTGATATTTCAATACATTTGATTCTACGTTGCTGAAATGGATATCAGGTCAGCTGCTAATACAGAATAAAGCAGACATTTTCACTTCAGGGATGTATCTGGGGAGTTTCTAACCAGAATTAAACTACAAATGAGTTTCCAACCAGAATTAAACTACAAATGAGTATTTACAAAAAAAAAAAAAAACCAAACCCAAAACAAAGATGTATGCATGGGAAGAAAGTAGGGTAAGAGAGAAGGAGGAGAAAACAAAGGAAAAGTGTGCGAGTATATTAACTTGAGGCTGCTGAATTTAAACTGCAGTCAGGAGTTAAATGTTGGCTGAAACCTACATTTAAAACTTTTCTATCCCTACTGACAGAGCAGCCAATAAGCTGGTAGCAGTACATGGTTTAGGTGGCCCACAGAAAGCTTAAGCACCTCAGAGAAATCTCCCATGTTGTCAGTTTTGCTCTTCTTGGGGGGGCGGATCAAACAAAGGCTTCTGGAGTGCAGTGCCCAAAAATTATTATATAATCCATTACATATAATCCACCGAAAGGCAATTGCCCTGACAAATAGCGGTATTTTGTTGGTCTGAAACTGAAATGTAAGTGGAAACGGGTTTTATTCTATTTGACACTTTTGACTTGGGTACCTTGGGCACCCAGAAGTTTTGCCATTGTGCTTTAAAAAGTTTTTTAAAAGACCTTCAGAAAACACCACCTTATGTGCTTCAGTGGTGACATGCTCAAGAAAAATTTTCTAAAGTTAATGAGAACATTCACCACAATGGAAGGAAGGAAAAGGTATTGTCCTCACTTCAAGGGAGCTTAAGATAGAACTTGAGTTTTCCCACCACTTAGCTCCTCTTCCCAAAGAAAATCTCTACCTTAGTTATTTGTCTTGAGCTTGACACATGTAGGCTACAAAGGCATGGCTTGAAACTCACACAATATAGAGCTGACGTCCATGTATTCGAGAATACATTTTGCTAGTGCTACCACCTACCTAAATATCAGTACATACAGATGTCAACAGTGAAATGTCTGGTTTTCAGTCACATAAGAATTGATTTAGAACATAACAACTGTCATTACAGACAGCTGGGCTGGCTTACATGGTGTGACTCCAAAACCAACCAAGAAAAGCTTGACCTGGCTGAAAATAGGAGCGTCAGCGAAGGCAGTTAGTGCAGAGTAACTCTTGCAGTAATGGCAAGCCTAAAACTAGTTTGGAGAAAAGCAGCAAATACAGAGTCCTAGAGCTTTAAAATGCTCGTGATACTTTAGAATATCATCTTCCCAAAATGATTGGATTCAACAGAATAATATTCTATTAAGTCCCTTTTTATTGGTTTCTTCTGTGTTAGGATACCAATTTGCCTGTTACACCACTGACAGTGTCCAGCTTGATATGAGAACAAGGGTGGAGTACGAATGATATCAAAGAGAGGATATTCCTAGTTACACTGGTTTGTATTAAACCATCACATACCTCAAAAGGTCAGGATGAAACTTTCTATTGCCTGGCCAAAACTACACCACCATATGATAATGTTGGTGTGAATTTAACAAAATATTGTGATGCTTTGCAGATTTTTACTGGCTCACCTTATCTTGGGAGAAATCTGTCAAACCCAGGAGATGGAAATCTGAACAGATATGCAAGATATGCTCATACTGTCTAATTCATTCACAGATTTTCAGAAGTGTTCCTGTCAGTCTCCTAAGACACTTTTTTTCTCCTGCAAACTGTAATTTTTTGGCAAATATTCTTCCCCTGTATTTCTTATTGTAGTCTTGAATATGAAAGATTCCACATATGCCCAACGAACATAAAAACTGTAAATTTGCAACTTTATTTATAATCTCAACACACAAAAGTAGTTTTTCTCTCTGTTCTAAAGATCCAGTGTGACAGTGTTCAATCTAGTTTATGTAAGATCTTTTTCCCATTCTTGACTTATTTTGGTAGAACATGCACTATTATAGTTCTTCACACTCAGGCAATGAGACCAAGCACTGATCTGAAGTAGATGAATGGAGCAATTTAAAGATGTATAATTGCTGCAGTAAAGTGGGAAATGAAAATGTACTAGAATACTCACTTTGACGAATCTATGAAGTATATTACAAGAGCACCAATACTAAGAGCGAAGACTAAGACAACCTACAAAAGAAAAGAAAAGTCATTTAGCATGGTTAAAGTAAAACATTTTTTCTTTTTCATACAAAAAAAAGACAAGGAAAATGAATCATAAACCATCATTTCTTTATTTCAGCTGTCATTTTCTTTAGAAAGCTACTCCTACTTGAATTTCAAACACTACATATTATCATAGAATGCTTTCTTGCATTGAAAAAGACACACAAACAAGTTGAATCCTAGCTCAGGGAAACTCAGTATACAATTAGGTCCTGATCCTAACCTCTGCTAAACTGTATTCTTTAATTTCAAATGGCAAGTGATCCTACTGCATGGCATTCATATCACAATATAGCTTTATCAGACCTGCCCTTCAGGACTGCACTAAGTTTCTGCTCATTGGTAGGTAAACAGAGAGCGATGACACATTAGACTGAACTTCCATTTACATACATGGTTGTAAAATCCACAGGATAAGTGTAAGGCTATGTGAAAATATGTATTTACTCTTCACTCCTGTTCACTGGGACTATATTTAACTTTCAAGTAGGTTAAAACAACAGCTTGATGCAGCATGTCCTGATACAATGAATACATACCCTGGGCACCTTGTAGTCCCAACATTTTCCCCCCTTTAAATCTGTTGAAGTGTTTGAACCAAACAATTTTGTTAGGTCCGGCATCCAGCCCTTACTAAAAAGGCAGAACTTGCTTTTCTGGCTAGTGCAGCAGAAGCTGGATTAATCACGTCTCTGTCTCTAATTTTGTCTTTCTGAACATAAAGCAAATGCAATTATCTGTTCTGTTGGGTTCCAAAGATTCTCCAGAGTCGTGGGAAGACTTAGTTTCACATCCTAGTCAGAGTAGGTCTACATCTACACAGGACAGCGTAACTGAAATTTCTGCACTCAAATTTTGGCTTGAAGAATCATGAAGTACACAACAGTGTGTTTACCCATTGCGACTTAGATTTCTGATATTCTTACTCTAGGTTTCTGCCTCTTGAACAATGCCATCCACTGGGTAATTTGGAATCTGAAAACATGAACCCAGTAAGCTATTTTTTGTATCTTAGCATACAATTCTTCTGGAAGAAATCAGAAAAGAATCCTGTCTGCTGCACTGAGGATGGGAAACAGATGGAAAAATGTGTCTGATCTGCTGACCTACAGATCAAAACAAAATGTCTTCTTGGAGGCACGTCTCAAGTAGCTTCTTAGAAGTAACATCCCTTAAAATAAACCCAGAGAATTGATTGCTCAGGATTGGGTAAACCAGGGTACTGGTTTACAGCTCCTCAAACTGCCAGTTAAAATATAACTCGTTAGGTCAGAAGTGGCTAAAACTTAAGATACTATCTAAACAACTGCATGTTTGAAATAAACTAGTGGTGTCATTCCAGTTCTGGCTGAGCAGATTTATTAATCTGTCTGAATACCGTAACTAATGCATACTACCACGACGATTGCTACTTTTGTTGACAATCCAACTGTTCAAGCAACCAATGAGCACTGAAACAAAAGATTGTCTTTTTTCAGTATAGGCTTCAGGCCTTTTTCTGAAGCTGCTGTATTAGGAAGGAGCCTGACAGTCTTAGTGCAAGCAATACAAAGGAACTTGTAACGTGTTAATTCTAAGTAGACTTACTGAAACAACAATGTAGAAGTTTCTCTACTCTCTCTATCACTCAATGCTGTAATGGCAGTGGCTGAAGCAAGGTACAATCATAATTATATAACCAAACTCTGGAACTCTGCAGGGCCAAAATCAAACACGCACATATATTCCAATAAAAGAACGAAGCTCATTAATTTCTTAATATTATGTAACATACATTAATATAACAACTCCAACTTGTAAAAAAAATTCTATTCAGCTGAAAGTTTAAATTAATTTTCCATTCCTTTTAGATCTTGCTGACCATAACTTTTAGCTTTGCGAATGCCTGAGAAAGAGTATTTTGCCTGAGTACAAGTACCTGTTGTCTTATCTGATACATTATCACGCAAATCAGTGAGATCTGCCAGTCAAATTCAAGGACTGAGGCATGAAACTCTTCAAATAACGTTTTAGTTACCTAGGTCTAATATAATGTTAACATCTAGAATTTGAATCTTTTTTCATTAAACTACATTATTGATCAGATGTGTACAGGTGTTGCAAGGTGAAATAAGCTATTAAATCCATATCAACTGGTAAGATTCTCATCACCTCATAAGAAACTTAGGTGATGAATAGAACTTGTGGATTGTCACCTGGCAATATACCCCTAATTATGATTAGCAGTCATCCCAAGGTTTGTTTTTTCTCTGAAGTAAATGACTGTGAATCAAACTGATGGTGCACACCTGACCCCACCCCTTGCAGTATTCCAAGCCACACACAATCACAGTTTGGATCTGAATCCAATCTGATCTGTTGTCTAGGTCTAGAATTATTTATCATGAATACATTTCAAGGGAAGTCTTTATGTATTTTTCTTAAAACCAGAGTTAACCAAGGTGCTGAGGATTCTGAGAATACAGTGCTTATATTTTTTGGTGAAAATTTTTATTTGACCCAAACGAGTTTTAAACACAGTTATTTAATGTTACATGGTTTAAAGTCAAGTATTAATGGTGATGGTTTAGCCTACATTCTGTGGAATCATTTATATACTAATAGCACCATCAAAACCACTATTAAATACAGGTATCTCCTTAAAACAAACAAAAAAAAAACAATGCAAAGAACTCAACTGACCAACAACCAACCAAAAAAACCAACCCCCCAAAAATCCAAAATCAAACCAACAGATTCACCCTCTAGCAGGAGTTTTGAGCTGAAGAATGCTGAAATGACCATTTAATGCTGAAAATTAAATTTGAGAAACTAAACTTGTTTTCTGCTTGGGACACTATGACACTCTTCTCATCCTTTCAAAATAAGTAAAGGTGTACTTATATTTTCCATTCCACATAGCAAGCCTTAGGACACAACATTCAGTCCTTGCCTACTAGCCAAAGGAGTCCTCTAGAAAAAAACCAGCATAACTGTATATCAGCCTTGCATTTTAGTTATATCCAATCACTTAATAATCATCACTGTGCTGCTTAAATAATGTTATATAGTTTCTGGGTAAGATCTTCCAACATACTTAAGGAATTTATATGTTCTGTGACAAGTCATATGACTATCACTAAAATGCAAGTATCTAAAATTTGCAAGCAGCTCCATATTCCCATGCTACGCGAAATAGTGAGATATGTATACAAAACTACACCATTCCCCTACTGTAATATAGATCTGATTCTAAATCAAAGCTTATTTGCTTTTCTATTGCCCCAAAACACATACCTAACATTACAGTTCATAAAGTCCCCAAAAAATTAAAGAAAGGACATCAGAAGATAATAGAATCTTAAACTCTATTTTTATCCTGCTAGCAGAGAAACACGTTTTTCCTTTGCTAAGTGACAGTGGTATTGAGCTGAACTTGAATATATCAGGAGTGTGGAAAAAGCAGGGCCTGAACCAATTAGGTTAGAGTTATATTAAAAAAGGAAAATTAATACCCTTCCATGCTATATAAATGCATTTGATAGAGTTTCAGATGCAAGTTTTTTGCTGTATTCCCATCCAAAAAAGCTGAATGCAACCTGTCTTTTCAGACCCAGGGAGACAGTTCTTAAGTTTAGGTCTGGATTCAGATTAGAGTCTTTGCTAGATTGTCATGGGAGATAACACCTATCTTGGGGAACTTACTGTGCTTGAAGAGAGGTATGAACATAGACAGACTGATACCCCAAACTCACAGCAACTAGAATGTCAGGGAGAAAAAAAGGATATATGTATGTGAATTACTGCCTTTTTTGTTAACCAGGCCATAGGGAAAAGCTTGCTTGTTCTGCTTATTATTCCAATGCAATTGGCACAACATTGCAATTGCTACACATCTATTATAACTTCTCTCTGTCTGGAGGGAAAGTCTCTTTTAATTTATAGCAACTTACTGTTAAGATTGAGAAATGTGAAGTCATATGCTAGCAGCTACACTAACTAAGCACTTAGTTTCAAGTTAAAAATAAACATCAATCTGATTAAAGAGAGGGGAAAAACATGGAATAGTTGTTGCATGTCCTTAAATCATTCCTAAAAAAAATATCCAGTCACAGAGTTCAACAAAACTGTACAATGCCTTTTTGAGGCAGGAGTCAGAGAAACTTCAGATAAAATCCAGTTAAAGAAAACTGTAAAAATGTTTGGCTCTCCACTGCTAGCAAGATGCTCCAGAAGAGCTTTGACTGCTCTGTTGCAGCCAAACTACAGTCAAACTTTAAGAAAAAACCTGGAAATTTTAATAAGGGTGTAGCAACATAATAAAACTGCAAGGAAATTTTAGACATTGAGAAACTACTATCAAAAATAAGCCATGACGACCGTAAAGGGGATGAGCACACCTTCCAGGAGCAGGCCTATGTAACTCAGGATGACAGGGATAATCCAACGGGTGGCACTGTTTCCTCTCCAACTGCACTGAGCTACTGGCCTGGGTTCATGAAGAAACCTGGGGACATGGAAAGGCTGTTCACATTAGAGAGGAGGGCTACAGTTAATACGTCCACCACAATGAGTAATGTAAGGACTGCAGAGCAAGAATTTCAATCTCTCACTATCCTGTAATGTCTGAATGTTCTGGGGAACATGAAACATTCAAGTTTCAAAGGCAAATTCCTGCTCGTACAATATTGAACTATCCAAACACCATTAATACAAAACAGCACAGAACCCAAGAGGTAAAGCAGGAAATAAAAAAAGGTGTAGTTGTCTATTGCTATATTCTTCTCAACAATAAGTATTAAAATAAGAAGTACACAGTGAAAAGAAAAAACTTTCAGGAATCCTGTAACCCCTAATGCTTCAGGGCACCAGAGTGTCCTTATTTTGTTACTTGATGACAATCTGTTATGTATTGTTCTTCAGAAATCTCTCTGAAACTCTTACTATTCTAAGTTTAAATTTTTAAACCCTAATCCTACTGTACTGCTTAGAATATATTAAATTGTTCATTATTAACATTTTTAGAATTTCACTTAATTTTAATTTCTACATCCATACAGTAAATTCTGTTAATGAGCTACTGAGCTTTTTCATATGATGCTTTAAAATAAAGCTCTATTAGCTTTTATATTTAAAATTACTTAAGGAGAATACAAAGTATTTCTTATGACCATAAAGCTACATCTTCAAGGATCCATTCATTTTGGAACACTAAAGTTTACATTAGTAAGATGTCAATAGCCGGAGGTTTTGACCTAATTTGAATGAAAATTTACATACTTTAAATATAAAAACCAAACTTCCTTTAACTGTAAAAATGGAAATAAACTGTATTTATTTTATAGACAAACAGAATTTACTTGTCTGGATTTGTTAGGAATGAAACCCTGCATTTCTAAGGACATGGCAGCTGCAAGTTACATTTCAGAAGTAGGAATTACTTAATCTTTGCTTGGCAACCCCAGCATTAATTTGCAGGCTCTAGGATATGCACCAGCATCTGTGCAATTATTGTAGTTTAACAAAAGCAAGACTTGAGCAAGTCTAGACCACAGAAGAGTCAAAATGCCTTACTTAAATTGATGTCTCATTAACTGATGCCCTATATGCAAACAACAAAATTCAGAAAGCATTCCATGTAGGCAAAGCCATAAGTGGTAAGAAATTATGCACTGCAGCTGATATAAACAGCTGAGCAATTAATATCTCTTAGGTTACTATAAATATAAATGAACTAAGTTCTATTTACTATAATGCAATATAGATTCTCTAAAAAAACCTGTTCTACGACCATTTTTTTTGGTAGCACCTCATTAAGATGTTTTTATTACCTTTGGGCATATCACAGTGAACTAAAGCAGCTGCATGATGTTAAATTATACAGTTCACATTAGTTCATCCAACAAAATGGTCTTCAGAACTTTGTGATTTGTCAAGACAAATAAAATGCTATATATACATATTTATAGCAATCAATAGTGAGTTTCTGTTTAGAGACTTTTTTTCCACTATACCCTGATACGCAGGAGTAAAGCAGGAGTGAGGATCTCCAAAATCCATCAGCAGGACCTAGTACCACATTCTGGATAGAGTGGTATGCTCACTTTTCTGAGCTTAAACACATTGTCCTGTCTTGAGTCTTTCTGCCTCTGTTTCTTTACCTGGTCCCTCTCAGACCAATGGATAACTAACTAAAACAACGAAGGCAAAAGCAGAAAATATCCACGCGATGAGGTCATGAATTCCCAGGGGCTCTTCTACCTCAATTCAGGTCTGCAAGATCATACTTCTTATTGATGAAATGCTCTCTTCCAGAACAACTGCATACAATGCCAGCTTCTCTTTAAAGAAAACTATCTTACCATGTGCCAGTAGTTGTGAGCCACCTTACAAGAGCAAACTAGGAAATGCAAGCAAATGAGGGCTGAAGCAGGTGAATAAGAGAAAGTGATAAAATAATGAAAAGACAAAGTAAGATTCCATCTTGTTCCTACCAGCAATAAATAATAAATGAAAAGTTCAAACAAGGATTCTAAGAAACTGGGAAATTTCCTATCATTTACCTTTTATTCACAAATACAGGGAAACAGATTTTGCAGTTAATATACTCCCTGTTTAAGAGCCATGCTTGATGGAACATAATGCTATGCAGAAGAAACAGTGATATATGCATTGGTTCTCATGCAAGTACAGGCAAAGTGCAAATTCTACAGTCAGCACCTGCTGTTGACGACAGGATACAGGCTAACAGCTATGAATCTCAAGGGATGTGTCTGCTGGGTAGGGTGCTAGCTAGTAAATCTGTCTCCGTGACTTATTGATCATTCCATTTTGCATGCAGGAGAGGCAGGGGGGGGCGGGGGGGGGGGCACGGACACAACAAACACCACAACGTATTTACAACACATTTCTACTATTTCTTCCACTAGGATTTAGCATCCAATTCTAGAAGAAACTACGCACCTCCCAGCCAGACAGTGAGCAATCCCATCTTTCAGGGAAGTCAGAAAAGGTTCAGAGCACAGAACTCTGTAGAGCCTTTACTCCCTATTAGTTGTGAGCCTGAAGCAATTAAAGTACTAAATCCAAACTTTGCAACTCTGAGAGCCACATTGAAAACATCTCAGAAACCCAGACTTGAAAATGTTTGCATGCAAGTTATTTTCTTTCAGTTACATTTTCTGATTTTTTCATTTTGTTTACCTTTATTACACAGCAAGGAGTTAACTAAGAAGTTAATTAGCTATTAAATTCTACAGTGACTAATTTAGTCACCAACATGCATTAAAAAGAGTGCTGAAATCTTTGGCAGCTTTACGAGTTTCTTCGCTATATAAATTTTCCTCTTCGGCAAAGCTCGCATAGACCATTTTACCATTCAACCACCATTTACCAAGAAAAGTCAAAGTTTTCTTTGATCACCTCAAAAGAGGAGGTGAAGGGGAGTGAGATACGACTATTTGACAAACCATAGGCAGTAAGGTCTCGGTGAACTTCTCTAGGAAAATTCATAGCACGGATTTCATTTTAAAAACAAAAGGCAGCATTGAAGTATGTCAGCATGAGCTCTGGATGATGATCATGAGCAATCAGAAGACTTGGTTATTATCCCTAGTTCTGCCACTCATGTGGTGTGTGACCTAAAGCGTATTACTTGACCTCTCCAGGCTTCCAGTTCTCCCTCCTGCTTTCATTTGGCAATGATACTGCATGTCAACTCATTAGGGCAACAGCTGTCTGTCATTACAGGTGTTTGCAATGTATCTAGCACAGCTGAGACCTCTCCTGCTGCCACAATAATAATAAAAAGCCTGAACAGGACACTGTGTAACAGTGCCAGCACTATCTGTGAGAGCAAAGGGACTTTATTTATTAAAGGGTTTTATTTAAATAGAAAGGAATCAATACCTCTATCTAAGATAAACTCCTAGGTTTATCTTTCTGGAATTACATCTTTGGTCCCATTAAGCCACTACCCAGTATAGTAGGGTTTTGATTTATTACTGAAACTAAAATTATGTATTTCTTGTAAATATATCTTAAAATACAGTTCATATTTAATGCATCTCTTTTTACAGTCTTGTGTAATAGTGATAAGAAATATAGAAACAAAATTGCTGGGAAAGAAAACAGATACAGCAGATACAGAAGTGTTACAAGAAAAAGAGAAAAATTAGCCACACATTAAGTTCCCACATATTGAACTTATGCCTCAAAACAGTAATTTGAGCATTATCTGAAAGGCACAGGTAAGACGCATGGTAAAGGCCTGAATCACTGTGAGCTTGGCTAACTACTCATAACCGTAGTAAGTAATTAAGGTAACAGGTCACTGGGACTAGGATATGCGACATCTCTGAATAAAACCACACAAAACAGAACTAGCAAATTCAGCCTGTCTGACATTGGCCGCATTTTATTATCTCTCCAATGAAAGATTCCAGTTTCTTACATACACTTTAATAGACTTCCTCTCATTTGAGCAGACTGCTTGAAATCAAGAAGAGTCTCTCTTACTAAAGGGATAATGTGAGATCAAAATTCAGAAATAATTAGAGTATACACCAGACTCAGGAATATGAAAAATCAAAGCAGGAAATAAACCAAAGAAAATTAGTATCTTAATGCACTTTTGTTTTCCACACACATTCCCAATCTCATTGGAGGAAGAATTTTAAAAAAGGAAATATCTTTGCTATGTGCTGTTCTGTACATGCTTCTGATATGTGTTAATATTTTAGCTTTATTTTTCTTTCTTTATCAAAGTTATTTTTTTTCCTCAACTTTCCACTGACATATTGACAATAAAATGAAAATTTCTGTTCAATCCATAAATGTGAAAAGACTGAGATTTTCTAATTAGTGAAAAAATACAAGACAAAAACTCCCATCTGTTAATGGTGCTCTGTAGCTTGAAGTTAATTAGGTTTGCTGGGAGAGTGCCTGGCAATGTGACCAATGACAGCGCATGCAACTTTTCCAATTCAGTATTTAATTTCATTAGTCAAAAAAAAATAGCAGTACTTTCTATCACAATGTGCCATTTTGTAGAAAT
Organism: Egretta garzetta; assembly: GCF_000687185.1. Classification (NCBI taxonomy): domain Eukaryota; kingdom Metazoa; phylum Chordata; class Aves; order Pelecaniformes; family Ardeidae; genus Egretta; species Egretta garzetta. Next base: position 3,846,602 of record NW_009260182.1, on the reverse strand, counting down.
AGGCAAAGTAATCTAACTACAATGGTTCAACATCAGGGAAATTAAATCACCAGAAACGAAGAGGAAACCAAATGAGGTCTATACCAGTAAAAAGTAATCATTTGCCAACAATTAACCCACCCCTGTATCTGGAATACTACAATACAGAACTGAAAATTAATAAACTGTAAAAATATATATATATACTGGCAAATGCTGTCTTTTTTTTAATTTAGCAATTTTGTATTTCTTAATTAGTATTTGTTTAAGACAAAAAAAAAAAACCCAGCCAAAACCCAAGCAAACAAGCTTCACTGCTCTTCTCATTACTTCAATACGCTACTCCTCACTAGTTCCCATCAGTGATTTGTTAACTGAACAACAACATAAGAGAACATCCAAGAAACTGTCAAGGAAAAAACAAGATGGAAACCAAAGAATGGTGGTAAAAATGCCAGAGAAGCATAATATAATAGGGTAAGGAAAATGCTCTGTCTTCTAAATGTTGAAATCAAATATATTTCTGGAAATAAAGGTTTGGGGTAAAAAACACACTAGCAAGTGCTCTCAGGAATGAATAAAGTTGCAAAAGGGAACCTTCGGATAATTTAGGCCTGATCCTGCAATCCATAGTGTGTTGTTACAATATTATACATACTAATATGCTGCTAAAGAAACTAAGGCTTATTGCCATGTCATGACTAAAAGGAAACCCATTTCTTTGAGAATGGATCACTTCAAGGATTCAAATTAATACTAGATCATATGGCAGACAAAAAGAATCCTCACATTCCTCAGTCATTTGGACATAAGAGTCTGACGTACAATCTACACGACAGACTGTCATATCAATAAAGGTTGAAAAAGGAATTAGAGAAGAACTAATTAAGAGAAGTTACTTCCTCTTGCTAAGGTTTTATGATTGAATGGGTTGGGTAAGTTCATGTACTCAGATTTGCTGTTACTATTCCTAAATTTTCAAATAGCAGACCTCCATGCACATAGAAACAATACCTCCCTTTCCAATTGTTTAGGTTCTTAGTCACAAGAACTCACACACACATCAAAGGGCGATGCAGCTGTGGAAGTATTCTCTGAAAAAACTGAAGGCTCTCAGCTTCGGCAAAGCCTAGTAAAATTTCATTCAAGAAAAATACTGAATGAAGACAAAATGGTCAAATCATTCAGCATACAAAAAAGCACTTGTATATTTGTCAAGGAATGTACTTTAAAACAGTATGAAAACAAGACACAGTCTTCAGAAGGGAAAAGAATCACTGCATCTGATTAACTGCAAAAAGAGTTTTCTGCTCCAGTACTCAACATTATGGCTCTCCCATTTCACATTACCTAATAATTTCCAGAATGGTAATATTTCACCTTCTGTTTCCAGAACAAACATAAAGTATAACAATTTCTGACACCTGCAAATGAATGAAGCCTTGTATTAATTGGTCAAATTCTACTCTAAGTCTAAGAAAATCCATAGCTGTTTCATAGACTTCTAAAGAGAGGTAGCCATCAGAGTGACTTTTTAATAGCGGCCACTGTACCTTCAGAGATTTGCATGAGGATTTGCAGGAGCTCACTGTATTCAAGTCACACTATCTACGTGGTGATTAGGCACCCCTCACTGTCAACTACATCAGAAGCTTTCTTATGGCAATCAAATGAAATATCAACCACTGGACATCAATGAACAACATCAATGTGAGGAAACCATGCTAAATAGGAAGGAGGAAAACTATTGTTGATGGAGTTAAACAACATAGTGTTTTTGAAAGTCACCTTTGCAAGAATGATTTTCCTCCTTTGTCTCTGGCATTGTTTGTCCTTCAGTCATGTTGCCAAAATCGATAGTTTTGACTGATAGCCACAGGAAAACATCTCTCATACCAATCTGCTCTGAAGACTGAAAAATTGGCTTTTTTGATCATTAGGAATAAATCTAAACCTACTTAATCAGCCAGCTTTATATGAGAATTTGTGGATACAAAAAGCTACCTTTAATTAGTGTACAAAAGAAAATTATAGAAAGAGCAAGTCTGAGCAGTGGCTGTAAATTGTAGCACTGACTACATTTTAGTCATTGTACAGACTTAAGATGTCTGATAATTCTATACAAGAGCATATACCTCAACTTATCTGAAAACAGAAAATAAAACCAGCATAACACTTTTCCAGGGGCTACTTCAAAATACTGTTCTAATCAGAACTCTCAATTTCCCCTGGCAACATAAATATAGACAATGTGAGCTCTTTTGGTTTTAGACCAATTTGAACTGAAAAGCCTGCCAATTAATTCTTTGACACAGTCATTAATCAGAATATATAAGATCTCTACATAATTAGATAATAAAATTTAGCAATTTAACTGGAGCAGCTAAACCTAAAGTAGACAAATGCTCAGGGTTTATGGCGAAGCATTCACACACAGCAAGAAAGCCATTTTTGATGGGCTTTGGAAGTAAAGTGAACGAATGTTCGTATAGTGGTTTCTGCCCCTTTAAAAAAACATGAGCATAAATTTTCCTTTTATCTTATGTAAAATCTGTGCAAATACAGTTATATGCTACTACGGGTGAAATCTTGATTCACAATTTGGTGCAAGGCTGCACTGCTACATGGAGATTTCTTCACACTTCAGTATTTCAGAGAAAGTCATGGAAGCCTTTGATACCATCAAGTACAGGCATTGGTGACCTCCATACTGTAATCATCAAGGAAATGCTGATGGTATGTTGTGAGTATTGTTAATCTGGAATTATGATTCAACATCATGCATCAAACGATGAGAAATTCCCACGAGGTATGAAATGGAATCAATGATTTGCAACTATCAACTAAAAACCGATGCAGAAAACAAGTGACGTAGCAAGCAGTGATGTAGACAATGATGTAGCAAGCAAAGGTAAAAAGTTACACAACAAACCTTTACTTGTGGTGAATATTTTTTTCTGTTTTTTGAGGGGTAGGATGGAAAGAGCAGTTTCTCTGTAAGGATGCAAAGTGATTTATTCAGCAAACTTGTTTCCTGCAGATGAGTTTTCCTACGTGGCTATAATTTTAAAACTGAAAGCTTTTTTATGAGCCTTTTAAATGTGGTTTAAAGATAAAATCTTATAATCATATGATTAAAGGCTTGCAGAAACAACTTCCAGTGTAACTCTAATAGTCTTGTTTACTACCCTTGCTTTTAAAAAACATACAGCAGTGACCACTAAATCTGGCCTTGAAACCAACTGTTACCTTAGCTGACCTTGTCTCTCGCTAGTGACAACACTATGTCAGGTCCTTTAGCTTTCACCCTCTGATGTCGTGGCTTTTGGTGTTCTTTTTACATAACATGAAGAGTTTAATTCAAAGAGAACTTTTCAAAGTCATCCCTTCCTCTGGGTCTGTAGTCTTTGCATCTTTACCCAGTTTTGCTAGCCTGTGGTATCTCCCATCAGCATCCTTATTCTTCTTACAGATGCCCTCTTAAAGGTGGAGACCTAGAAAATTGTCTTCCTGAATGCTTTATATGGTCCCTTGTGAAGGCCTAAGACTGTAAGACTACTGAGTTTCATTCTGGAGTAGTCTTACTCACAGACATAAAAAACAGAGGGTGGAGAATGAGGAACATACAACTTCAGCTTAAGTTCTGTCTCATAACTGTCAGGTGGTACATAATTTTCCCCCTTTTCTGCATGCTTGCTTCAGCCTGGCTTTATCTCTTTCCGAGAAGCTACAATAGTGTTTATTCTAAAAACCACCAAAACCCAAAATTGGACCAGCCACCAGGTAATCACATACCTATCCTGGCCAAAGCAATTTACAAGAGGTGTTGCTGCAACTCCATGTCTTTATGTTAGTACACAGTTTTAGTTCACATTTTAAAATATTACAGAATGGGCAGAAGTTTAAAGTACATATTAGGTTTTAAGAATCTTAAGTGTTGCAATAAAAAATTCTATCTTGCATGAATTACACAAAATCTAGCAGTAAACTTCATGAAAGACAAAGGGTTTTTTGTCTGAAGGAGTAGTGCAGAATCTGGCTGAGATTCTGGCCAGGTAAATTATGCCATCGA
>NW_009260182.1:3834820-3842526 GCF_000687185.1 Egretta garzetta | reverse complement strand
ACACAGATCCAGTCCTATGTTGCTTTATTAAAAAAAAAAATGTTTTATTTTAAAATAGGTCACCTTCCTAGAATCTATTCTAGAGCAGAAAATTTGAAAGCCAGATGTGGGGAAATTACCTTTTTAACACATGCTTTTTAGATGTAACAACTGTTTAAGTCTTTAGTCTGGGATGAGAAGTTTCTTTCTCCCAACTGTAGGCCCAGTTCCTTTCCTCCATTGCATTGCATCACCCAACCCACTTCCCTGGTGCTCAGCCTCCCCTAAAGACACTGCTGTTCTTCTCTTTTAACGAGGGAAATTGTGGCAGGTGAAAGAGAAGGAGCAGTGGGTGGGATATTTGGTTTTGTGTCAAACCAAAATCCCATCAACCCTGGGCTCTGCCGGTGACCTCCCCCCTGCCTCCACTGAACCAGCTCACTGTACATACACCCCCTGCACAAGGCCAAAAAGTGGAAAAAAAAACCTAGAAGAGAATCAGATGCAGTCCAATGACACATAAAAAATGCTTATAGCAAATCTGCAGATGAGAAATATTTATACTCTGGTGATGACACTGCACAAGAACAAACACTCTCAAGTCCTAATACTAACAAATAATTTGTTTTCTCAACAGCTTGGCTGACTTGCTTCCTCTCTGACTCCCAGAGCTGGAAGAAAGAGCTTTCACCATTCATAATTTCAAACATTAAATTAAGTTGAAATTCCTTTTACTGATTACCTAAAACCTCAGAATCCCTCTCTGATCAAAACAATCTTACGATGAAGACCTACGTATGCCAAGGCAACTGAACATTGCTGACTCAGAAAGGAAGGCCACCTACTGATTCATTAACAGCAGCACCGCAGCTGCCAGCAGCACTGATGTATTCCTTGGAGATCTCTTGTTTAAGCAGTTTCTCAATTCATAGTTTGGTTTCCTGTTGTGGTTCCAGGTGTATTAAACACCAGGAAGACCAAACACACACCCATATCTGCTTACACGCTTGACTTTAAAGCTGCAGCTTTTTCTTGACTACAAGAGCCATAGTAGGATGTCACTAATAACAAGAACAAGCTGCAGGGCTATTCCACGATGTAAAACATGGCCAGGAGGACAGGCTTTTGTGAACGAGCAAAACCTTTGTTAGAATGGGTGACATACACAGTTTGCACTGACAAGGCAGCCCAGAGACAGGTGCTCCACCACTGACACTGAGTTACAAGCTGCACATTAACAGAGGAGCCATCTTATTTTTGTTCCAGTTCCTTGGTGGATTAGAAGCAAATGACCACTGTTCTGAATACACAGAGCACTTGTTTAGATTGTATTAAGTCTGACCACTTCACATATTTTCCCAGAACAAAGCCCTCTGTGTGATTCAACAGAACTTAAGGACAGCCACTTTATTTGCAAAAACAGTAGTCAGTACTTCACCACCTTCTCAAATCCACCAACCAAACCTGAAAAGAGGCAAGTCTGTGCAAGCATTTTTGGATGATACCTGCACAGGCATGTTTGAACTATACGGAGTTAACTAACTATATGAAAAAAAATATTAAACTAAACTAGTTGAATAATAGCTTGATAATTTAATTTCTGAAATATTTTTTATGGAAAAAGTAGAATAACAATTAAATAGATGCATAAAGATAACATAAGCAAACCCCTTCTTCCTCTCCCCATCCAAAAAGAATGAAGGCTGAAGAAAAATCAAGTCCTCCAATGCCCTTGAAAAATTTAACATTTTATAAAAATCTTACACTTTTAAAGCAAAGATCTTCCAATATAGAAACGTAACAGGTATCAGGTCAAAACTTCCTCTCAATTGCCCCAGAATTCTAAATTTGTATCAAACCCTTAGTTTAGGAGTGTAACAATTTTAACTTCTTATTAGAAACTCTTTGATTCCCTGCAAGCAATATGAGTTCACTTATGCTTAGTTCGTGTTTTGAAAGGTTTCTTTGAGACCAGAGGCTAGAAACTTACTGTGTACAAATTAGACTTTAGAGAAAGCATTCTGATACCCAGGAAAGAAACAAATTGACAGTACCTATTTTAAAAAGGAGCTTTTTTCCTCTGTGATTTTATGAAAAAAATAATGTATTTTGTTTCTGCAATCCAAGAGGTACTGAATGATCAAAGCTCAAATACCATTTTAAATTACAAAATTCTCAGCTTGAGAAAAGGACTCTTTTTATATTAAGGTCCCAAGATTCCTGAAGGAGCTCTTCTAGCACTTGTAGAAGCAGCTGACTATGCCCAAGTTACTATTTTTGAGAGCACCTTAAATTGTTCATAAACAGAGATATCTTGGAGGTATTACATTTACATGCCTTTTCAAGAAAGGATTAAATGCAGATTAGAAGCATTTGAGCTAGATTCTTACCAAGAGGCTTGATGAACTTGCAGAAATATTGCTGTCCTCCATAAATTCCTAGGGACACTACAGATGACCAATAGCATCATAATTATGTTCAGTGAAACAAGCATTATTATTAAAGAAAACCAAACAAATCAAACTAATCTCTTCTGTGTTATTTGTAGTCCACTCTTGAGAGTACAACTTAACAGTGGCTTATCAAGAGCCTTGCCAAATTGTATTGGTTTGCTCTATCATTTCAGTTTATGTTCCTGTTTCCAGAGACACAATAATATGAACAACTCAAATTCCATTAAAAAAAAAAAAAAACAAAAAAAACACCACATTTTTTTTCAGACCATCTAATTATACATTAGAGGGTAATAAAATTTGACCACAGTGAGTCATTTTAATGGTTGAAATATGTGAGTTTAACATGAGAAACCTCACTTTTAAAAATTTTATTTTGAAGATAATTTGCATACAGACTTAGGCCTGATAAATGCTTTGGAATTGGTGTTATTGACAATATTGTTTATTGTGTCTTACAAAGCTGGTGATCTTGAACATCACCACCTATTTTTACAGGATTGAGAGCATTTTGTAGTGCAGGCTATGCAATGATTTTGAAACAAAAAAGAAAACTGAAAACTATAAAATCCTCTGGAAAAGTTACCACACTCACCGGTATAATGGGTGCTAAATTTATAGCAACAGTTTAAGTCCTCCCACCACAGTAAATTATTGACAAATGGCTATAGTTCTTTGCAACATTTGAATATAGAATAACAATATATACTATAATAGTAAGGTACAATGAAATTAGAAAGATACGGATCACGTGAAGCAATATTTTGACAACTGTTTTTCTCCTGAGAGTTTGACATTATTACTAGGTTTTAGATAATCTAAAGAGGTAGATAACCCAAAAAATGGAGAAGAATGAGCATAAAGATATGTCAGATTACAATGATAAATTTTTACTTTTCTTCTTATAAATACCAAGAAATGAAGAATGCTTTAATACATATGTTTATATATGATGATTGAATCAGCTTATCCTCCTGGAATTTTTCAGACAAAACAGGTTGGTTTATGTTAATAGCATCATATTTCAAGAAAAAGAAAAATCAACTAATCAAACAACACTTCAGGGGATGCATACGTATAGGGATAAGAATTTCAAAGATGGGAAGTCCATCCATTCCAGAACAGCCGATGATCGGTGGGAAGAGTATTTACCCAAGATGCACGAGGTTTCTGTTTTGTTTTGTTTTTTAAATCAGACTAGGGTGTTAAATCTCAGTACTTGAACATGAGAACCTCCACTGCCTCACTTTCATTTCCTCTTGTCTGAGATGTTCTATTTTGTGTAAATAATTAAATATCCTTTGGAAGAGGAACATGCCACATCTCCCACAACCAAGATAAGTGCTATAATTAGTCTGCCTCTGACAGTTCTTCTTACAGTCTCCTCTCTCTCTGTCTCTCCTTTTAATTTTGAATGGTTATTTTCAAGTAATATGGTTTATCCCAAAGCATACTGAAAATGATGCAGAACTGGTAAATTCTTTACTCATTTTGATTAGGACAATTTTTACTTTACTACTGTTTAGAGTTACTATGAAACTGACCTGTGGAAAGATATATCCCTAGGGACAGTGCCGCAGTACCTCGTTACAATCAGTCTCTCTATTATTAGACAGGGGCAGTTGCATAATTCAGGTGTAAATGTAAGTAGGGACTCCTGTGAGCTTTATTTGTTGCAGTCTTGTGCAAGATATGAGACTTATCAGGTAATTTATATCTTTCGCCAAACATTTTTGAACATATTTGAGTATACCTGCTTCAAGGATTCAAGCTGCATTACAGAACAATTCTCTGTCAGGGAAGCTAAAACTGAACCTTATGTGTCCTGACTTTCATGCCATATCCTGCATTTCAGAACACCTCTGTCCACATCCGTAGAAGACTATGTTTTTCTTCTCTGATAAATCTCTGAACTAGCATTAATAGTTTGTTTAAATTCGATTTTCAAATATATGTGAATGTGTACATATTTTACTCTTTCATAAACATAGATCTTTATGCAAACACTTGTTTTGATGACATTAGATAATAACTAGCAAAGAATAACTTGTGGGCACTATGTAAAAGGTGACAGGAAGAAAAAGTTTTGGTGTTTTTTTTTTTAATAGTTGCCAGTTCTGCTCACTTATCTCTTTTTGGCAATGAACTATATTAATTTTTGCAAAAGAAAATATACACACTGACATAGTGCTGAGGCTAGCAAATTATGTAGGACTTCATTTCATCAAAGCAAATTGCAGCAAAACTACCAAAAACCCAACAGTGATCCATTACACATCAAGCGACAGGCAGCTTAAGCCCAGCTCCATTTACTATGCAATAAATTGAAGAGTCTAATGCCTTCAGCATAAAGCTTTGATAAATAGTTGTCCATTTTAATCAGATTTGTGCAAACTGTATTATTTGGCTGATTACAGGGTTTGAATTTTTGGTTTTTTTTCTTTAGAGTCAAGTTTATTTTATGATGTATCTCTTCCATCAAAAAAGATTTATTAAGAAAATCCAATTGCTCCAGACAAATTTCTCAGAGCTTATTGTTTAAAAAGTGACATTACATTTTATAATTCATACAATAGCATACTACCTTCACCACTAAATAACCTCCTTTTCTGACACTTAAAAAGATTTTCTACAAGGAAGAAGAAAAAAAAAAAAAACAACCAGTTTCGCACCACAGAAAATCAAAATTAAAGGAAAAAAAGGGGCCTGTAGCGATAGGACAAGGTGCAATGGTTTTAAACTGAAAAAGCGTAGATCTAGATTAGATAAAAGGAAGAAATTCTTACTATCAGCATGGTGAGACACTGGAATAGGTTGCCCAAAGAAACTGTGAATGCCCCATCCCTGGAAGTGTTCAAGGTCAGGCTGGACGGGGCTTTGAGCAACCCGATCTAATGGAAGGTGCCCCTGGCCATGGCAGGGGCGGTTAGAATGAGATGATCTTTAAAGGTTCCTTCCAACCCAAGCCATTCTGTGATTCTATAATTCTAAACATTAGTTATTTTCCATTAGTTATAAAGCCATAGTAATAATTTTCCAGTTAGCTACTAAATCTGTCCCAAGAAGCAAGACAAAAGCACAGCAAGTAGAGGTGTAAAATCAGGAGTTTCATCATAATGCCTTTAAATAACAGTTATCATAATAACTTTAAATAGTTTTCATTTAGTCTTTTTTTATTATTATTATTATTATTATTATTTGAGGGTAGAGAGTATACCTTTTTATGGAGAAGCATGAGCGTATGACAGAATTTACTCCTCTCTCCTTTTTCTTTATCTGTACCCAGCCAACTGCTGAACTCCCTGGGTTTCTGTCAGCCTCCGTGGAATCTAGATTTCCCAGTTTCACTACACTGCATTACTGACGGTAAAGGATTTTTCCAGAATGCAATAAATCACATTAATAACTGATACTTACATTATAAATAAATGAAATAAATAATATAGTATAAAAATAAGCAAAGGAAAACAGAGGCTGACTATCAGCTAAACAATGAGTTCTATTGATCTGCGTGTAGAATCTAAAGGGAAGCGATGCTACTCCCACCACAAGTAACTTCAGTTTGAAATAAACTAATTTTGGCATATATATACCAGATGCTTGAAGTCTAAATATTTTAGAGAAGTTGTATCAGAGTCAAAGAACATGTATGCGTGGGAACAGCAACACGATTAACAAGAGCACAACTGAGACCTGGCTAACAAAAGTTTTCCTTTAATGGCCAAACAAAGTAAAGGTACACCAAAATATTGGTCATTAATTCATGTGTCCCCCAGTAGTACTGGATTTTACAAAGAACTCACACTTTCTATTATATTTGGGTTTGGTTTTCACTTAATTCTGGAAAATTTTATCAATATTTTTTATCTAGGAAGTATATTTAATAAAGTATAAGCCGTATTTTAAAATATATTTATACACACAGACACAATTAAAATCAGCTTAACAAGGTACCTTAAAAAATATGCTATAGCTAGCAGTCCTGCAGTAATAGAAACATAGACTAGAATGACCAAACCCTCTTCTGGTGCTGTAAGGCCAGATATTTAAGGTCAGTAACAAATTCAGTTTAGGCTTTTTAAACAGAGAGCAAGATTTTCACATGAATCATCTCCCATTGCAATAATCTTGACACTAAAAAATGCTTGGCAAAGTTAGTATCTGAGCATTTTTTAACATCCATTCTTTAACAGCAATGATTCAGTTATAGGATTTTCTCATTTTGTCCAGAAGCTTTTAAACCCTGTGGCCAGATCAATGTCCATATATTTAATGCTCACTCTGTCATCTCCTGCTGTATGCACAAACTAGGAAAGAAGAATGTACATTACACAAGTGCATTGCTATCCCTTTGTCACAGCAAAAAAAATGAGGAATTGTTATTACTCTGTGACGCCAAAGTAAACTCTTTTCAGTATATGAATAGCATTTTCTCATGTTGACATAGACTGAAAGTATGAGGATTTTATAATCTTAGGGGGTTTTTTTATTCTGTATTTGTTCACGTCCTCAAAATACTGCTTCTAGCAGACTGATGAAAAGCTCAGGCTTTCACCTTTTTTATAATGATAGAAAACATTTTAATGGATGAAAGCTCTTGCCTCCAACTAAAGCAACTAAAGCTGCTTGACTGTGATGCAGAATTCAAAGGAGAATTTGAAATACTACTTTCAAGAACACTCTGATACAATAGTGGAAAACACAAGAATTCAGGAAATTTTTCAGATTTCCAAGCTCAGACTATACATGGCAGTTTAGGATCTAAATTGCTCTAAAACTGTATTAGGATTGTGTGGCATGGATTTGGTAGAAGGATGGGGGGCTACAGGGGTGGCTTCTGTGAGAAGCTGCCAGAAGCTGCCCCCCATGTCTGGGGGAGCCACTGGCCAAGGCTGAGCCCATACGCTATGAGGGTAGCACCTCTGGGATAACCTATTTAAGAAGGGGGAAAAACTGCTGTGCAACAGCAGCTGGGTGAGAGGAGTGAAAATATGTGAGAGGAGCAGCCCTGCAGACCCCCAGGTGAGTGTAGCAGGAGGGGCAGGAGGAGCTCCAGGTGCCGGAATAAAGATTCCCCTGCAGCTCCTGGTGCAGCCCCTGGTGGGGCAGGCTGTCCCCCTGCAGCCCAGGGAGGCCCACAGGGGAGCAGATCCCCACCTGCAGCCCAGGGAGGACCCCACACCGGAGGAGGGGTGTGCCCGAAGGAGACTGTGACCCCGTGGGAAGCCCATGCTGGAGCAGGTTCCTGGCAGGGCCTGTGGGCCGTGGGGGGTG
>NW_009260182.1:3750570-3834764 GCF_000687185.1 Egretta garzetta | reverse complement strand
GCCCCCAGGCTGGAGCAGGGGCAGAGTGTGAGGAGTCCTCCCCTGGGGAGGAAGGAGCAGCAGAGAGCATGTGATGAACTGAGGGATCTCTCCCTGTCCTTATCTTGATCCACAAGCCTTCTCTCCTGTCCAGTTGCAAAGGGGGAGTGATAGAGTGGCTTGGTGGGCACCTGGCATCCAGCCAAGCTCAACCCACCACAAAAACATGGAACACCACAATTTCCTTGCATTTGCCTCCATTTCTGTGAGATGATCATCTTTCAGTATCTAGGTCTCAGAATTTTCTAAGATGCTTTCTTGCATTTTAATTCTAGAGGTCTTTCTCTAGCACAAGGCAGAACATTTCCCCTAGCCTATTATTCAGTTCTCCATAAACAACAATTCTGTTTAAACACTATATGCACTAGAGGTTCAGTATCACAAGTAATTCCACAGCTTTGAGGCTAAATTTCTAACTGCATAGTTGGGGGGCCCTGCTGGAAGGAGATAGAATACTCTGTACTTTAGATCCACTGCCCTCTTTCTGGCACAGAAGGAAGAAAGCTGTGTCTGGGGAAAGGCAGGAAGCAAAGCACAGACAGAGCTAAACAAGAAGTAATGGAATATGCCCAGTGTATACATTAACTTCCGTTTAGCTTTAAAATCCCACACCTCTTAAATTTTTCTGTTTATAGCATGCACATTTTCTTCACACTATTTCTTTCACACCATGTGGGCTGACACAGTTGAAAAGTAGGCCATACAAGTTTTGCATGAATAGTGTACTTCAAAAATTGTTCTGGCACTTTGTTTAAAGAGCCAGGTTGTTCTCCGCTGGTCAGCAAGATGTGTTTTGAATCTGTGACCTATTACACTTGAACTTCCTCTTAGAGGACCGCAATTAACCTTGATTGTGTTGAAAACTGAACTTGTTTTAAAATCATACAAACATTTTCAGAAAAGATTAGCTTTATGCTTATTTTTAATTTCTTCTGCCCATTGCATGTTTGGCTTAAAATTCACTTCACTTTCAATTCCACTTCAAGAACTTGAGAGAACCTGGATTATCTTTTTCCCTGTAACAAATCACACTCCAGTTTGAACCAACAACTCACACTCATCTGGTTTCATTATCCTATTTTTCAGCAGTATGACAAATGCAAGCTCTTTAGTTTTAATGATCAACACTGTAGCAGCATGCATTAGTCAGCGTTTTAATGTCACTGCAATAAAGCTGTATTAGGCATGAGCTTGAGAGCTCCTTTAGTCGCAATTTCATGGACTCTAGTTTATAATACATCCATGTATATTTTTCTACACCGTATGGAAGCAACTTTCCCCTCATTACCGATCAACCAAAAGTGATTATCTTAATCAAATCCCTTTTTTTTTTTCAGATAAATTATATTGCATGTTTTCATTGATAGTTTTGTATGATTTCTTGGTATTATAGTTTGAAGAAGCCTGTAAACTGAGTGATATGAAAATAATAAATATAAAACAGATACAGACAAAAAGTTTCAAGCTTAGAAGCCACTGATGATGGAAACTGTGCATGTTCAAGAGTGTCAAAATGGGACACATGCTCAGGTATCTTAACAGATTAGGGTCCCAAATATCTAAAAAACTGGTGCACACAAACAGATAGAGAGCAAAAACCAACATTTAACAACACTTGAAAAATGAATGAAAAAATACTTATATGCTATTTTTTCCACTTAGGAATAGAGAGTCAGACTTATCAGCATCATTCAGTTCAGAAAGCTTATTTAAACTATGGTTAAAGGTAAATCTTACAGCATAAAGTATTGTCCTTTTGCATTCAACTGGATAAACTGGTTTTGTCCAATTTTTTTCCTTCAAAAAAATACACATTTGGTGCAAAGTTATGAAAACCTGCAAGTATTTTTCTGCATTATTTGGAGCAGAAAAGAAACTCAAAGTATTATTTCAACCATTTCAAAAATATATTTGCAGTTTTCTTTCAGAAATTATTGTATTCTAAAAGGTAAATGTTATTTATTAAGTAATGAAATTATTTATTGCTTTGTGCAAAATCCAAAATAGTATCAAATGCAACCTTAATTGCACCAACTTGTCCAATGTCACAAAAATGACCTGGCCTACTCTCTATTTCCATCAGTCTAATGATTCTTTTACCATCTCTACTTTGTTTCAAAGTGCAGCTGCTTAGTTGTGTTAAAAGTATTATCCATCTGGAAATATATCTTCCTCTCAAGGGCCTTGCTGATTTACTAACTAGCAATAACTAACTTCCTCAGTGAGTTTCCAGTTTGCAAATGAACTTATTAAAATTCACGGTTTTAAGTGTTTACTGCTTTGTTCCCAAAGCAAACACTGGAAAGTGCTGTTGGGGGAAGGAAAACAAATAAAACCTTCCAAAGAATCTTATGAATAAAAGTGACAAAACAGAAAGTACATTATCAGGTTTGGCTCATTGTTCTTAGCTCCACTCTGGTGTCACAACATAACAAGGCAATTAATGTATAATGTAAAAAGATCACTTTCCATTATGTGAATGAAACCGTAACTACGTTCTGCCTCAGCGTATGCCTTTTTATGAAATCTGCATAGCTGGTACAAGGGCAAAGAGAAACTAATTTGATTTGATTTTGTGGTCTTTGGAGTGACATTAAAGTTTCAACTCCTCTGAGAGATCCAACACGAATTTAGACTGAATAGCCATTATTCTAATGTAATGTCCCTGTCAAGCAGTAACTAACTTCAGCATACACGAGCAAATATCTTCCAAACTTTTATAAAACTTTAAAAAGCAAAAATATTTACAGAATTTTTCACTTTTAGCACCTATGCCACTAAAATTACATTCCACGAACTAGAAAGAAGGGGCAGCCTATTCTCGTCTCCTCCGTTGGTGTTTTTTTCCTGTCAGATTCTGTTCTCCTTTCTTTTATTGCTTTACATTCTCCCACACCTTACGATTCTGTGATTCTGTGTGATTCTGTTATTGCTTTACATTCTCCCACAGTTCTTCCACAGACATTTTCTTCTTCATGAAAGATGTTCTTCAGACTTTTAGGTACAAAAGTTTTGTGCTGCACATGTAGATCACCCTAAATAGGTATGCCTGGGCCGTTCTGCATGCCTAGGGACAGCGTCTGACTCTGCCAGTGTGGAGATTCTTACCCAGCTCCCCGCTTCCCCACTACCTGTTAACTGGTCGTAACTGGGTGTGGCAAACATGCTCACTGTGCCTTTCACAAAAGAGCTTCCACACAGGAAACACCTCCCTGTACGCAGTAATTATTTGGGTAGGCATACTTGTCTGGGCCATGGATCAGCGACTGCACACAGATAGATACCAGCCCTGGACTGAGATGTGGTGAATTTCTGGAGCATATGCATAGCTACGCCAAGCTGGCATTTCTGTGGTCCACGGGGCTAGGAGAAACACAGTTAGGAAGGCAGGACCTGAATGCACAGACATAGTGACATCGGGAAAGTAAGGAAGGAAATCCAGGTGGGCTTCAGGTGGAAGAGCAGTTTAGTGTCCTAACTTAAGGATATGAAGATGTGCAACAAGATGACAAGGAAAACAGGCAAGTCCACTAGTAGTTTGTGGGACAAGAGCATAGGTAAGGGAATGAGATGTTCCCTGCAAATAACGTTTGATAATCCTTATTCGAAACTATTCCGAAATTCAGCAAGTCAAGCTGCCAAGTCTCCCGCTCTTCAGCCATCTTTAGCTAAGCTAAAGTGACCTCGGATGAACTGCTTCCTTATCATCTGCTACAATGCTTCTCGATAAAACTTTGTAGCAGAGAGTCTGCAAAATTAATGACAAAAGCAATAGCATACGGAAGAAAACAAGCTAGAAGTTAATGGAATGACTAACAAATGGGTCGGGAAAGTGGAATGATAGGTATCAGGGACATACCACACTAGAGCGAGATCTGAATGCAGTTATTCACCCTTAAAACATTTGGATTACCATAGATATACCCTGACCACAGAACAGTAAAAGACCATCCCCTTTTCAAAAAGTCAACAGCTGACAGCTTACTCAAAAGCAGAGCCTTCACGACAATCTCAGCACAGTCTCATCTGCTTCATCCTAATACAAATGATCTAAGCACTACTCAGTTTCAGTCTCCGTGCAGGGCTGGCTGAATATATAGGACTTGGCATTCCACTATTATTAAAAATACCAGAGGATAAGGATCATTTTATTGAACATACTCAAGATACAGAGCAAACTTCAAATGAAAGAAGCAGAGAGGATGTTTCCATTAACTTTAAAAAAGGTAAAACAGGCTTTGAACTTTGACAGACAAATACTTGTTTTGCAAGGCACTAAAGCCCAGACTAGTTTAAGACTTAATGACAAAATTTTGAATTTTGTATTTTGAATTTTAACCAATCTGTTTATCACATGCTCTACTTAAGAACAGATATATTCTTTCATCTGGGCTCTCAAGTCTTCACAAAATCCTGGGGAATGTTTATTACTAATAAAGCCTGGCACTTGGTATGTGCTAATATGTGGGTGTACCTAGTAGAATAGCTCTAAAAAGTTTTTTCCCCACATAATAGCTTATTTGTTAGCCTTAGCAAGAACAAAATAGCTTCAGCTAGGTATCAGCCATGCATTCCCTTCCAGTTTCAGTAAACATCCTCCTCTGGATGATTTTGATCCCTACAGTCTCCTGACAGACAGCAAAGCGTCACTTGAATTTGCAAAGGTAACACTGGCAAATAAACATGGTGATAGATACAGGATCCATTCTTCTATTTAGAGCAGGCAACATCCACATATTTTAGCAGCAATGAGAAATATACATTTTCTTTAAGGAAAATTTTACCTGGAAACCTGATTAAATTGATTACAAAGCAGTAAGGAGGCATTTCAATTTCTTTTACAGTAGACGCTGCATAAGAACTTGATTCAATGAAAGTTATTTTTGTGTTTGGGCACACAGAGATGTAGTTGCTTTAAAAGTTCATGTAAGCAAAGGCATCAGCATAATCTCCTTGGAGTATGTCTAAACCTCCCAAGCTCCCTGATATTTCAGCCTGCAAACTGGAGGAGACAAAAACCTTACCACCATCTTTGTGTCAAAACATCTTCAGGTGCTTCGCCAAATCAGGTGAGTGTTTCTTTGACTAGTCTAAACATATTGGCAAAGATAACTATAATATTAGTATAGCTTTTTTTTTGCTACTGTTAATTAACAGTAGGCAGGAGTTTACTTCAGATGTGCTCTAATATCAGCCTTTATAAAATAAGATCCTAATTAATAACAACTAAATAGGACATGTCAATTTTCAGGATATGTCAATAATCTAGACCCCATCCAAGGCCATATCCAAGCCAATTTCATATAGCTAAGCTATTTTACCTGATTTAGATGACAGCAGCTCCATGGCAGCATGGTACCCAACACAAAAAGTTCCCAAGCAGCTAGATAAATTGTCAGGCACCTAACGCATATTAAGCTCCATCTGCCCTTTCTATACTGCCAAAAGTACCTCATCTGGTTTTCATAAATTTAGCTTTGATACCCCAATACCACCACTTAAACTTTAAAAAGCAGATCTGATTCATTCTGCCTTGAAAATAACATCTGTGCTGTTCTAATGGACAAGTAACATAAAAATACAAGTAACATTCAATTGGTGTTACCCAAACTGAATAATGGCAACGTGTCTCAGTGGGTTTACAGAGTAAATTAGAAGCAACAAAGAACATTACTCAACTGCTGAAGGCTGTCACCCTTCTTCCTAAATGCTACTTTATATACCAAATTTCTCACTGAAACAGAAAGAATTATTTGGAAGAAACTGCGTAACACTTGAATAGGAATAGGTGTGTATTGGGCTTTTTTTCCCAACACAAACATGCAGGAAGCTACTCCACCTACATGAATATCCTACATGGATGTTCACTGCAAAGTTGTACAGTTTTGTCACCTAAAACATGTTAAAAACAAAAATAATAATGGAGATGTGATAGCAAGAAATAAGATTGTTTTAGAAAAATGAAGATGCTACAGTATTTAAAACTTTGCATTAGCATGCCCTGATACATATCCATACCTCTAAGCACTGTAACATGAATATGTCTTCCAAAACCTCAGTTCTAATCACACACTTGCCTCCAGCATTTCTGTCCTATTGAAGAAGGGAATTTTTTCATCTATTAGTGGAAAAGATGTCTGCCAGAACATAAATAAACTCACTAACATATTTGCAGGGCTTCTTAATTGACATTACTTCATCTCCAATTTAAATCTGTTTTGGTAATCCATTTTAGTGCTTAAAGGGGAGATGTGGATACTGTGATTCAATGTGCTCTAATGACTTCCAGAGCAGAAAGAGAACAATTTTGATTCCAGAGATGATAATACAATTGATGACATATAGCTTTGAGTCAGTCATGGTTTCCCATGTATGTCATGTTACAGATTGGTAAAACCAATTTGAATTTCTAAGCCTTTGCTCCTCACCTTTAATGCCTTATTTTTTGTTGATATTCAGCCAGTTAAAAATGTGCTATCTTAATTGAGGTGAAGCTTCTGGTTTTATTCCTTTTTAGAGGGGTAGAAAAATCCTTGTAGAAGTGTAAAAAGTATGTCCCAATGGACAACATGATGTTGATTCTGTGTTCGCTTTAATTGGTATCTCTTTCCTTCTGTGTTCTTTCTTCAAAATCTCCTGTGGCTTTTTTCCACTCACCCTACTATGTTTTTCACTAATTTTTTTTCCTCTGCCTCCAACCCACACTTAAACTTCTGCCAAGAGAATTTTAAGCCATTAATCGCTCAGTCAGATTTCCATACTCACAACATTTAACTGAATTCAACAACTCATTCAGCCATATTACAGTAAAATAAACGAATTTAAAAAAAATAAAACAACTACTTTGGAATAATGGAGAGCCTTAGCTTTCTAGAGCTTGATAATTTCACTTGGTACATAAACATACTGAAGGGATAAACATGCATTCATCAGGATTGGAATTCCCATTGAATCATTATTTTCTTTGTTGTGATTTTTTAGACATTTACATTAAAAGGATCAGAATACATACAAGAAGAGTGACACAAGAGTGGTCAGGCACTTATTGCATTGTGCTTACTTTTCAAACACCGAAATATTGTTTGAAATGCAATATTTCACCAGGAAGCTGAATATCATCCTAACACGTCCACTGCCAGTCATTAGGAAAAAAAATGCAACACTGAAACAGTTTTCCCAGAGAGATTATAGAATCTCTGTCCTTGAAGGCTTTCAAGACTCAGTTAAATAAATCCACATCTGACCTAATCTCTTTGGTAGTTCACCACTGCAAGGATTCATTCATGCAAAAACTTTACGAAGTTCTCTAAGTATATGTTAAAATAATATGTTGGGGACCCTGTAAACAAAGGGGTATGAACAGCTCACAATGGTCAAAGTTAACCTGAAGAGTAAACTAAAATTCATTGCATTATGCAGTTGCAGTCTGCATCTCTTCCATATCAGAGCTATGACTTTATTGCATTTTACCACAATTGCAAAATAAAAAGACATGATAACCAAATTGCATAGTCAGTTAACTGCAGAATAGAATGCTCTTATTTTAGATAAGATGAGGGAAAAAAAGTTTAAAACCATGAAAAGAAAATAATTACTTACATGAAAAAGGAAAAAAACCCAGCATATATTTTAGAATACAAATTTGAAACTTGAGACCAAGAGAACAAGTATAAACTGAAATGACTGGAAAATAAAATAGAGGAAGTTCAATTCACTACCCTACAGAAGAATGACAAAATGAAACAAAAATATAATGGCTGAAAATTAAGATTTAGAGGGTTTTATTGAAGTATTTTATTATATCCCTTTCAAGGTAATGATAGTAATGTGGATGGTTTGATATTTTCAAATTGTATGATGTTGCTTTCATAGTAATGTTCTCTTAAAATTAAGGTTTTTGATAGTTATGAATGATTACAAACATAAATCTATTTGTATTTTAAATAGGCTTTTCAGCTGGAGGCCCTAAGGTCTTTGTTGCAGTTCTTATAAATAGACCTTGACCTAAATATCCTAAGATTAGGCAAGCCCTTAAAGAGTTCCAGTTAAAAGCATTACCTGCAGAGGATTAGAGTAGACAAGTAGTCACGTTTCATACCAAACTATGACCTTCATCTAACACAAGTGTCATGTTCATTTAGGAAAGGTATCCGTACAAGGAAAACAGCGCTCCTCTCAAACAGTTTTCTCTAAACCATGTGGCTTGGCATATTTGATTTCATTCAGTAAGTGCCATACATAATAGGGACCCGTATTATGAAACTTCGCGATGCTCTGTTCCACTGAATGGAAAGCTAGAAAACACTCAGGACTGTATTCTCCCCTCAGTGCATATGCAACTTCTGTCATTGCTAATGAAGCCTAATTACACTCATTAGTCCTATTCAACACTTCCTATTCAACTTATTGATTGCAACAGGACTTGTGCTTTAGTGTGCAGCACCAACTAAAGCCCACACAAAAGAAAACAATTGCCTTATCTTCATATTATTAGATTTTTGTTTGTCTTCCAAACATTGCTTTTTATTTAGAGTTTGGAGGATGCCAAATATAATCTGATCTAAAGAAATCAGAAAAAAAGATTTAAATTCAATAATATTCAATAATATTTATTTAAATTTAATAATTTTGCCTCCTCTTTGTTGCCTACTGTATCCTGGTAAATGAAAACCAGAAAATACCACATGTATTTTTCCATGGATTGACTGCATCATTTTAGATCATCAATCTTCTGCTGGAAACATATAGAAAAGAGAAGCAGCATAATCACCTTGCTTCAAACCAAATTAATTTATCATGAAAAGGTGCAGAAAACAAAGAAATCCTTTGATAGATAGTAAGTTAAATAGAGCATAGGGGTAAATAAATTATAATGCAAAGCACTGGTAAGATATGGAAGAAGAGAAGAAAATAGTTTATGATGAGAAATTACTAAGCTTTAGCCAGGCTACAGGTTCCCCATTTGTATTACAGAAAGAAAAGCTACTATCACTACAAAATCACTTTGAAAATTAAATGATTTTTTAAACTAAGGCTGTTGAGGACTTGGCAATTTAAATACAGCCTAAGTTAAACCTACGTTTTTACTTGTAGGCCGTTCTGTATTAATGACGCCATAACACTAAAAATACATGCAAATTTATCAACTATAACTAGGGCCTGAGTTCTCCATGGCTTCCTAGCATCATCATCTGTTGCTGAACTGGGATCCTAAATCTGAGCTTTGATTTGGCAACTATCATTGCCATTTACTCTGGAAAGGTGAATTAATACAGCGTTATCCGCCTCACACTGCAGACAACATGAAACAATAGCTTGAAGAAATACAAGCTGTCAAAACTTTTTCAGAGCTTGTAAACACTTTTATTCCATAAATATAGGATTACATATATGATTTTTTCACTAGAAGACAATAATTAGCTGAAGCCAAGTCCATCAACATTTTGCTTTCTGTTTCTTCTCTCTATTTTGTCCAACTCTAACTTGCCACTTCATCTGTTTGGCATTAGCCCTTAGAGGTCAGCAGAAAGTTATCAAGGAGACACAGCAGCAGTGATGGGAGCCAAAAGAATAATCTATCCAAAATAATCAATTTAGTTGCTTAGGAAATAATGTGGTCACTCAAGCACAGAGAGACATAAAGTGGAGTAATAGAACGTGACTGTAAATTCCTTTCTCTTCTCCCTTTGTTTCAAGTGGAGAACAAGGATACCACTGTAAGAACTGAGGAATGGCAGAATGATGAGCAGAGCTGAGATTCTCTGAAACTGTTTTCCTGGGTACATTTTTATTATACTTATAACATGCGCTACAGAGGACACTGTATCACAATAAAATAAGCTAAAATAGAGAAATTAGGGGTAACTGAGAAAATTCACCTTGTTAAATATCAGAGTTGCTATTTGTACATTGTAAGATCACAGAAAATATTTGAGATGTCAACATTTTCATAAAGTTAAAAAGAGAAATGTATAATCATTTAATAGCTTTTTCTGACTCTAGTTTTGTCCAACTTCAAACACCTCTATACACTTACGAAGTACTTTCCAGGCTTGTTAAAGCTTTTACCACAGTCCCACAGTCATGGTAAACCACCTAACTAAATGGGGATATGCATGCCAAACCCAGAGCTGGCATAAGCAGAAGCACCTCCATTAACACCAGTTGTACTGTGCCTACTTTCACTATAGTCCTTCAGGCCTTGAGAGTCCAAAGCTTTAGGGATCTCCTATAATGAAAAGCTCTAGCAACATTTTGATAAATTACCAGAATATTCCAACATTTAAATAGCAAGCAGTGCTAAAACTAATGATTTATCTTCTCCTCAGAACTCCAGGGACACTACAGTAAAGGTGTTCTGGGCAAGAATGCGTTCTGTGTATTGCACATATACATCAGCACCATCAGCACGTTTGTTTGTTTCTTGCTTTGTCAGGTGGTCTTCCTGCCAAGATTTCTACAAGTTGCCTGAATTTAGAACATTACTAGGAAAAAAAAAAATATTTATTTTGCATTAACATGTATTTTTGGTATAATACATATAATTTTTGTAATATTATATAGATGTGGATATTATAAAACTAGTTCTGTAACAGGTTCAAGCTAAAATACCACATACAGAATTGCAAAATTTTTGAAAAAAAAGCTTGGTGTGAGCTTTCTCAACCAGTTATCACAAATGGGAGATGATTCTCAGTTCTGCTTCAGGAATGGGACTTAAAGCAATGCAGCAACATTGCCTAAGCAGCTGAGTATTACCTACACCTCCTTCATCTCTGCAATTTTTAGAGACTCAGACAATCTTAGTTAGTCTTGAGTGAAACAGAGAAAACTCATACCATTAATCCCAGAATGATGGGTTGGTTTGGAACATATTCATTAAGTAAAAAGCACCAATTACTATAATTGGCCTGAGGGAAAAGATAAATGTAAAATAATGGCTAATTCTATAATCTGATTCCATTAAAACAACAGAATTAATTATTTGGCTTTAGCTTTTTTTTTTTTTTTTTTTTTTTTAAAAAACAGGACAAGTACCATTGTTTTCTAGCAGAGTGAACTTCATTTATCAGGCTCTATTTTTATTGTGGCTTCCAGAAACTACTCATGGGTTAGGCTCCTAGGCTGCTAAATACTGTATTAGCAGCAAAATGTTAGTTAAGGGTGTACCGCATTTTCTGTAATTCTTTTCATATCAAATGCACATACTCTGCTGCTGTCTTTGCCTGAGCTCCACTGCAGTGAGCCCATGCCTGGCCATGTACCTCATGCACCCTGTTCCTGACCTACAGACCTGACTTTTTCCAGTTTCACTTCTGACCTGCTTCAAAGCTTGTCTGCAAATCTCAACTCTTGGCTGAACACGGTTACAGTTGCCAAACCTACTCCATTACTGTGCTGGGGGGTACTGCAGGATGATGCCCCAACGGGTGGTGAGACAGGGCAGCCGGCCCTGTTGGTCCCTGACAAAAGCTGTTGAGGTGTAACAGACAAAATGGAATGCAAAAGTTCTCCATTTAATGGGCACATACAGGGAATTAAAAAAAAAACAAAAAAAAAAACAACATAAACTTGAGTTATGCCTCTAATAATCTACAGCCCAACTCTGATTCTAACAGCAAAAGATCTAACTGAACAGGAGACTTAAAACAGAGAAAGTCATATCTACAATTCCCAAGCTCATTCATCAGATAAATTGTAGGTATGAAGGTATTTGTTCCTTCCTATGCCTATAAGGCATATTACTGAAGACTTTTTCTTGATTAATAGGTATGATTCTAACCTGTAAAGAGAGTTATGATGCATGTGCCTTCAAATTATTCTTTTTTTAAGCAGATTTTTTTTTTAAAATAAGCTTTGCACATTCCCAGCCCCAAGAATAGGCTTGACAGTGCAACTCTACCACCGAGCAGGAAAATTGCCAGAAGAAAACCAAAAGAAAGAGTCGACAGACTCCATCTGAGATGTTGAGAAACTTGACTATTTCAGCTAGACTTGTAAGAACTTAATAAACCAGGAAGCCAAGAGAAAGCTGTGCATACCCAAAAACACTACGTAGGAAGCCTTTCTATCAGTGATGTCTTACTGGATATTGTACCAGTAAGCACTCTGTTGTTTACACAGAGCACAATGAAGACCTTGGTCTCCTCCTCAATCTATTTTGCTCTCTTTTATGCAAGTGAATATAGAAACAACAGTGCCTTTGCAGCCATAAACAGAGAATTTGTCAAACAAGACTGACCATACTCAGTACTTGAGAGAAACAAATATGCTTTAAAAGTTTTAACAAAAAATACCTGAATTTTTCACAGTAGAAAGCTATTATTAATTTTCTTCAGAACATATCCCTTAGGGCTAAGATACCCTTTTCTTTGTTCCTTTTGTATTTCCCCTTACCTTTGAACTACTGAATATGTATTTCAATTTTTAAAATGTCATGATCTAACCTATGAGTTTATTACATGACCATGTGACACAGTCAGCATTACAAAACATAACTCATTTTACAAATGTACCACATAGCAAACAACATAGAGTATTTTAAGATTGCCCTTCCCAAACGTACAAGGCTCACAAGTCAGGCATCAATTATTAAAAGACTTTGTTTTAAAAACAAACTCAGTTTGCATTCTAGTCATCTTCTGGTGTGAATTATCATGGTTTTTGGCTTGGCTCTGAGATTCCTTAATATATCTTTAATTATCTTTAATGCCTTAAGAAGAAAAAAAAATAATCCATATTCTTAGACAAGTTACAATTGTCATATTTGTAACACAGTTGTGGATGGCCTTTCCACAAATACGTATTTAAGTAAAACCTTTTTTAATAAAGCATTCCAAGATGAAAACAATCCATCATTCATATATCCTAAAAGATCAGGTCTTGAAAGGTGAATATAATTCTTTACTCTGATCAAAGATGATTTAAGGCTGACATGTAAAGCTCTAAACTGTAGGGAGATTATTAGAGGCCAATAAAGATGAATGAACTGACACATTCCATTTTTGGAGGCCACGGAAGAGCCAGAAACAGCAGAGCTATTTTAACATTAGTTAATAACAAAAATGGAATAGTCTTTAGTTTTGTTACCAGCAGTCAGAAAAACCCTTAAGATATCATTTTTCTAATTTATTGCAGAGTAAACTATTTAATAGATATGTGATGTGCCCTCCATTTTTAAAGGTTATATTTTATAGTATTGTTTTATTTCGAGACAAAACTTATAAATTCATTAACACAGCTTCATTGGGTAATTTACCTTCTTTCACTATATCTGTTCATAGACACATAGAGGTCAAGGACATGGCTTATAAAATATATCATATCAAAACAAAATGCAACCAGCTAGCCAAAGTGTCATGCTCCCAACACTGCAAACTACAAGACTATAAAAGAATATTTCAAGGGAAACACAGTTAACAGAATTACTTTTGCGTGTAGAAAAACAAATTACTAAGGACTGTGGTCAAAAACAGATTTTTTTTTTTTCAGTAGATTATTCTGATTACTTAAAAGATATTCACTTATTTCACAAGTATCCATAGGACTTTTTGAAATCTTGATATTTAGACTGAAAAAAAGGATTCTTGTGATGTTATCTATTTGCTCATCTAATCTTTTTAGACTGCTGCAATCAGAGATCATAAATTCTGCAGATAAAGGACCAATTTTTTATGGTGTGTTTATACATTGACTTTTGCAAAATGTGCAAAGCATAAACTATTATTGTATTTTACGTAATAAAAAATAGTGACAGTTAGAGACTTGACAGTGATATGTGCATTTTCTCCCCATAACATTCCTGCCTTACAAGGCACTTGGGCTTCTGGCAAGGTATCTCCCACTGCACTGCATATTTGTGATTAAATACTACCTTACTCTTTTTCCACTGCTAACACTTCCTTCCCCGGAGTGAATCCGGGCTCTTTACAATCCATTCAGCATTTCTGCTCTAAGTTTCACAAGGAGATTTGTCAGCACTGTGACATAGCTATATAAAAGAAACAGACACTGCCCTGATTAATAAGGAGAATGAATTGTAATGAGAATTTCTACTGGCTACTGTACCAGCAAGAAAGAATAAAAAATAAACGAAGACTCTTCCGGTACAGACTACTTCATCTTAGAACTGTGCAAAATATGACAATACTTGTCTAAATCTCTGAACCTGTCTAAACCAGTAACTGAAATAGTTCTAAATCATGTCAAAGTTAGATGATTAACAACAAAACAAAACATAAACATATACTTTGAAATGTGCTGTAACAGTGCCAAACATTTGCTATTGCCCACCTACAGTTTACACAGATGCTTGGATTTTTTTACGGGCAAAATTTGGCTTTTACTTCTCAGCAGAATGCAGCTGGGACAAGACAAATCATTAAGCAGTGGACACAGCTGAAAGAGGCAAGCTAACTGGAGATTTCCTACTGTGAGGAAGCTCAGGATACACATGGTCTAATTTTAAGAAGTGACGAAGCACAATGTATGCTCAACATGCTAGCATGAAACGAGACACTCAGAAGTGCAAACAAATTCACTGCTGCTGTCTTAGGTTGTTTCCCCCTTCTGTCAGACTACCAGCAATTACCTTGCATAACCCAGTAGATAAACAAGAAAACTCTTAACCTACATTGCTGCATCTACTGGAGTTAACTAAGCACTGAAAATTGAGGACCATTTGGGGAAATTTGCATTCTGCGTATGTAGTCACACAGGTTGAATGCAGAAGTATAGAAGAAATTAGAGTAAAAAGGCAAGTTGTTCAATAGTAAAACTTATTAAGTGTACTTTAGTACTCAGTAGAGGTCACTGATAATCAGATTGGAGTAGCCTATACTGAGTGAGCTACTGGACTGTCAAGAGATTCTGACTTTCAGACTGCTTCTTCAGAAAAGGCTATAGTGTTCCTGAAAAGCGTGGCATCTGACTAGCTCACTATTTTGAAGCAAAAAGGTCATGATCTGCAACGTACCTTAATTTTACTAAAGTTGTTTTTTTTTTTTAATCACCTGACTTACTGGCTAAGTTCAATGATCAAGTTACTGGCCTAGTTCAGTGTTCTGAACTGGGAAAAAAAGCATCATAAAATCATATACAGACCAAAGATACACATTTCTATCTTTTACTAAAATGGTATATACCCAGTAATTGGTGCCAAAAAGTAAGCATTTGATGCCTTTCCCACTTTGAACTAAAACGTTCAGAACTTTGACCTTAGGAACCTCTTTTGCTAAAGTTAATAATATATTTACGTTTTTCAAAGACTTTCATTTATTTAATGCTCATATTTTTAAGATGTCTCAGGTGACAAATCAGAACATGTAAACCAGGCTCTTGCTCTTAAATAGCCACTGGGGTGAGAATCTTACTCTTGCTTTCTTCCTGTTTTTCTTATCCTCTCCCCCCAGTGTCATGGTATTGGAAAGAGCAGTTTACACGTCCACTGAAAGTTTCTCTTAGAATTAAATGATCTAGGCACTGCCTTACCTATCTCCTTCAAAAACTCCATCCAAATATATTACATATCCATTAGGAATACAGTCTTATAAATTGTTTTGGAAATTCTGGACAATAAGCATTACTTTGAATGAATAACAACAAACCTTACATATGCACACACACACTGTACATTAGCCATAGCAACTTTGAGATGCTGATCACTCAGTCACACACTGAGGTCTCACAGGTCTTGGTTAAGTAGATGGATGACAGGAGCTGAGAATTCTATCTAGAGCAAAGTCAGTGCTAATGACTAAATTTTTGTAGGGGAAAACAGAGAGAAAGAAAACTTTAGTTTCGCCATTCCCAAACTGTAAGCATACAGAGATACATGAAAGGTATTTCAGACTACATCTCCTTCAGGACTGAGAAAGCAAACAGAAAATTAGATGGGGTCATCATGTCAGTGGCAGCTGATCTTGAGAAGCACTGGTAACCTGGAAATGATGCCTGTGCTTTTAAACTAAGATGGAAATGTCCACACTGAGTATGCCATCAGTTATCTGTATTTTTTTTTAGCTTTAATATTGAATAGCACAGATGTGGACATTTTGGCTTATCATCCTACTTAAAAAATAAATTGGGATAGCTGCAGAAATCTGTCTTGATACTCTGCCTACCGTCACATTTCACAGAGATTCCTCAAGGCAAACAAGAACAGGTTGCCCTACTATGACTCAGGCGTCTTTTGAATCATACCTGCATGGAGACCATCTTTATATGTTATTTCTCTGTGCTTTTGGAATTAATAGCCACTGCTGCTTTCAAATTCCAGCTCTCCATCTCAAAAACTAAACCACTTACACTGCTCCACACATATGGAGATATGTGTTCTCTATGCATACATGGATATATTTTCACATCTGAAAAAAGTCAACTACAGAAAAAACGAATGTCAGGAGAAAAGTGAAACATAATGGAGGAGTTTTAAACAGTTCCCACCCAAAGTAATCCTTATAAATGAAATAGAAACAGAAAATTCAAATGCTTCTCTCTTGCAATAAACTGAATATCCATGTATTCTATATAAGCTCCAGTAAGCAGGTGCATATGCCTGGATTTATTAAAAACGCAACACTGTTGGGTTGTAGTTACTTCAGTTATTTAAACATGCTCCATACAGAGCAACTTTGCATATGCACCACTGATATAGAATCACATAGAACAGTATAGTCTTCATCCAAAATATGTATAATAGAGGTCCCTTAATGATAAACAGGCTACTTTACCATACTATTTTAAATACATTGTTTGAAGTCTTTTGGTTTTTCTCTTTCAGTGCTCTAGAAGCAATTATCAGTCATTTTCACAACCACGTATATGCATCTGCAAAAGGGAAGAGCAAGGAAAAATCCTTACTGACATACAACCCTTCTCGGTTCATATTTCTTTGTTATACAACCAGAATTTGCTCTACTGAAAGTGATGTGATTGCCAGAAATATGCTTTCCTTTTTTTTCTTCAGTGCTCATCTGTCTTATCATGCTTTGTTCTGAAACAACCTTAGTTCCATGAAATTCTTACTTCCTCTCAAAATTCTTTCATTGATGTAGTCTATGTACCACTCTCTTTTATATCTTCCTAATCCGCCTTGGAAGTTCAGGGGTACATTCAGACAATATGTTCAGAAGACAGCAAAAACTTAAAAAAAACCCTGAAAATACAGCATAAAGTAAAATCCTCCCTCCCCATAAGCTTCTTGCACCATGCAACACCTGAACTGGCTAACACATTGTTTATATTTAAGAAATAAAGACTTGACATAGAGCCCAATAAGCTAAATAGAAGTCTTCCTACTGATGTCATCTGGCTTTGGATCAGGTCCTAAACCAAGAGAGGTCATTAAACTGTTCTCTTGTTCCTTGTTTTTTCTGTGCCAGTCACTCCAATTCCACTATGATGCCATATAACCCGTCACAGAAAATGGATTGACTTCTTACATAGACACATTAACAAACCCTGACAGGCAACAGAAATATCCAAGTATATAGATATTAATTTTTCAGTACATTCTAGTTAGTGCTAACACCAATAAGACAATTTTTGGCTCTTCATTTGCAATTTAGTGTTTGGCAATTAGCAGTTTTGAACTCCATTAAGAATTTCAAGTCTAGAATGGGCCAGTTTGCAACATCCCTCGCCCATTGCAAATTTCTCTTAAATCCTAGCTTACAAGTGTCAAGTTTTATAATGGATAGTTCTATTTATATGCAAATTATGACATAGAAAAGGGTGATTTCTTGAATTTTACTTACTTTTCTCTAAAGGATTTCCTTCTTTTATGTTTTTGTTCTTATCTTTATGTGGTGGTTTTCTTTCTACCTATCACACCCCGTTTATCTGGGTGCTTAAGAACAAAGCAATACCAACAAAGTACTTCAGAGAATTTGGGAACATTGAATGCAAACTGCACTCTCACTGACCTTCAGGGGGAAAAGGTACTTGTAAAATGCATTTTATCTGGGAACAGAAATTATATAAAGCCTTTAAATGACAGTAGTGATAACATCTAAAAAGTTTCTAAAATCTATTCCACAAAAAAGCAACTCAGTGATCCTGGAGGTTTAAATGAATCACAAGCAATTAAAACTGGGTGTGAGGCAGATTGTAGATCTGTCTTCATTTCAAACCCCTGTAAGCTCAGTATTGGTCCTTCCAAGACTCTTTACATGATCCAGAAATAAATCCTGCTATATAGGTTAGAGTGAAACATGAGAGCACACTGGAAAAGAAACACTGCTTTGTGGGAAAGCGATGCCCAGAAGAGCTTCAGGCTTTCAAGAACTAATAAACCTGGCATCCTGCAGGTGCTATTCTACTAACTTACCATTGCTTCTATTAGTACATCTGTCTGGTTCACTATATACCATGAAATGTGTTAGGAAGTTCATTATGACTGGTTAGCTAAGCTAGTGCTGAGTGGGAAAAATTACCAGCTAAAAAAACCCAATGAGACAGGTGGGAAAAAAAGCTCCCTGATTCTTTTGAAAATATCCTGTAATTCAGCTCTTTTTAGATTTTGTTTCTATTTCCCATATAGGTGATGAGAACCGAAGATAGTTATAGATTATCAGGATACTGTCAACATTTCGAAGAATTAAATATGCGATTAGAGTCTAACACAACAGCAGTTCTTGATTTCTCCATGCACTGGAGAAAACAGCAATAACCTGTCTGATACTTTTCTTGAGCGACTGTGTGGTCGTTACACTGGATATTCAGTTTGCTAAGGAAGTAGTGAAGCTACTTTAAAACGAAAAGAAAAAAGTATTTAAGTCTTTCAGGAAGTCTTGTGGGGCACCATTGCAAAGTAAATCAGCCAACAAAATTTAGTCACAAAACAATGAAGAGATTGCCCCATGTGCCTGCACAGATGACACTGGCCTGAGGCTTATCTTGTAAGCACAGTAATAAGTAGTCTTATTTTGGGGAAGCTATTATACTAAAGAATGTGCATCTCTAGAAAGCACATTAAAATTTACTAAGAATATATATCACAGACCAATGAGCTCTCTAAACTTAAGTAAATAAATCATTTTGGCTAGATTCCATTTTTAGCACAAATAAGTCCTAGGCTGATTCTTCTTCCAGGCTCCATGTAGTAGGCAAACTAAAATAACTTCTAAACCAAACTTTCCTGTTGCTAAGTACTACGTTGTATTTTTAGTAAATTCATTAATGTGCATTTTAGTAAATTTAGCCCATTAAAAAAAAAAAAAGGATCCAACACTATCCATCCTTCTCACCCTGACAAGTTGCCAGTAGTTCATATTAAAAAAACCTTCTCTTAATGCTAATGAGAATGTAGTATCTTGAATGATACATGCTGTCTTCCTCAGTGCTGATGTCATGTTCCACTTTCACAATTTACTTTAGTCATTTGTGGTTTTTATTACTAAAAATCATCTCCACTGTTCTCCTGAAACATCTGATTTGAACATTTATGTGATGTGCTGAGGTGAGAGCAGCCTGGCAAGGGGGAATAATTCACAGACTCTTACTTCCTGGTTTTGCATCATCTTATGAAGAAAAACTAATGAAAATAAATAATAATTTTCTTATTCATAACAGCTAACTTCCTGAATGCAAAACAGGCAATGTCTCAAAATAAAACTGGTTAAAGGCTGACTCTGAATTTTAAGCCTATAAAAATTATTGAAATATCACTTCACTTAGAGACTATTAGCCAATGCACAGATTTTTAAAATTATAAAGGGTATGTAAGTCTAATTATTGACTGATAACCAAACATTTATACACACACAAAAGCATACCCACATACATAGACGTACATATGAAATTGGACTTCAGTTGAAAAAGGACTAGGCTTTTCAGAAGCATTTAACAACTTAACTCTGATAGAAATAAATAGGTCTCAAATGCCTAAAAACTTCTAAAAAACTAAACCAAAAGACGTTTTGCTTTTCTTTCTATCTACTAGCTCATAAATGACCAATAACTATATGAATATTTAACAACAATCTATTTTCCCAAAACAAATGTGCCAAAAATTTCATAGAAGTTTCTCATTTAGTATGCTGGTAGACTTTTTCAAAGTCCAAGCAGAATGATTTTTATTATTAGATTATCCCCACCATGTATTGAGCCTTGCAGCAAAAAATTCATAGGAAAAAAAAAGGAATAAGGCTAAGTTCTACAGTAAGTGCTTGATGGGTCTCTCCATGAGAATGGCATTAGCAGAATCTGAAGAGAAACTGAGGGACAGCTTCAAATGCTAATCACATACATACTTGGATAAGAAAGAATTTCAGTATTTAAAAAAGATGACCATAAATTAAGTTAGAAATAAAGACTCCTTAATTAGTATTTTCATGTTTAAAGACTTTAAAGATTTCTTTGTTGGTTTTTCTAACATTAATTTGGAGGCTGGCCCTGCCAAAGGTGGTAACACCACTGTTGCCAGCTCAAGGATTTTTAAAGGTCAAGGCCAGCTGAAATCTGTCAGTCTAGCACAGCCTAAAAATCATTCACACAATAAAAAGCCCAATAAACACTTCACTGCCTCTAGCAACCAACCACCTGCTCTGTCCATATGCGGTCACTGAAAATCTAGTATAAACCCTACCTTCTTCACTAGTCATTATTCATAGATGAAAGCAATCATTGATTTTTAAATTGCATGGCCAGTATATGGAGGAAGCAAATTACATTAAATCTCATTCTCTAAACTCATATTCCTGCCTTTACTTGAGGCAGTACTTTACCCTTTGGCGCATATTGTACAAATATTAGTATTACATTGGATATATCTTTATTCTATAATCTAGATTCAAAAAAATCCCAGAAACCTATGGTGAGTTTCTAGCAGAATGGAAGGAAGGAGGGAGAAAAGAAATGTTTATTTTCATTATATTAAAACATCAAGGAGAATTTACTTTATAGTACTGGCTCAAGCATCTCATGATTCCATGCACCACAAGCTCTGACATGCATACACTGACTTAGAGGGGCCTTTAAGAGCTGTCCATGGGTATTGCAAATTACCGGCATTCAGTGGATGACAAATCCCTTAAATATCTCCTTAAAATTCTAATTTGATATTAGTCTACAGAACATATCCAATTACAAAGTTTATTTTCACCAAGTTTCTGCCTCTTCGTACTAGGCAGTACAATTCATTTTATGGCTTGTTACATTCATCTCCCTACCTCTGTGGCATACAGTTCATTGAATATTTTAGTTTTCCTAATATATTAAGATAGGTTTTCAAGCATCAACAACTCAGATGTAATTAAAAGACTGCTAGAACATAACAGATGGATTCAACCCTCAAGTGTAATAAAATCCAAGAAACAGGAAGAATACAGAGTGTGAGAGAAAGAGAGAGAGAGGAAGAAGGAACCCCTGGCAATAAACATTCAAGGTTTTTGAATTTGCAGTCAATACAAGAAGTGAATTGATCCAGTGTTTAAAGACACTGGTCATTCCAAATGAACTAGTTATGAAAGTTAAGAGGGTTAGAGAGCAAGATTAAATGGAGAACTTTATCAATCACATATTGTAAAAAGAGTTTTGCCTCTGCCACCAATTTAACAACCCTGCAAAAAACTACAATTGGGAAACTTCCCACCTAGTATTCCGCCTTCAAAATATTCTCCGAGTTCTTAAGAATGAAGCAAATTAATTGTAGCAAATGAAGCTTTTCTGAGAGAATATAGTGCCCATCTCCATCTAATCTTCAATTAAGTATTAGTGTTCAACCTTTGTGCTAGCATGCTCAAAATCATGACAATTAGCCAGAGCTGGTTGGAAGCAGTTACTGAGCAGCATATGCTGCCAGTGTCCGTATTACATTTGTATTGTGATAGGAGGCCTTCAGTCTTCTCAGCTGTCAATCTCTTGCTCTTCTGTAGAATTACATTCACTTAACAAGGAAGGAAAAGGATGTAAAATAGTATGATGTCTGCATCCAGCTTCCTGACATCAAATATGTACATAATTATATACATCACTAAGGATCTCTATCAATACAACATGATAAATCAAAGTAAGTATGTGCCAAGATTTCCTCTTTGTCACAAATTGAAATAAAATGTCCATACTGTCCATGTGCAGAACAGAACAAGGAGCCCAGACTTACTCATGAGTTTTGAATGCCAAGTGCCTCTTTGCACATCATGCAAAGAACATCAGACCCATATAATGAAATGCACGATGTCAGCTGCTATGTCTGGATGCTGTAAAAGGATGCAAAACACCCTGATGTTGTATTTAAATTGACAGGGGTTACTATATTGGGAGTTTCTGCTGTCTCAGTGGGAGCCTGGGGACATTGCTGTCAAACCAAGAAGCAAAGATTGCCCTGTGAAGGGAGCCCTGTCAACTTCTTTTGCATCTTCCACAGTAAATTTTTCTCCATGTTGTTCATTCTTGGAGAATCCACATGCTGACTTCAGTTTCAGATCCACATCTTTAAGCTGTCAGTCATTTGAAACAAATTCTCCCTACCATTCTCTTCCATCAAATCAAAGTGAAACTAAATAATAACGGAATCACCTCAGTGCTGTGTTTTCTGGTTAGAATCAGCACCGTCAACCAACTAATTCCTATTTACCAAAAAACAAAAGGAGTAGTCTCTGCCTCCTCAACATCAGTGAAACTACTGACCAATCCTCCTTACATGTAGCTACGCATTTATACTTAGCATGTATTCTGCTTATCAAAAGCTTGCTGATCTTGCACAAATCAGATTAAAACACATTATACAAGAAAAGCTATATATTCAGTACAGCAAACAAACCCATTCTGACCCAGAAAAAAGTAATGCTGCTTGTGGCATCTCTCTGGACTTTGTAAAATCCACTTGCCAGCTTAGTTTGGCCCAAGTAGACTGGGAAAGAAGAGAAATCAACATGGAAACCAAGATGACTGTGAGGCTGGCTTTCAGACATATGATTTTATAACCATTTGTTAAGCTGTTTTACCTGAACCCAGCAGAAATGGAAAGTAGGCTGCCCTCCAGATTCACAAGAATGAAATATAAAAAAAGGCACAAATAAAAATTAATAACTTCATTGTATCCTTAGTCTCTTTGAACATCATGTTATTCATACATAATAAAGAATGCCATATGAATGTTTAGTCGTTTGCTATCCTAACAAGTGTTTTGAGATTTTTGGGTAAACAGATATTTTACAGTCATACACATTTGTGGGGTTTTTTGTTGCATGCATTAGAATCCCAGTCCTTATTAGTTTTTACAGACCAATAAATTAATTAAATCAAATAAGTTTGGGGTTTTTTCCTGAATAAGAATTTAAGGCCTAGATCCATTAGGAAGGACCATTACTATTCTGTATAAATATGCCTGTCATTGGTCTCTAATAGTCGGATCTCTATTTTCTGTTTTTATTATTCTTAGGTATTGGCTGTACCGCAGCATGGACATGGAAATGGACAGATATTTT
The DNA here is from genome assembly GCF_000687185.1 of Egretta garzetta. NCBI lineage: Eukaryota > Metazoa > Chordata > Aves > Pelecaniformes > Ardeidae > Egretta > Egretta garzetta. The sequence goes on along the minus strand of NW_009260182.1, from coordinate 3,811,296 downwards.
CTCTTGTTTTTTTCCAATTTTCTCCCCCATTCCATGGTGTGTGGGGGAGAGTGGGCAAGCAGCTACTTGGTGCTTAGTTGCCAACTGGGGTTAAACCACAACATCTTCTAAACATAACACAATCTGAATACTCATAAGCAGATTTAGAAATTACTCTAACATTCAAATTATTTGTTTTTGTATGAAGAAAACAGGTTTTGCAATGGGCTGCCATTGGTGCTCTGCTTCACTAACATCTAACGAAGAACAACTGTAACTTATATTGCTCAGTTAGAACAACAAAAAGCTGTGTTGTTTGGGGGTTCTGGGTCCTTGAAAAATTAAACCCCTGAGATTAAATAAAGAAAAACTGGGGTACTCAGCATTATCAGATGCTTTTAGTCTTTGTCATGATCTATATACTGGAAAAATAGACCTATAGCTAACTGCATTGCATTTAATTCATATCATTGAGTTTCCAGTTAGGTATTGAAAGCTCTTCTGAAGCAGTAAAAGTTAAGGTCTTTGGGGAAAGTTTCTGACAGGAACTGTCCCACCACCCTCTTTTGGGAATGCTAAGGCTTGTGTACCACTTTTGATGGAGCTGTCTAGCCTTATCTCCTAAATAGCTGGGAGCTCATTTCCTTTTTAAAAATAACTTCAAATACCATAATTTTCCATTTCTCACCCACTTTTTAAGTTAAAAGACTTAGGTATTTAATAAAGCTTCATTAACAAAGATATATGTTAAAAATACCCATTCCAGGCAATATAAAATTCATAGCTAGCCAGCCTTCAAAGTACAGATGAAACTCAGGACGCCTCTGTTTAATTGACTTGTAAGAACACAAATTTGTCTGACTGATGGACAGGTGACACCTTAATGTGGCCTTCCCTTGCAGTATTATGACAAGATAAAAATTACTTACAGTTATTGTGAGGAATGCTGATGCCAAACATATAAGCTGAAAAATAAAGACAGACATACTTGTCCTGCAGCTCAGTTCCTGTGGAGGTATTGATTTGGAAATCCTAGAAACCCCCATTAGATATAGTTTAGTTATGCTTAATTTCTTAAGCAACAGTAGTTCAAAGATTAGACTTCACAATAATCAATACCTGTAGACAGAGCTTGCTTATGTACCCAAGTATATTTCTGGGCACTATTATATACTTTGTGATTAACAAAAAAAATAGTTTTCAGTAGAATTAGAGTTTCATTAAAGAAGAACTAAAAGGTTTGGGGAAAGAAAAGTGACCATAAAAGTATCTAAAGTCCCAAATCATCCCAAATACTGGAAAAATCACCCGATAGCGTACTGCAGAAAAAAAAAAAAAAAAACGCTTTTTTTGCCTGGAAAAGCTGTGAGAATATTCTTCTCATGCCAAAACCACATATTGGTGACAAAGAATACAGCTTGATTTTGACAGTGAGGTTTTGTAAACTGAAACTGTCAGAATAGACTATTTGGAAAAATCTTCAGGATGTTTAGTAAGGGAATGTACTAAATATAGAATTATCAGGACATCATAGAATATGTTAAGTTGGAACGGACCCCTAAGGCTCATCGAGACCAACTCCATGCTCCTTGCAGAACTACCTAAAACTAAACCGTATGACTAAGAGCATCATCCAGATTCTCCCTGACCTCTGACAGGCTTGGTCCCATGACCACTTCCCTGTGGAGCCTGTTCCAGTGACTGGCCACCCTCTCAACGAAGAACCTTTTCCTAATGTCCAATCTGAACTTTTCCCCTGATGCAGCTTCATCAAAAATGAACATCAATTTTAGTAAGCCACTTGCCTAACTAAAATCACCCCCATACCACTTCTTCCACATTTCAAGCTATGGTATTATTCTCCAAACAGGATAACAAGAACAGCATACAGCCTATCAAAGAATTTTGAGAGCTTTATCTAAGCACCTTCTTCACAGTATATGGAAAGCAAATCATGAACCACAAGTTATGACAATTCTGGCTTCCCACTTCCCCACCGAAATAAAAATCGGGTCTGAGCAAGGAATGAGCTTGAGACCACTGCTCTAATTACAGAGCCAGTTAAACACATGGGCAAGATCCATCTGCAAGGAGATCCAAGAAGATACTGTCAAAGTAATTTAACGCATTAAACATTTAAAGCACCTCTCTCATCTACTACTCAATAAACAGAAAGGTGAAATGTGTTTTCTTTTTAGGCAGTCTTTTTGTTTCTCAGTAGATTAACTCTCCTTTTCAATGCAAACAAAACAAGAAAAAAAATAGACAACTCATTTGTGTGTGAATCATTATACATCAAAACCAAGCAAAAAAGAATAAAAACAACTGCATAAAAGACACTGTCACAATTCAAAGGCCTGACTGTGCAACATTTGCAAAACAATTTACGATGATAAATAGATTTTAATTTCTAAAAGCTTCACATACTATCATGAAAAAGTTTTGAAATGGAGATGGAAAAAAAAAGACCCTAAGGATTTTTAACAATTGTGAAATATAACTCAGACTTAAAATTAAGACTTTAAGCAAATAATAATAATAATCTTTTAGGAGTGCTTTTGAAAGCCACTTTTGAAAACCTAAACCAAAAGAGAAGCATAAATTTAAAGAGGTTTTTTATTTAATTGTGTTACCTATCAAACCCAGTACAATCCTAAGCTTCTTTACTTCTAAGAGAAAATATTTTTAACAACTACAGGGCATAAGGACAACAGCAGACAAACTACTCATATCTTATAGGGTCTACACAATGAAAGAAATAACAGTATAAAATTGAGAAAAGGTAAATTGTGGCTAATTAGCAATCTGAAATTATTTCTTAATATTGAGTTCTAATAAGGCTGCAGAAATCTGGCAAATTCTTGATCTCTTACAGAGAAGTACTAAGAGATGTAAGGTAATGAACCATTCTTAGAACTTGCAAGACTGCACCTCTTCCAGTTGTAGGCACAAAGGTTATGGGAATAATCAGGGAAATGAATTCATGATACAAAATGGTTTGTGGAAAATAGTCTCATTCCTTAAAACTCCATAAAGTGAGAAGTCACAAAAAATCATTGTTGCTATATCAATACGTCATTGATAGCCCATTGCGGCATGATCTGGATGCTTTCTACACGCAGCACTAGAAAACCAAGCTCTACTAAAATTTGTGTATATTGATATGGATAACCAGCAGATTATCTGGAAAAGTCGTTTAATATTTCATATTGACATGTAGGTGACAGAAGGAAAATGTTTTCAAGTAGAGTCCCTTCCAGACTTGGATAACTTGAGGTTGCAGATAATCTGCATTCCTTCTTTTAAGGAACAAAATTTCTTTCTCAAAATATTCTGGGTTATTACAGTTTACCAACAGGAAATATGATATACCAGAGGATAGCAAAATATTATAATGTACAGTGCACAGCTAATTAAATGATTCTTTAAAAACCGAATGCATTCTTAAAAGCTGCCCAGCTCAGCAGATTTATTGTATACAGCCACTCCATCATGATTAGTAAGTGGGTTTTAAACATTTTTTAATAATGTAATGCAAAACTACTTGTTGTTAAAGTATTACTATTCTCTTCTTTCCCTGCATTTTGTAGACAGATAGATTTACTCCCTGGAATGCAAAGGAAGCAGAATTAAGTTTATTATAGGAAATTTTTATAATTGTTTGTAGAATTCTTCATTGGATTTGCCACTAAAGTACAAATAGCTCTTCTGCATTTGAAGAGAACTCCTTCATTCTTCTAAACTTTTAAGGTAGGTCCCTTCTTTCTAGAAGATACCGTATAAAATATTTTGTTTTCTTTAAAATATTCAAAAACTGTGCTAAATGGAACACTAAATTACAATAATATGCATGAAAAAGTAACCCAACAAACAGTGAACCTGTTAATTCTGTTTGTGTTGGAGGGGGCACACTTGCAAATCTAAACTCAGCCAACCAATCCTCCACAGTACAGGGAGCATTATAATACTAAAATCCCTATTGAAGCGCTTTTTAGTTTGAATTTAACAAGACCCTGACCACTTGTTATCATGAAAGAGCTAATGCCATTTTCCACGTAAATCAAGGTTTTGACAGGGATGTCCTGAGAAATTTCCAGTCCGAATAACTGCATTCTTTCCCTTCCCATCCTTGACAGATACTTAGTATTGCCTTGTGGACTTACTAGCTGCCAGAGGTGGCTGCAAATCATTGACAACCTGAACATTAAGGGGAAGTTGTTTTGTAAATGCAAATAATATAATATTCATGAAACTGAAACACAAAGATATTTTTCAGTATAAAATAATTATTCGTGATCACACTTAAATTAAAACACCACAAATGATATTTTTGCAATAGCCTCCTAATTAACTTTATGTTAATATCTTCTTTTGGAATACCTTTCTGACTTCACTTTTTGTGAAGAACTTTTCCTTTGAGAAAATCCAAGTAGAACGATAATACTTTTTAGGAATGTAGAACTTCAAATTTAATTTTTAGCTTCAAAACTATTTTATTAACAGAGGAGTGAATCTCCTCCCCCCTGCCCCCCAAACACAGAAAAAGATATTCTACAAACATGGCTGTCATCTTCTGAGAGTGTCATTCAAGCCTGCTAGGTTAATTATTGTTTAGAAGTCAGTCAGTCATGCAAAATTCCAAACTAACTGAAGCATCAAATAAGCAATAGGACCACCATTATACGACTCTTCAGTCTAGAGTGAAATAACAGCGTAAGTGTAGGAAGTGAGCTAATACCTTTCAGTCTAGCGAATTCACTTAAATGTTGATGCAGCCCCCGTGAAACATTTAAGACACTGAGTACAATCTTACGTTATCTTGATTTTATTGCATTGCTGCCTGCAGAACAGACTTGAATTTAACTAGCACATGCCACTGAAACGATATGAGAAAATTTAAGTGAATGCCACAGTTAAAAAAGAAAGGTTAACAATGAACTTTCTGAACTTATCATACAAAACTTGTTTGCACTTGATATCCTCCTTTCCCAAAGCAAAATTTGATTCTGTACTTTAGCATATTCAAAGATATTTTAATTTAATTTTAATTAAAAGCTAGAATAGTAAAGTATAAGGATGAAACCAGTATCCAGATTAGATAAAAAGTAACTGGATATTTTAGACTGCAAATGTCGTTGCAATTTGCAGACCACTTCCAAAGGGTATTGTTGTTCTTCACTGATAAAATTGAGACCGAGGACAGATGTGAGTGAAACTGTATGAGGTCATTCCAGCTAGGCTTATCATACAACCAAAAATTCCTAAGCATGTGTAGGTTTTCCACCCAACACTTATACATGGGCGGATTTTCTTACATTTGATCATTTGTCTGGTATTTTAGATGTGCAGATAAAACAGAAAGAACCTACTCTGTCCACTCCTACTACATGATCAGATCAATGCTTTGCTCTGGGCTTTGAGCATGAGCAGGAACAAAAAGTGAGTCAGACAAAAAGGTGTGGGCTTGGAGCACAGCAGGCTGCCAGCCTGCAGTGAGCTCTGCCTCCACCAGCTGCATTAGCTCCTTGAAGTTGCAGCACATTTGTCCAGATTGCCACCACTGAAAAAGCTTTTCTCCATGAACCAAGTTACTAGAGCGAATGTTCAGTTGTTATTCAGTCCAAAATAGCACATCCATCTGCTGAAACAAGTGTATAATTAAAAGATTTATTGTTGCATAACCTATATATTCCATACTGTTCCCTTGTCAATTTTGGAAGGTGTTAAGTCAAATTCTCTTCTGGGGCTTCCCTTCAGTATAATTTAGATCAACTCATGATTCAGCCCATTATTTGGCTATTAACAAGCATACAATACTGAGGGAATGTGTCTAAACTATCAGAGAAACAATTCAGCTGCAAACAGCCCACTGATCATTGTTTCCTGAACCATCCAATTTCAGCCAAGTCATCCTTGTACAACTCCAATCTGCACAGCAAGTCACAGCTTCTGCCTCTGCATCTTCAAAAAGGATCTGAGGTTGAGGACAAGGCTAGTTCACAAGGCTACAACACTCAGTCCAGATGGCAAACTCCCTTCTGTATCAGGCTTCCTCTCCACTATTTTTAGTTTCCCAGTTCTTGAGCTCTTCCTCCATTTTTTTTTTTTTCTGTCAGAAATATAGTAGTCCAAACTGTGACTATACAGTTTCAGACAGTCCTTGTTAGAACCTTTAGACTCACTCGATTGTTTATACTTAAAAATTTAAAGTTCATTATATGATATTTTCAAAATTCAACTGGAGGTCAGCACCCTAGTATCATTATGTCTCCTTGCCCCAGTTCAAAACACAAATTCATAGAATGCTGTTTGCCCTCTTTCCAGTTCTAAATAGTGTGCTGAAGTAATCATACAACTCAGTCATGCTCTGCAGGCTCCAAGTCAGATGTTAATGCAATATGAAATTACCAGAAACTGCTGAGAGAAGCCATCTCAGAGCCAAGGAACAAAATAATTCACGAGTGGATGCTTATACTTTTATCAAATTCTAGGCACATATAATAATGGCGTCTTCACATACAACCTTGTACTGCTGCACAGCTAAAGTAAACAGGAACCAGAAGAAAAAAAATATTTTAAGATGGTAACAGAAACTGTAATCCAGGATCCAGAAAAAGTTCAAGATACAGACTTGTCCACTACAGAATTCTGAAAAATAGCCTTATTGCACAGATTTTCATGACCTAGAAAATACAGACTACAAAAAAGGGAGCTAATAATGCAATTTTTTTGGAAAAATTATGTATTTTTAACTACCGAATGTTTATGACATCAATTACATTAATGTCTTATTTCATCTGCAATTTTGAAAACTGTACTTCAAGCAAGGAGCTGGTTCAGAAAAAGGATCTTGTAGATGCTTCTAGTATCCATACTAAGACTTCAGTATCTGACTAGGCAACCAAGAGCTTGTTCTGATGACATGAAGCTCTGTGTTGAGGTTTACCAGCCTGTAGGACAGCTATATTAACTCTAGGAGAGCACAGGAAACACAACACTTACTGAGGCCTTAATCTGTTTCTATTTTTCTAAGCCATCTCAGGACTCTGACTTCTCTTTGAAACACAAAAGAATTTATAAACTAAAAAAAGAACCCTTAAAGCAGATTAAAACGAAGGCTAATAAAATAGTGTAATGCTTATAACTTTGCCAACAACAGACTATAACAATACATTCATTAATTTTCCCTGTTATCACTGATCACTAGAACAACTTGTATTCAAAACATTTCTTGTAGTTTTCATATTTCATGCTTATGTTGGCCACAGGATAAAAGTTACTAAGTTTGAACTAAAATTTATTTTAGTTAACAAGAGTTATGCTATTATTTAATATAATTTATGATTGCTTACGTTCCAGGAACAGCTTCACATTTAGAAGAGCTATGAATGTAACAAAGACTATTATATGGACTAAAATCCATATAGTTCACATGCTATTTCTTAAGAGTATATGTTTGCCTGAGGGTTTTCAATAATGGCAACCACTGAAGTACCTAATGGAGCAAAATTCCAGAAATCAGAAGACAAGTCTATCATTCTTCCTTCCTATCAAAACATCTACAAAGGCACTATCTAATTGACACCTATAAAGAACTCCGCTATGCTTTACAAGCTAAGGTAAATTTAGCCTTGCATCTAAATTTTGCAAGAGCAAAAGTAGAAATCCAGCAAGCATGTTCCTTCCCCCCAGGTAAGATAAGTGTTCCTATGACATTTGACAGAATTAATATTTATTTATACTGCTCATAAAACTATACATTATTAATCAGCTTTTCACAGCCAAAATCCTGTGCCTTACATAACAGTGATGCATAACACTTTTCCCTAAAGAAGCCACTGTTCTCAATAAACAAAGAATCCAGGAAAGTCTGTAGCATTTCATATTTTGATACTTTGAGGCACAGGCACCAGAGTAGGGTGTTTTTATTGACACAACTAAATATATTCTTAAAAATTCCATAGGTCATCAACTTCATAATTTTTTCTTCATTATTTAACTGAGAAATTATTACCAATTTTTCGGTACTAATTCCTTGATTGACATAATGGCTGATGTAATCATTTCATGTATCACCCACTTACTGGCATATCAAAGGATATCAATTGAAATTTCAGCATAGCATAATGGGGAGGGGAGAAACAATAAGTGTTGTCTTAACTACATTTTCCCCCAAATAAATTGATACAATAGTAGATGCTATGGATTTAAATTCTATAGATTTTATTTGTTTAATTTAACACCTTCATTCTGAAATGAGAAGATGCAACTATTTTTCTTCTACTATCACACAGTGGGTATTATGTCAAATTTTCTTGGGAATTGAGGCATGCATTACACATACATTTCCTAGGACTGGAACCAATGGCTAGCTCTTAACCACTGCAAAAACTAGATCTTCCAAATGAAAATACACTCTCCTCATTAATAGCACTTTTTACCCTTATCTGTACTTTTTTGGTGGAATCATGTTTGCAAAAGGATTAAAACACAGTTCCTGTACATACTACTTTACACAAGTATGTACGCTCTAAACCCAAAAGTATCGGGATAATCCATGCAAGCTTTATCCATTCCACATTCCTGTATAGTGCTCAATAACTTGTAATTGAGTTATAGACAGTGACTATGGACTACAAGACTAATCTCATATAGCATGCAGATACATATACAGTGAATGCCTGAAACACTAAAGTAAAACTAATCTAAAATGTTGCAGTATTTGTGTTTCTTAGCTTCAAACACTCTGGAGCCTCGCCTATTATTAAGACTCCCCTGTCTCTCCAGCATTTCTACTCTGTATGAGCAATTAACCAAAATGCATCAGGTGATTATACAGAAATACATATGCTATGAAGGCATCACTCCTCTTGTGTCTGAGATAGAAAAAAGCAGTTAAGAAAATGCCTTCATTTTTGCATAGCACATACATTAACTAAATTAGAGGCACAATGTTATTACTATAAACCTAAAACTGAAAAATCCATTGTTTTTTAACACTACCACACTGATGATGGGGGGATGGGGTCAGGGTAAATCTTTGAATGAACAAGTATATTTAGTCCCTAGGATTCTTCTACAGTTAAGATTATCACTTTACAGACAGCATTTGAAGCACCTAGAAGGACAAAGAAAAGTGAGAGCACAAATCAGGGCTAAATAGCATGAAAACCAGAGAAGAAATACTTCTGGACAGATCCTAAATTTTACTCCAGACTTGGATTAATGGGGAAATAACAGCAAAGCCTCCGACAAAATTTTAAGTAATCAACACAAGGAGTTTGTCAAGGAAAAAAAAAAAGTTAGGTAAGGGAGGGTGAGAGCACCCCAGGAATCATCTACAGTCTTTCTGACAGATCTTTCTTTCAGTCCCACAGCTTTCCCTTCGCACCAGAAATACCATATTAAATTTAAGTATCCTACTTACTTTATATAGCCCCTGTTACCATAGTATCTAACCACCAGTTACGTGAAATAGCAGGTTCCACAAGGTAAGAAAATGCCATAACACACATTTGGGAGGAAAGGAAGACACATGGAGTAGTTTAGTGTCTTGCCCAAGGTCGCTTATAAAGCCCGCTGCAAAGGAAGAATATCAACGTGTCTCACAAATTTCATACTATTGTATCAAGTGTTGGACCATCGCTCCATTTCAAATAGAAAGGGAAGATCAGCGAACAAATGCTAAGGATAGCAACAGCTCTTTCTCAATCTTTCTGTTAGAGCTGTCCTTTCAATTAAAATAAAATAAAAATCTGAAGAGTTTTGACCCCAGGTATCAGAATACGCGGGGAAAAAATAATAATTAAAAGGAGAAACTGTATTTCTTGCTGAAGAACCCACCTAAAGTCCAATTACTAGGGCAAGTAGTACTGTTTGAGAAATACAATGCATCACCATTGCTTATCTGTAATATTCCATTTTGGAAGAAACACCCTCTTGTAACAGTTAATTTTTCATTTTTCAGGAGACTTAAGATTTTTACAGAAGACTGAAGTAGAACAGTGCCAATTTCAGGTGGAAGGTCTACCTACAGATACCTGCTCAGGAGGAATTTTAGGCTAGCTTTCCTTGTATACAGGCTATCAAGATGTGTTGCTGTTTAGCCCTGGCCAGGAACTAAGCACCACCCAGCCACTCGCTCCCTCCCCCCTCCCAGTAGAATGGGGGAGAGAATTGGAAGAGAAAATCCATGGGCTGAGATAAGAACAGTTTAATAATGGAAATAAAACGAAGTAAAATAGCAGTAGAAATAATAATACTATTTGTAATAATAATAATAATAATATACAAAACAAGTGATGCACAATGCAACGGCTCACCACCCACCAACCAATGCCCAACCAGTCCCCGAGCACCAACTGCAGTCCTCCCTCATGCTCCCAGCCAACATCATACGGTATGGAATAGCCCTTGGGCCAGTTGGGGTCAGCTGTCCTGGCGGTGCCCCCTCCCAGCTCCTTGTGCCCTTGGCAGAGCAGGGGAAGCTGAAAAGTCCTTGACTTAGTATAAACCCTACTTAGCAACAACTAAACCATCAGTGTGGTATCAACATTCTTGTCATACTAAATCCAAAACACATCACTATGCCAGCTACTAGGAAAAAATTAACTCTATCCCAGCTGGTGTCAGTCAAGAAAAGGGGGAAGTCTCTCTTCTTTTCTGAACTTATACAAAGGTTGATCAGAGATTATATAGCAAAACATTGATATCATTTCTTCCTTGAAAAAACCCACATATTCTCCAAATGGGACACTGAGATGCTGGTTGAAGTTCAGCCATTTAATAGGTGAGTGTATGGAAGCAATTAATTAGAAAAAATATATCCGAAGCCCCATACTAACAACACATTCATTCAGTAGTTCAGCAAACAATGAAAAAATGCTATTTGGCAGATCTCCCTTGAGCAAGAATGTAGCTTGGGTCACAAAGGGAAGATTTCTGCCTCGCTGCTTCCAAATGGAGGAACACTGAAAAGAGGAAGCATCTCCCAACAGCTCAGCACAGATACCATTTGATGGGCTTGGGAAAAATGTCAGGAAGGACTGAATCACTGTTCTGTCTGTACTTGCTGCGAGACCCTCTTACCAGCCAAGCACTTCAGCTTTCTGCGTTTTGATTTCTTTCAAACTGTTCAACAGACTGTCTTTTCTATTCAGATACAAGCTTTTCAGAGCAGAGATTGTTCCTTATTTTTCTGAAGTTTCTACCTGGTACCAATTTCAGGTGAGGCTTTTGAGCAGCAACACAGTGTCAATGCCGGAGTTAACTGTAACACAGCAATAAATTATTTTAATGTGCCAGTGATTTGCCTTCAAATTACATTTATCACCAAATGAACCAACATGCTGAATCAATACAATATGATCAGCAATACAAACCAGGAGGTTTCCTTTATATTTAATGCATGGCAGCATTCATTTCTTGACATGCCCTGATCAGAATGATTTTTTTTTTTCCTTCCCTTAGGTTAAAGTTTCCCCTAGTACTACGAAGTCTACTCATATGAGTGAAGTTTAGAGAGACAGACCTGGACCTCTTCTGACTAGGCAAAGGGAATAAAAAAAGCTAGAGGAGTAGATGCTGGAGCAGACAGAAACACAAAATAATTTGCTTACTCTAGTTAACATGCATACGTTGCTATCGGAGTCAACAGCTATGCCTTAACAGCTTGAAATGGTATAAATGAGAAGCAAAATGAAATAAATACAGAAATGACCAAACAATCCATAACTGAAGTTAGTAAAAGAAAGATCCCGTGGCAGGAATAGGAATAGCACTGGTAAGGCTTGAATAAAAGCTTGTTGTGTTTGGATATAGATGTCCCAATGACAGTAGATCTGGTAGAAGCATCTGAACAAACTCAACTCCTCTTGGTTCCCAGCTGATGTTTTTTAAGTGCTTCCCCAATGGGAAGAATATTGCCATCATATCCCTGACCCTCATGATTTCTCATCGCAGAGAACAGAGATATAAGACTAATCAAACTTATAAGGTAAGCTGAGAAAATTGATGATGCAGATCACACTTACATTACAATAAATATAAAGAGCATCCATATAAAATATCCACAGAAAACGCTAGTCAAACCTTAAGAATTTATTAAGCCAATAAAACATTAATCCTTGTCAAACTTAAATATCTTCTATTTTTAAGAGTTCATTTGGCTGAAAATGGCTGTCATCCCTAATCCAAGTACTGTGCTCATAACAGATGTTGTTTTAATAAAGTGATCTGTGCCGGAGAAGCTTATTAAACTGCACACAACAGCACAGGATTTACTGCTCCAATGCCCATCCTCTTTGATTTCAGCTTCTGCTCCTCTCAATGGAAACTTTCTATTAGGCTGGCAAAACCAGATTTCAAAATACAGTGCAACAGGCTTTGGCAGACCATTGAGGGAGTAGTTGAAAGTATACTAGTGTAAGGCATGGGCATTGTAACAGGTAGGATCCCTGAGGCAGCTGGAATATATTGCTTTGAACATCTACTTTGTGCCAGTTGTTTCACTATCATGTCAATTACCAAGAACTAGCAGATCTATTTTGGAGCACTGCTTAGAAATATACTAAAATTAACTGAAATTAATAATTAATTCTAGTGACACAGTGGATGGGAGGACATCTTTTTTCTCTTCTTCAACCACCAGTTGCGATCATTTCACAACTAGCAGCAGGGGTGGAAAAGCATGTTTCACAGCTGCAAGAGACTTCAGGACACAGCAGGGTTAAGTAGACTGTATGCAAGAAAAAAACAGCATTTGTTCCCAGACAACTCAAACTCTGTTCTAGTCCTCTGAAAGAGCTTTTTTTATGGAGTTTTAAAGCAACATATAATATTACCTTTACAAAAAGAGCAAAGTACTTATTGTTAGATCATGAGACAATTCACAGATTCAACTCCTGATCATGCTGCTATGTCCTAACATGACCCTGCAAATACTTTGTTCGGTGGATTACACTTTGAATATTCTCCCTTTATTGTTAAGTGGGTTTCAATATTCTGTGCGGATACAAGTTCTGAAATGGAAGCTCATTATAGGGCTTTTTGGTTAAGCACTGTAAAACATTATTCTCAGAAACCTGCACAACTGAAACTCCCCAAAATTTTATAAACAAATACCAGAAAAGACATTGCACTTGTACCTGCTTGCCATCTAAAGTAGTTTCCATTTTGATCTGATGTGTAGAAATGCTAACAATACTGAAGGAACAACAGATAACTACTGACATTCAAAAAGAAAAAGGACATACTTTCTGCTGAGATACCTTATTATAGTTGAAGATGGACTCCTATAATACCAAAACGGTTGGGATTTTTTTATTTAGATTTGGTCTCCTTTAATCACTATCACTGCTTAAACGATGAGGAAAGCTGAGGTGGAGGATTTTTTTTTTTTCCTTTAGTATATAAACATAATACACACAAATACACCAAAACAGGTAAGGCAAGACTATAGAATTTTTAGGTTAATAATTTAGAGATACTAGAATTACTTATTTGGAATTCCTGCACATTGTCTTTGCTTTCCAACTGTGGTTCCTGTCCTATTCACAATATTAAACTACAAATGAAGATTTCTTTTTTCTCTTAAAACCAGGCCTAGGTAAACAAACAGGACATTTTGGTAACTTGAAGTGGCTCTACTGTGTTAACCATCATTGGTATTTAATTTAGAACTGTCTAAATTCAATAGCTTCAAACAGCTGGTGGGTGACGTTAAAATAAAATTAATCAGATGAATCCCAACTGAGTGTCACAAGTTGGACCTTTTGCATATTCAGATACAATTCTGCAAATGACAACAATTCGCGTGCTACTGTCAGTGACAACTTCATGTGAGTCACTAGAGACACCGATCCTTGGGGCCCCTCACCCAATTCATGCAACTACAGCAAAGCTTAAAAAAAAGTCTACACAAAGCACAGCTAGAATTTACCTTACATATTTTATAACTTCTAACTTAGAAGAAATTGCATGTCTCTGCTTACCAGAACATAGTGGCAGTATTTGCTATTTACGGTACCATTACTTTCATATCAGCTGCTGCGTCTCTGGAGAAGCACTTCCACTATTGCTCCTAAATCAGGAATTTCTTCCTCTATTTCTTAGACCTCCCAACTACAATTAACACCACCCAAAGCACTTTTGTAAATATTTACGCAGACAGTTGCAAAACTGAACTCCCAAATGTAGGACTAGGATACAGGGTGCCAACACAGACAGTAAATCGAATTTAATAGTCAATGCACAGTGCTCTGCAAGGTCCATTTAGAAACAAGGACTAAAAAAATAGAAAAAAATACCGCATTTTTTCAGTTTGGTCATCGTCACTGACACACACTGGTGAAATACTGTCTCATCCTTTTGACAGTTCCGCTTGTCAGTCAGAAAAAAACTTCATTTTTGTTATAAACCTACACAGAGTAGTTACATCTGTGTAGAAAATACATCTCGCCCAGTTTTATAGTTAGTGTACCAATTACCTCAGACATAAACTGCTTTTTGTAGACAGACTGACTTGCATTCTAGCTATATCTATAACTGGAGAATCCAAAGTTTGAAGAGATCTTTTTCCACTTTTAGTGGGCTATTCAGCACAATACACACATGGCAAATGCATATTTGATAGGTTGCTTTTTTTTTTTTTTAAAGTATTGCTGAGTTATCACTTCAGACTTTAATTTTGATTCACAATAAATTTCAGCATACTTTTTTTTTTTAAACAACTATAGTGTTTGCACACATTTTTAACTATAATAGATTTAACAAGAGGGCAGATTAACACCAGGACCACTTCTCACAAAACTTGGGCAGGCAACCGCATAGCTTTCTGTTCCTTCCCAGTTAGATCAAAGCTGTTCACGTCTGAACATGACATTTCAGTAACAGAATATGTAAACTCTGGAAGATTTTTTTAACCTGGGTATTGCTAGGAAGAATGAAGCAATAGCCAAGACTTCATGTTTTCAAACACTGTCCATTGTAATGAGACTAACAATTTCTGCAATTTTTAATGGCAGTTTGACTTCACATTTGAAAACAGAATTGAAACTACTAGATTTATTCTATATGGGCTTGAGAACTACCAAATCAGTACACATATACTTGGTGACTCAGGAGAAAAGTGAAAGGCAGGATGTGAAGAACTGCCACTGCGAATTTCCGAGGTTATCTAGTCTGACTATACAATCATGCAGTTTAACCTGCTTTAAAAACCAAGCACTTGTATTTCCTAAATCTAGTACATATTCCAGAAAAGCATTTCATGCATTTGACAAAGACAGGATTAGGTGACATTTTTACCAGTTGTAAAGGCTAAGCTACCTATCCAGAGAACATTCTGGAAGACCTCTGAAATTTGGATGCTTACGCACAAAACTAAAATTACTACTTTCTGCAATATCACATCTTTAAAATGCAACAAACACATAAACTGCATAAACAGTCAAGTTTGCATAAATACCCAAATTCACTCAACTTTCTACAGAGTCTTGGAAAAAAAACGAAGAACTGAAGAGCATTCTACCTCACAATTAGTTAGGGAGAATTCTTGCAATCAATACTGAAATTCAGTCCCACCTGACATTTAAATTGAATTTCTGTGAGAACAACCCACAATTTACAGTAAAAATTGAAGCTCTTAAAGTCTATGCACAAGATAAATTTAGAATACTATTTTAATAATTAAAAAAAAAAATCTAAATTTCAGAGGCCTGTCATTTTTTAAGCTTAAGCAATTTTAAAGCATTTAACAGATTATACAGAATTCACGGCAATTGCAGCTATAATTTCCCTTCAATACAGTATTGCCACAGGAGAGAAAAGAGGAAGCAAGGATATGAATTGGCAGGCAGGAAATAAATTACCTCTCAAAACCAGAAATTTGTGCCTTATAAATACTACCTAACTCCTAGGAATATAACAACTTGATGCAACAGCTCAGGTTGTTTGCCTCAGAATTCACATACTAAAATCCTTAATTTTATACATCCATTTGAAGGCTCAGTGCTGTCTTGTCAACCCAGTACTGAATTGGGGGGAAAATACAATCTAAAAGTGTATAAATATATTGGCTCTCAAAAATGCAAAAGCTCAGCAGTATCCTTTGTTTCGCCAGTCCCTTCTCTGTAAATAAAGCTCTTTTAATGTGACGAGTACATAAAATCATGTCTGTTTTTTTTATTTGGAATTTTGCCTTGTTTTTAACTTAAAAGTTCCCTAAACAACATTTACCTTGAGAAAGCTAATAAAAAAAAAGTAGTGAAACAGTTAAATTACTGCTTTGTTACCTGTAACAAAAAGACAGTTAGGGTCATCTTAAAAAGACTCTTCTCTACACCTGTGGCACAGAATTGAATGAAAGACAGGAAAAGCGTAAAACAATTGGCATCTAGAAAGACTTCACAAAATGTTTTATACATAACACATCATAATTGAGATTTAAGGACAGATTGCATCGTTTTGTCCTTTATTTTAAGAAAGTGTTTTCAATACTACCTTTGTTACTAAAGTTGAAAATACCAAAACTGCCCAGATCATACGAACATCCAAAGCTACTAGGCACTGTCTATGCATATCAATTAAATAGCAATGCAAATCCTATCCCAGTTCATATTTGCATACGGTTGTTAACTTGCGTTTCTCTACGTTACAGGGATGATACAGTCCTCATTCCCTCTAATGGAAGAATGTGCAGGTGTTATAAGACTTCTTAGGCTAAGAGTTTCTCCACTCCTAAATAAAAATGTATACGTACATAGCTATTTTCTCACTATTTTTCCTGTTGCTTTATATGATTTATGGTTATTGGATTATAGAAAGTCAAAATATTTCAGAATCATTGTGGGGTGGGAGGACGATGGTGCTTATTTGTTCACAGAAATACAAAATGAGAGTTGGGATAAAAATCAGCATGTACCTAATTCTTGGCAGCCCAACCAAAAGTTTTGTATTTTTAAACTACAAAATGAGAAGAAAAATAGAAAAAAGAGCCCACTGTATTTTAACTCCATTTGCAGGCCAACATCTGTGATATTCAAATCAAACAGACACCAGAATTCGAATTTCTAACCATTTTAGGATGGAGAAATATCAACAGAGGAACAGCTATTTTTGCTTTTGCTGATATTATTTTACATGGTGAATATGGCTCATTTTTTTCCCCTCAAACTTTAAATTGTTTTCCTCAAACTAATAAAGTTCAAATCACAAAAATACATATAGGCCAACAGAGAGGTTTTCTGTTTTGATGGTAAATTAGCAATTGAATACTGATATACAACCTCAATAGATAGTACCACAAAGGAAACTTCCAAAATCAGTCATCATCTCATAACACATAAGACTGACCACAAAGAGTCTGAACATGAGAAAAGGATGGCAAGTCAATCCCATGGTACTCTGTCAGCAGAACTACAATGCTGTGACACATTTTTCCTTCACTAAAAATATTATGGATTGAATTGGTCGATAAATAGTAGGAACATTCTGGGGGAAAGTCTCATTTACTAGCACCTGAAAGGTCAGGTTAACTGCCACCAAGTCCATCAAGCCCACAGATTCCTAATTTTCAATCATAATTGAATCACAAGTCCCAAAAAATTGCATGCTATCATTTAATTCTGTTTATGGAAAAGGTCTTAATCAAACTAACATTTCCAAAAAAAAAAAAAAAAAGCCCTTTTCCTTCTGTCTACAGCTAAAATCACTTTCCTCTGGTGAGAGAACCTCATCATTTTCCTACCCAAATATGCTTAAAGGCATCTTCTAGCAGAAACGTTATACCTCAGCAAAGCATCCTAAAATGTTTCTCTATTAGAAGCTACCACAATGTATCTGAACTCAACAATATGTAAAGGGAAATAAGAAAAACAGTATTATCGTGACCAACTCAGCTGTCACCTATCATTTAGAAGTCTCCATTTTCACTCAACAATTAGATAATCAGAAGAATTAGTTTAAAGTATGTACACACTTATCACTAGTGGGTTTTTTTCTGAATGGCTAAGTACACTGTTTTTCGTAGTTTGACAGAAAATCTCAGAAATTTTCAGAATTTGTTCTGAGAAGGGGGCTGAAGCAGTAAATTTACAAGTAAATAGTAAAGATCATGTCAGCAACTTCCTCCTACAGGGATACTGAAAATTTAATGTACTCTTTCTATAGGACCACTGAATTTACAATTTGCAAAAGCAAGGCATATTAAAATATATTTTTAAAAAAACACCTTTAGTCCTTAATTTCCGTGCATTGTTGAGGAAAGGTGTGAATTTTTTTAGCATTAAAATGCTAAAATAAATTCTTGATTTCAGGAATGCAAAATAGAGATGGGAAGTTTCTTATACCTGAGACAAAGGTCTTAGTGGATTTACGGAGATGCATGACATTTTCAGGGAAAATAGGTGTAGAAAGGCAACAGGTAAAGATTCATCTCTACCTGATTCTGATTCTCAGACCTGATTCTGTCTAATGAAAATTTGGAAACCATTCTAATCAGACTATGCTCTAGTATTAACATATTTTCTCTTTTTTAATATGGAAGCACTGGAAATCAGTAGTCCTCTGATCTTATCTTTCTGCTTTCCCTTTTGGGAAGAAACTTAAGATTTTAAATACCAAATAATGAACATGCTGACAAGCCATCTAGAGGGATTTATTTATTTTCAGATTTTTCTGGTTTCCCCATCCTGTTGTGTGATGAATTGCAGTTGTTCAGTAACAAGTAATATAAAAAGACACTATTATAAAGTAAAAACTGATTCAACAGGACTTCTGAGATGCCCTGCAAAAATTGAACAGAACTTGTCAAAAATTTCAGTTATAGCCAAAATTTCAGTTATAGCAAGTAACATCTTTCAGAGAGCGGTAACTCTTCCTTTAACTTTCATCAACTTCTAGAGAAGGTCAGTTTTATTCCATAATATATAAGTGTAGAATTAGAGATTAAAAGGTAGAGGTAAAATTGATACTAAAGATCTTCTCTATTTATGTAATATACATTATGGTTGCTAACAAAGTAACTCTTGCATTCATGTGTTTCTGAAACTAGATGCATAGAAGTGGTATAATCTCCCTTGCCAATTACTCTGTTATTCTAAATCTCTCTCTCCATGATAGACACTGGCTCTCACGTGACTTTCCTCCTCTTCCTGCCAATATGAGGCTTGTTTCCTTTCACTACTGTCCACCTTAACTTCCGAGATCATCCTTGGCTTTTCCCTTTACATCTCCAGGTGCTCAACCACATTAGAGTTCAACAATGCTTTCCACCTCTCAAAAGTATAAACCATTACATACATTCACTTAATTAAGAGTCAGCAATGCCCACCCAGGGTGTTCAGGAAGAACAGCAATCAGGATTCAGATGTGTACTAAAACTAAAAAGGGAATAAGAACATCATCCATGCTTGTATTCCAAGCTTGTATTATTGTTAAAAAAGTTTGGGAAAAAAAAAATCTTTAATTTTCATCATGTTGAACTTACGAAGCTGTATCTAGTTTATGGTGGTATGAGGGGAAAAAGATCGATTTCAAGGGCCAAATATGTTTCCAGTTTAAGAACTAAGTCCCAAGATAATTAATTCTCAATAGGAATTCATTACAGTTTCTAAATGAATTCATCTATTCACTATCTTTTCAGTGACAAAGGTTCTTAATACATAGATTAAACTCTCAATTCAACCTCAGTTCCATCACCTTGTACTCTCACCTCTCCTCAAACTGAAAATAAGAGTCATTCATTTGGAAAACCTATTAGTTCCCTATTAATAGAACAATGACCTTCTAGTCAAAATGACTGTCTTGCTGATCAGTAAAATTTTTTGTTCACTTGTATTTACAATAGAGAATTGCCAGCATTAACTCTTCACTGACACTTTAATTATTATTAAACTATAATAACTTTACATTTGCCTCACACAATTCACATACACTGTTACTTCAGTTTAACTAGCAGGTAAAATCAGGGATTATATTAAATAAAGGACCGGACCACGCCATTAATCATATCAGGTTAGTGGCCAGTTTCATATCTCCCCCAGTTATTATTTTATGTCTGACAATATCAAAGCCTCCAGGAGAAATTTTAAAAACAACAGAGGAATACCTAACCTTTAAAAAGACTTCTTTTTTACCTCAGGCAGCTGACAGTTGTTTTCTATGGATGGCTTTTTTTTTTTTTTCCACGTGCTTTACATTTCTGCTAAATCTTTTTTTTTTTTAGGTGATGCAGTCAGAACTATTCCTAGTATACTGAGAGCATACCACCAATATGCATAGTACCCAGTCTGGCACAGTTTAACTAAGCTTTGGAAGAAGCTCTCACGTTATACACAGAAAAGTTCTTCTTGATGGAATTGCTGTATTTTAAAAATTCTTCATGCCTTATATATTGAAATCAGCGCAGAAGAGGTTACATTAGTCAAAACAGGTTTACTCACTCCATGGGCTCTAATCTTCATGTGATTAGAGACAGGAGTTTGAGACCCAGCCCAGTTTCTGAGAACTTTTATACACAAAAGCCTTCTTATCAAGGGTGGTTATAAATTGTATGCGTCACTATTCATTTTACTTTTTTGACATTTTTGTATGCTTCATAAGGGTTGTTATCTAAAATTCCCAGCTCTTATTAACAGGACATTGCCCTGATTGGCGCTAATATTAATATCAAGAGTAAGGAAATGCTGCCCTGCAGCTAGGTAGTAATTCATTACCATGTTGTGTAATACTAAGATGCTTGTTAGTATGCAGCTTAACAAAGATATTTGGCTTATCTGGCTCTCTGCAAGGAACACCACTCTTGCTTTAAATTAATGATGAAGATAGAAGTGGAAGAGTGAATATTTGAGGAACCTGCTTTAGTATCACAGAGTTTTTGATAAATCTTTTCTTACCAGTATGTTCAATGCTGTTCAGCATAGTCCCAAAAGCATTCTCTCCTAACAAGACTTGACTTTTCAGCAATTAAAGTTTTCTTCCCCTACCCAAGATCTTCAGAAAGAATAGCAATATTAGCTTTGCCTAACCTTCCACAAATTAACTCTTATATCTGATTATTTGCACATGTATATCAGTGTATCAAGAGTGGAACAATCCTCCCTTAGAAATAATATAGCCATAATGCTGGATTAAATCAAATTACTTTTGTATATCACAGTTACTAGACAAACATTTGGAAAGTGACTAATGTTCTGAAAAGGTGCTTAACTTTCAGAGAGAACATACGTGCATTTCAGAGAAATGGATTGCCCAGACTTACATGTGCTTTAATGTTCTGCTGAAATACGCATGACCTCCTCTTTGCATTGCGCCAAATCATTGTCATCAGTGCCAACAACTGAGGACTAATGAGGTAGGGACCAAATTGTGGCACTCATCCAGTAAGTAAGTAGCAATACCAAACCGAACTTGTTCTAAAATGCTGAAATACTGCTAATGAAGGATGAGTACTGCTTCCAATTACCATTTATGCTGTGACTTTTTAATGCAATATTTAGCCTATTACCCTATGGACTAAAACAGGATCTCTAACATGCTCCTGGTGGGATGATGTCAGAAGACATCCTCACATTAACCAGTAATGAGGGACATTTTCAGGTCATATAGAAGCAATTCATTTATTTTGTGGGATCTGCAAAGTGATAGCACTTTAAAGATTCAAAACAAAATAAATAATCAACAGTACTTGATAATATAAGCCAAAAAATCCTGAAACCATAGCAATGAGGAATTGTTTCTTTTGTAAGCAATCTGAAAATGAAGAGAGAGGGGCTTTTGTGCTGTTAGGAACACTTGCATCAGTTGCAAACCAGCAATCCCTACTATTGAGTCATAGGAGTCAGATATTTTCAATTACTATAGAGCTAGATGTTTCATGGTATAAAATACAAGACTACAAAACATAGTAAAATACACAGAGCTGGCAACACTATTGGCCAGTCCCCAAAGACTGGTTTGCATCAGTTTTGAAAAGGAAAAGGGAATTTCTTTAAACCCTCCCTTTCTCAGAGATCCTTCTTCTCGGTAGTAGCCTCAGGCACCAACTAATCACAGAATCATCCCCCTGTAAAAAGCAGTAGGAAATGATCACACATGCATATTCAGATATTCTGTGGGCAAGAAGTCAGGCTTATTGCTGGTTTCTTCCATGTGTTTTTTTATCCCTGCTTTATTTCACTCTGGACAGGTTGTACAAAGAATTAATCTTTCACCCCACAAAACCATGAAGCCCTATAACAGTAACAATTTACATTACTGACTTCTGGTGACTTTAAAATTTTAACTGGTAGGCTTTTTTCTTTTTTTTTTTAAACACACAATTACTGAAAGGGATACCTCATGAGATCTGATCAGATTGTTCTAGTTTAAACATACAGTATGAATTCTCTGTCAGCCTATCAGTATCTTTACTTTCTCCACTAACACTATTAATAAAAGCACAATTTTAGATGAGACATGTATGAAAATATCCCACTCAGTTGGAGGCTATCACATGTTCTTCTAGTCTTGGGCATGCCAAGGGAAAAGTTATACTATGAGTAGAAAGGTCTATAAAAAACTCATGCCCAAGTAAAACAGAGTAATACTTGACCTGAACTTCTTTTATTTTTCTTTAGGGGGTGGCCAAAGGTGGGGCCAATGAGCCATCATAACTCCCTTAACATTTCAGTCTGTTTTCATTTTTCAAATGGGAATGTGGGATAGATAAAAATTATTTACAGTCCCTTCATCTAAGTTTTGTATGTGACTCAGCTTATGTTAATACATTTAAAGCTCAGGTTCATAGGTATAAGGAACAATTTTACTCATCCCTTACAAGAACTTTTATTTGTGTACATATAAGCCAAGCTCTCTGCTGCCAAATGACTTTGCATACATGTGATCCCCCATTGAGTTTATCAACAATGTAAGTATGACTGAGAGATGTCACAGGTCATATTTCTACAGCCAAATCCACGAGAAAACATCAGAATGTTTTTATTTCCTAGAAATATAGGGCTAAAACATGCTGTGGATGTCCTACCTAAGGCAGAAGTCACCATTAACAGTTGGACTTGATGATCTTAAAGGTCTTTTCCAACCTAAATGATTCTATGATTCTATGACTAAAGATAAGAACTTTGCAATACATTAACATGAGTAGAGCATCACAATGCTAACATTAAAGAAAGATGAGAACTGTTTCTGTAATTTCTGTTATTGACATGACAGACATTAGAAATCAAACATAGTTCATATGTAGGACACAAAAGGCTAAAGGAGAGGAAGTGGGCTTTGCAAAATGGTGCTAGTTTACCCGTTTCTCTTTTTCTTTAAACGAAAATCCATAAAAGAAAATCCACTCCCTTTCCAAGACACTTTATTTACTACTGATTCTTTCCTCTTCCAAGGTTATACGCATACACACTGTGAATATAACAACATACCTAGCAACTGAGGAAAAAAATAATTGTGCAACAATTCCGTAGACACGAGAGAGCGAGTGTATCTTTGGGCAGTGCAAAAGCACAATGCGGTTAAGTTATCCCTGTGATGCTGACCTATGGGAAACAACATTCCTTTCAGCAGAAAAACAATACTGTTGCAGCAAACGGAATTAATTTCCTTTGTCAAGATTAGTTATACAGGTTTTCTCTCTCCCCTTACAATGTCTTCAAATTTATATTACAGTCTTGCAAAGATTACACAGGTAAGTCAATAGCATACATTTATACAATGCATTCAGGCTTTTTTGAGCTTAGAGATTTACTAAGTACTGGCACCTTATCTCTGATGTATAAATCAAAAAAAATAATGAAGGTTAGAAAATGGTGGTAGAGGTACGTAACTCAAAAGTTTAATGCTCTTAGGTCTCAATCGTGACATTTATTTCTGGTTTTGTTATCCACCATGCTAGATGTCTACATTAATCATCTGGCATTCTCTCTAATGGAAGACTGCTTTGAGGCAGTATTTGAGGCAAGGGATTTTGCATCTCCGAAGTAACCTACAGAAAAGGCTCTTGAAGCTTCTGCAAATAAAGGAAAAGATTTATCAGAACTGTATAGTTTTAGTTATTGTTCTTAAAAAAACCTGAAATTATAGCATTTAATTTTGGAAGAATTATACGAGAATAAAGAGACAAGTATGCAAACTAAATTATGTCTGATTATTAGAAGGTGACAATAGCTTAAAAGTTTAAGATTTTTGGAAGACAGATACATACATTTTTGTAGTCTTAGGTAATACCCAGGCAATGCATTTTCCTCTTTATAGTAATGTACAACTGAAAAGAGCTAGTAAGAATAAAAGTGTAGTTACTGTACATGTCCTATCTAGGTACCCTTCGCAGTATCAACTGTTGTCCTTAAGATAACTGAGAGCTTAAAATGACCAAATAAGCTATAATATTCAGAACTTTAAAACTTTTATCTTCTTTCCAAACTAGGAATGGGAACTAGAATTTACAACAAATTGTAGTTGCTGGATCTTCTAGTTGAATATCAACTTATTGCTTTTACATACATACAAATGCTAACCTTAAGAAGCAGTAGGGAAATCCAGGATTTCTCTATCAGTCTAACAAGGAACAGCATTTACTGGGATGATGCATTATGCCAGTGATAAACTTTAACTGGAAAAAATTGAGAAAAAGCTCTTATCGAAAATCAATTTTGAAGCCTGCCACAGAAAGCAAAGGAGGGCACAGTGATGTGTTAGAAAGCAATAAAACATTATTCAAGGGTGTTGAAAGCAAGAGAAGAACTATGAAACTCTCTTTAATTTCATGACCTCACAGCTGCCAGAAACAGAAAGGATGCGGTGCCTTTAAGGACCACAAAAAGGCATCCTGTGACCGCCACGCTCACGTGTATTCATCTAGGATGTAGCCCATGCTACATTCCAATGCCTACATGCCATTTCTTCATGAAAGAAATCAGCTAAGATCTGAGATTTCCTATCTTTTCAAACATTGCACACTTAAATGCCCAAGGCTAATATAAAATGACATGGCAGTTGTTTGGGGTTTCGATCTGGGTGTGTTGGTTTTTTCGATTTGGAGAGGTGGGTGGTTTTGGTTTTTGGGGTGTGAGGAAGAGTGTCATATTAAATGGAAAATAATAAAGCAAAGCAGAACAAATGCATCCTTTTACAGATTAAAAACAAAAAACAACCCCCACCAAAAGTCTCTGAGAGACAATATTAATTTTCTGCCACAGTCCACAATCACATCCCGATTTGCTAGAGAAGTTGGTCTCGCCTCTTGCACTAATTTGCAATGTTTATAATTTTTTTTTTTCTTCTCTTCCACTGCCTATTCCCTCATTCACTGGGCAAGTGTAATTAGGGTTACGTATCTTAGGACTACAAAGGCAATTGCTGATACAATGATATATATACATAACTATCTATAACAGATGTTCCGATTATCAACACTAAAATTCCAAACCAGTCTTTAGCTGCATCATTACATTTATTTAATTATTACCAAAAGTATTCAATAAAAACACAATACTAGCAATTCCTCACAAGCGATCAGTCTTAGCCCCCAAATTAGTGTTATCATCTGCCAAACTTCTCTCTCTGCCTCTAAATCACATTCTCGTATGAGATGCCTGCTGTAGATCAAGCCTAGTTCAACAGAAATAGAAAGGGCTAAAGCAAATGAGACACAGGTGACATTCTGGTCAGTAAAGTAAGAAGTTTCAGTTCCTCCAAAGCAAACTGCTAAACACGCTCTGTTTTCTACATATCTGAATTGAAGTCACAAGCTCTTTGTTCAGATGTGAGGCATATATTGAACTTTTCTACATATATATGGATCTTTTTATTTTATTATTTCAGTCATATTCTAATATTGACCTAGTTTTATACAACTGGAGCTCCACTGAAATCAATTAAATTAATTCAGATTTATGGTGCCACAGGATGCAAGGAAGAGCATCCTGAACTCTTGAAAGCATCATGAAATTAAAAATATCCATCTCAATACAGTAAATACATTCCGTGTGATATAGATGTGTGTGTAGCAAATGCTGAGGTTTGAGTGCCTCTAATTGTTCTACAATGTCATGGTACTACTCACTTGAAAAAACAGAGGATTCTTTAATAACCCATGTCATTTACATCATGAAAGACTGATATGAATTTTAGCTGCAATAACTAGAAACACAGATTATCGCAGCAGCAGAACAGCCCTCGCAGTGTCTCTGTTTAAGTCACCTTGGAACACAAGGCAACCATCTCTCAATTGCTGAAAGGTTTTGTTCTGTGTTGCAACCCAACAGAAATTACAGGAATAACAGAAGTTACAGGAGGCTGACAGCAGCTTACAGAGGTACACAGGTACAGATTTCTCGTATGGGGACTACACAGCATTAACTTTTTCATTAGCCACAGCTTTCTGTTCCCACATCAGGCCATCCACACGTGGCTGCTGCACGGTGCTGCAGCTTCCCTGTGGAACTCTAAAGATTTATTGACTTCCAAAAAAAGTTCAAATGCTGTTTTATATATTACATTAGAATATCAGCTTCCAGGATGTTATTGCTTGAAATCTTTATTTCATAAGAATTTAAGGTGGGATTTCCAAATCAAACCCAAACAAATATATCCCGGCTATGCTGAAGTCATACTATACAGTAGCTTGATTTCACTGGCTTTTGCCAGCATTGAAAACAGGAAAACACTAAGATTTTTCTTGCTTCTGGAAAAATGATTACAGAATTATTTAATACAGTTTTCCCTGAGGGCCATGAGTAAACAAGCATCAAGAGAATGAGCAAATAGAAATAACTCAACAGCCACATACTATCACAGCAAGATAATGAGGCAACCCTGTACACTCTCTGATAGTTACCAAGAGAGACTTCCCATAATTAAATTAGACTAAGTGTCAAGTTAGTTAAATCAACATCAATTCCTTAGATCCAGAGATATATACAATTACGATTTATTTCTTTTTCATATCATTCATAATGTTTTGTGGAAAGAAAAGGGGTGAATGTGGCATTAGAGATATAAGCAAGACTGATCAGACTACAGCCAATAAAAATTCAATAGGACTCCTGTATAAATCCCAGTACAAGTTACATGGCTGGCTCTACCTTCCCATGCATCTTTGTTTTTTCTCAAGGGTAACAAAGGATAGTGACGTTCCCTTGTAACATTTTTTCATAAACCTTTTTTTTTCTTTTGCCAGCTGCCTCTGAAATGGTTAAATAAACTGAGCTAAACTACAGCTTAGCTGGAGT
Source organism: Egretta garzetta (assembly GCF_000687185.1). Taxonomy (NCBI): domain Eukaryota; kingdom Metazoa; phylum Chordata; class Aves; order Pelecaniformes; family Ardeidae; genus Egretta; species Egretta garzetta. The sequence continues at coordinate 3,784,084 of NW_009260182.1, read as the reverse complement.
CACCCCAACTTGATAAATGCTACTTAACATGAGCATACTGTATTGAAAACTAGAGATGAGGGATATTACCAGGTCCATCACAGACTAAAGTCTGTCCTCTTTATATCTGTCCTCTTCATAGTATTGCATCTTACACTTTGCTTGGAGTGAAATTAGATAGGTGGTGTTCCTTCTGATTTACAAGAAAAAAATCTAAAATAATGTATTAATTTTGACAAGTTAACATTCTTCCGAGTATTTGGGCATGTTCAGAGATGACTGCAAAGTAAGGTGCAAATGGGTTTTACCAGGACCTTATCTACACTTCAAGGAGCATCATCTTCAAAGATTTTAGACATATTGGTAGGCACGTGATGACAATAATAAATTTTTCTCAGTTGAACTTATTTAGGAGGGAATGTGAAAATGTCCAGTTCCCATGTGGTGCCATGTACAAACAGTGAGCTTTGAAGTAAAATAGACTTTCAGCCATTAAATATACTCTTTCATGTGGGAGATACTTAGTTTTTATTCCTATCCAAGCTCATTCTGCTAGCCAGTGAAGAGGCTATGAAGAAATATCCACTTCTACCTACAGCAGTGCATACCCTTCTATGCATTAGTCCGTATTTTTTTAGGCTAGGAGTTTCTCAGCATATATTGTATCACTTAACCGGGTGGAAGCCATACTGGTTTAGGTTCTACATTGTATCAACTTTCCCCCTAAACATTTTACCGTCTAGAGAAGCAAGAAAACAATGTTGAAAGTGGAAGTTAGCAATCATTTCCACTTAAAAATGGGAAAATAAGGCCAAGCAAGATCGGTGTTTGATGTTGCATAGCACATCAGTGGCAGAATCAGTCCCAATCTGCAGCCTTAAGCCACAGATATATTCTTTGTATATGTAATATATACATACACTAACAGATATTCTTCTAATGTTTCTATGATCACACACATATATACATATACTCTCAATGAGCCACTAACACATCCTGTCTTGATGTTATTTCCTATTCAAGAATTTCAGTACAGTACCTATTACTTGCATTTGCATCTTAAAGCCATTACCTCAGCTTTGATATTCAAAAGAATCAAGCCCAATTTAGTTTCACCACAGCAAGCAGCAAGATCCAGATGATCTCAGCATAATGGGAAAACTTTCTGCCAACTCAGAAACATAATAAATTTTTAATGCTAATCAGGAATTGAAAACACAATGTGACAGTATAAGCTTTTAATTTTAAGAATCTTATTAAGGGCTTACTTCTAATTCCGTCTTCCTCCCCTAATATTAAGAGTGCGCCAAGTAAACAGGCTGAAAATATTTACAAATTTGTCAAGCTAGAAAAAAGGTGGAATATGGGCTCTGGAACTGATTATGATGCTCCAGCTGTTCACAAACTGGAAAATAAATAAGCTGTAATATTTAAATGAATTCTACTGAAAATGTTAAATCAGACTGGAAAGGAAATAAAGCACAGAGTATTACAAAGTAAATATTACAAAAATCCCGGTCTCTCATCATCGCACTGGAATTGGGCTGCCCAGGGAAGTGGTTGAGTCCCCATCCCTGGAGGTATTTAAAAGACGGGTAGATGAGGTACTTAGGGACATGGTTTAGTGGTGGGATGGCAGGGTTAGGTTAACAGCTTGACTTGATGATCTTAAAGGTCTTTTCCACCCTAAATGATTCTATGATTCTATAATCAGCTGGGTGACTTGATCTGGACTAGATAAGCCAATGCCTAATCAGTATAGAGTGTATAGACAGGTATCACACAGCAGAGTGATGCTATTATTGCTATCTGTATGTCTACATCAAAGAGACAGATGAATAAATTAAGTGCCCTAAATGATCTCTGTCTTGTGGGGGGTTTTGTGTTTTGTTTTACATGTGGTACTATTTTAACTGTGTCCAATATTAAATCTGGTGTAATTTGTGTATCATTCCAACACAGGACGTCAAAGGTAAAAAAGACATTAAAAATGCCTTTTTAGGATGAGAAGAGTCACTTAACAGTTAAACTTAAATTTTCACATGTGAAGGAAAAACACCACACAATCCTCCTGCAATAAATGCCAACAAAACTGGAAAGCTGAAAGAGGTCAAAACCCCGTCAAGAGACAAATGAAGAATCATACATCTGAATAGCAGAGTTTTGCTACAATGCTAACCACTAGACTGCAGAAATATACAGTATTGTTTAATGATGAGATCAGTACAAAGACTTCTTCTGTAGAAAGAAGAGACCAAGTGAAGAAATTTACTTCACAAATTATTTAATTATCATGAAACTTTTCCAAGAAGGCCAGGATTTCCTCTGAGGGAATGATTACGTTATATATATCTACAGTTTTCAGGAATTACCCGTTGTTGAATTTAGAGATTACTGAACAAATTCATATGCAACTTTATATATCAAAAAACATAAAAAGCTACTTTGTAACTCTATGTTCAGATGTAGGGTTCACAGAAAGTACATATTTTCAGAGAACAGTTACAAGTCCTTACTAAAGTTAGTAAGCAGTTCCAACAGACTGAAAAGATCAGTAGTATTTCTGGCATTGTCTTCACTAACAGTTTGTCAGCTAAACAGTAACGGAAATGCTAGGCAGTAAGTCTCAAAATCTCTTCTTTCTTTACCAGGTCAGGAGAAGAAACATCACTAGATCATCCTTGATTCAACTTTCCTTTTAAGTACAGTCAGCAGAAGTCAAGCAACATTGTTCTCACCTTTCTTCAAACACCTCTTGCATATCTTTCCAGTAAAGGGACATTGTAATTAAATAAAATATTTTGTAGCAGTTAAAAATGCTAATATATCAAAAGAACATCTCTCTTCACATTAAAACTAGATTGCAACATCAAGTCCAGAACCTGAAGTTTCCTGTTCTGGAATTCTAGGCAAGTGCAGAAGGTGACAGCTTGCGCTCTGTCCACTTCCACAGTGTTGAATTCAATAGTAAAAGATAATCTGCTAAAAAGCAACATACAGTAAATAAATAAGAGACCATTACCATAAAAAAACCTAGGGGAACAAAACCAATTTGAAGAGTATTACAAAGCAAACATGATAAAAATCCCGTTTTCCCATCATCACAGTCAACCTCATTGCACAGCACCCCTGTCCATCCTGTCATTGGGTTTTCACAACACAGCACTAAATTAATTATGCAATGGTAGGTTTGAAAACCTGACAGATAATCTTGGAATTTCTATACTTTGTGATCATGTCTACTGCTTAAAAACCTTACCAAAGAGCTACATTATGTACAAGCAGCACTAAGTTCACTTCAAGTTGTCAAGGATGTAGGCACAGGAGAATAAAATTCTTAAAGCACTCAGCAGGATCATGCAGAAAGGTCAGCTATGGAAGTACGTTCATGTGTATTTGCTTTAATGGCTCATATTCCAAAGTTTTTTGGTTTGGTGTTGGGGGTTTGGGGTTGGTTGTGGGGTTTGGGTTTTTTTGTTTGTTTGTTTTTTTTTTTTCCATAACTTTTTGGGATACAATTCATTTTTATATTTAAAAGCCTAAGAAATAACTTAAGCAGTTAGAATAACAATATTTTTTGCTTATTCTAACCTTATTAAAACACAAAAAAAGGAACCACATCTACTGTTATGCAACAGTATCACTCTTCTCTTCCAAATAAAGGTAAAACAAGAGTTTCTTGATAGAATCTGACAGAACTGGCCAGGCATGCTATTTAGAGATAACACTACTTGAAGGCAGGCTACCTTTTCTGAAAAGGCTAGGAAAAAAACTTTTTATGATAACGTATCTGGGCTATAAAACCTGATATATTTCCCTTCATCCAAGTCAGCTTCATGCCAAGTCAATCATAAAGTAGCCATCTGAGATGCCAACAGAGACAATACTAATTATTCCTAAATTATCCTGCTGCCATGCAAAGCTGAGGGTATCACAGATCTTATTTTTCAGCGCTAGGTCTCCTTGAAAATGAAAGTAACTCAACTCCTTTTTCCTTAGTACTACAAGACAAACAACCAGAATTTGAGATTTCTTCCAATTAGTACAACTTGGCAGTTTTACCAACTGACTTTGACCTAGGGGCTAAATGATTAAATGCAGAGTCATGAGCTTCTGAAACTGCTGCAGTATACCATAAAAAGGGGGAAATTCAATTTCTTTAACGATCAGGTAGAGTATTGAATTAACATTCACTTCTGAATTTTGGTATTGACCTCCTGGGTAAACTTTCAGTATAGAATTTGAGTTTGGGTCTCATACCCTCTTTTCATCTTAATCAAACTGAAACCTCTCAAGGAAAGCATCTGTTCATGTGCTTGTGTCTTTGCAGAGCTTAGCAAAGCATAGTTTTGATTTATGCAACATCAGTGAAATCTTACAGGTTTTTTTATAGATTTGTTTCCGAAACCTAGACAAGGTTTCTTTTACTGACCTTTTTTTTTTTTTTTACACACAGGGCATTAGTAAAACACTAAGAGCTAAAGACTTTGAGTTGTATTAGAACAGTGACCCCACTCAACATTTGTTAAGTAAGACTGAAATGACAAAATGAGCAGCTATTTAATAAACAAACATATAGAAAAACATAAATTATAAATAAAACCTTTACATTCTGAGCACATATGAAAAGAAAGATACATTACAAAAAAATTTATTTTATTGAGAACCTTTAGTCAGGGGTTTTTCTTTCTTGTGCTGGTAGATATTTCGGCCTCCTATAAGAACTTCCAGCCTGTATATCATGATGCTGATGCTATTTCTGTCTTTCAGGAAACAGAAAAAGGATTTTTTTTTTTTTTTTTGCTTTTATTGAACATTCTATACTCCTTCAAACTAAAATCTAACCTGTTTGTATTAAAACTTAAGAATGCAAGAGAACTTTATCACTTGTTCCATGTTAATATCCAGAAGTTATGTAATAAATCATTCTTAGCATAACGAGTGAGTCTTACGTTAGCATATTTCACTGATAAAAAAAATTGTTTGTACTAGGTAACTGGTTTCACTATTAGAAATAGACCCTCCCGAGAAGACAACTTTTGTCAAAGTAATTGTGCCTGTAGCAGGACACCTGCAAGCACAGATATTTTAGCCACACAGTGGTTACTGTTCCATAAATGATGGCATATAACCACATAAGATGTGACTTTGAAAAGTCAAATATTGCTGGCTCCGTCTAGAAGCAATTTTCCAGGTTGTGTCTTCCATACACGTAACTCAGATTGAAGTAGTGTTACATACCTGTCATAATGTTAAGTTATGCCATTTCTGTGGCACTTTACATCAGTGCAAGTTAAATTTCCAATCACAGTTAATTGAAATCATTATGTTGTCAAGATACTTCATAATATTAACAGTGGATTGATAGTCTTTTCATGCTACTATTTCAAAATACTTCTCAAAAGAAATGTTTTGCCATTACTATGTTAATTAATACATTTCCAGCTCTATCAATTTTAAAAGAAAATGTTGACATTAATGTACTGCTTTCCTTATAAAATGTATTACCTTTTCCAGAGGACTGCTTTAACCCAGATAAATATGGGGGACTCTGGCACAGTAGGACAAGAAGCAAACCATCATTTTCATTTTGCTTTTCCAACTACCATTAACAAAGCCAAAACGCGCCTCCCACACAGGTCTTTTTACTTCTAACTGATGTTTCTATTCAGTGAAATACTATGAGACTTCATTGGTACAATGGTCACATTGAAAACATGGATTTGTATAACTACAAAAAGAAAATATTTTGAGGAAAGGAAAGAAACCAAGCATTAAGCTTTGCATTACAACTTCCCTTGACCTTGCTTTATTATACAACAGTACTTAAGTCTCTACATGGCTGTGTTAACAAGTTTTCTGCAAAAATCTTATCTATAGACCAATAGGCAATACCCCATGCATTAGTAGGAAAGTAGGCAACATTTCATACAAAACTTGCTTTATTTTTTAACAGTTCTCATAAAGCACTGGATCTGTCAACAGACCTAGTAATTTTTTGTCATTTAAATTGCGGGACTAAAATTCATCTTTATTATCTAATATCAATTTAGCCATGCCAGTTTAAGGGTAATCAATATAGCAATAAAAAGAAACGTCCTTACTGTCCTATGTCAACTCCTATAGGATATGCAACAGCAAAATTATGTGCAAAATGTAAACCATTAAAGCCATTCCAAAAGCACTTCTTTCTTGTAATTTCATGTCAATGCTTTTAACAGTTTTACATTAAAAACAACACCCTACTTTCAATTCATTATTCATAAACAGAGAAGGAATTACTTTAAAATTCAATTATTGCTACCAAGTTTTCTAAAATGGAAAAATTTCAAAGTAATGTTTATTCATCCAAGTAAATTTGCTGTTGAGTATTTTATTATCAAATTAATAAGTGCATTACAGAAACGCAGAAGTATCATAACCTCTGCATTATACATTTATGATTGTGAAATGATGAAATTAGCAATTTGTGTAACATTTAGTAAGACAAAGTCAAAAAAGAAATGAAGTTACCAGATTTTGCACTGAAAGCAGGTACCTTTGTGTCACTGTAGAGCAAATGAGCAAGTACTACTTCAGAACACTAACCAAATCTAATCCTTATACTTTAAAACCTATGCATACACTTTACATAATATTATGGCTAAACCCTGCTCTCACTGAAATCAACAGAAGATTCAGACAGACATTCAGAATCATGAGTCTGTGTTTCCTTTGCTGTCTTTTAGGAATATACTTACTGAAGTACTAAAAGTATATGCACTTGTGTCCTTGGGAATAACTGTCACACTGATCTATTCCCATATAAACAGATTAGTCTATAGGCAGAAAGCACACTACTAGATACTTGTATGAGAAACAATATTTTTCTGAAACTTACTGGTTCACATTACCCTTCCCCTTTAGGAACAGTCCACTACTTATCTGAAAAAGAAAACAAATGGCAGGGCTTCCAGAACGAGATACAATTAAGCCTTGGGAATGAAAATATAATTCTGTAGTCATACGCATGAGACAAAACCTCGCTGATAAGTTTGAAAATTTTTACTAAAGTTTCCAGCATCAGTTTCCCATCTTGAAACTCGTACAGACTCAGTCTGCAAATAAGAGCGTGGTATTTCCAAAACTAAAAAAAATATCTAGAAAGCTGGAAGTGCTATTGAGAACCATACAAAACCCAGAATGTTTCCAAACACATAAGAAGTTGCTTCAGCCAAATTTTTGTTCAACCTATGACTGTTACTACCATTAAATATGAATTGTATGTCCATATCTGGTCCTGCCAAGGGCAACGCTTGACAGAGAGATATTTGACAGGACTTCATTTTTATTCAATAGCATCTGACCTTGAGCCCAGAAAATTCCCTGGAGGATTGTGGCAGGCATGGTTTTCTGCTTTGTTTTGTTTTAATTCCAAAGCCTATGCATCTTCCTTTAAGAAACATGGTATAATTACCTTTCCATTAACAGTATGCCTGCACATACATTAGTCTTTAAATTTCTTGTAAGACGGCAGGTGTCTAGTTCTAATAAAGTTTCATTTGGCTCTCTGTCAGGAACAGGCTCTTCCAAATATGTTATTTTCATCCTTGAAAATAGCAGGCTACATCTGTCCTCAATTAAACCAGTGTAAATGTGGATTGACTGCACTAACTTCAGTTAAATTACACTGATATGGACAAGACCAAAATTTGACCCAGAAGCTAGAAGCAAATTTAACTTTGTGTTTTAAAATGCCTTCAGTCTTACAGTTCCTTAGACTTCTTTTTTTTCCTTCTGACCTAGTTTTTGCCATTTTCATAATGAACCACGCTACACATTCTTTAACTCAAACCAGTAAGCAGGGAAAGGTAATTCAAATAACAGGTTTATCAACAAGTCTGTAAGCTAAATTTTGCTTTTTGGACTTTTGTTTCTTTTTGCTAGCAAAAAAAAGACATGTGTTTTGCTTTTACAATACTTGACTGTGTTCCAATGGCACTCTGAACTAACCGCTTATCATAGCGGACATACTCCAGTCACCTTTTTTCTACATGGAGAGTTTAAAATTAAAATTGATTACTTCAAAATAAAAAACACCAAAAACTTTGAAGTTTTTTAATTACATCTAGCAAAATAGCTTTACAATACTTGTCCTCCAGTCTAAAAAGAGTAGAGATCATCCAAAAATGGAAAAAATAAAGTCAAATATACTTTACTCCTAGTACAAGATGAAATATAAAGCAGTAGGACTACTAATTATACATATTCATGTTTAATCAAGGTTTCCCAAGCGGAATTCATGTTTTAGCTGAATCCTTTCTAGTTAGTTACTCATTTTTAGCAGCGTTAAACCACCTTTTCACATCTCTCAAGCTGAAACTAATCCAGCATCCAAGACCAATAAAACAGGATAAGGCGGCACTTACTGTCTTCCTTTGTTATCACTTCTTTTAATGTCTAAACCAGAGTTCTTGGGCATAACGTTGTACTTTGTTAGAGAAATTGAAGGACTTTATACCACCACCAAGAATAAGATTGTAGAAAATTCACTATATTAGGAAACAAAAGGCATGCACATAACCTTCAGAAGGTGTAAGAGAAGCAATGGTGCACTGCTTGCTTTTTAACCTGAAAGAGCAAGTCACAGTTTCCCAAAGTACACACTTTATTATTTGTTTCTACTTACGGGTAAAGCACAAGAGATTACAGCACATTTCTGACTAACAGATCTCATAAATGAACTGCACCTCTAAGGCTAATAGTGCCTTTTAGCTGACCTTATAGAGAGTCTGCCAGGATATAAAAGAGCAGGTTTACCCCTTTGCCAGCACTCCCCGACACACACTCCTACTGAGGACCTGGTAACAGTAACATAGACGCTATCCAGCTCCTGCATTTTATTGCCTTTCAGTGGAAGACAACCCTGATTGTCATTTTAGTGGATTAGGATCCCCTACAAAAAGTTTCCTTGACAAGGAGATCCTTTTCTCCTCTCAAATCAGCTCTCCTAGACTGGAGATGGCCTAATGTGTATAGAAATTATGCTTTTGTGGAGTAGTGTTTAAAACAGCAATCTCTGTGGCAAATTTACTCCTCTTATCCATTATAAATTTAAGAAAAGGAGGTAAGTTAGAAGACCAGTTTTACATTAAAAGCAAAGTAGTTAATCTGACACAGAAACAGTTTCTCATCTTAAACCGAATCCTTGAACCTATCATTGAAACCTCCCAGTCTGGTACAATCTGACATGTTCAATACAAAAAGAAAATATGGTCAAGATCAGAGAACAGCTCAATTTCATGTACTGTATTTATTTCACACCGATAGTTTGCTTAAAAAAGGCTTGCTATTCTTGATATCCTAACCTTGTAAACCATATCAAATTGCGATGCCTAATTTGCAGTGAAAACACTTTATGCTAATTATAATGTATATTTTCAAAGTATCTGTATTCTATATAAAGGTAAATCTTATACAAACACCTAAATAACACTGAAATGCCAGCACTCACACTGTCAGATGTTGCTGTAATAGTAAACCTTATTTCAAACAAAATGGGAAAGAGGATTCCTACATACTCATTGTACCTGCAAATGAGACCTAATAGCAAGTAATAAAGCTGTTTACAATTAGCATGCCAATTGTGAAAGTGCAACAAAAATATTTATTTTCCAAGCTTTTTACACACTCTATTCCCCAAATAATCAGAAAGACAATAAAGTAGAGAATTCCCTTATAAATGCAAGCATCTAACGTCAGTATTCTTAACTACACTTGGTAAGACAAAGCTGAAGTCTCTCGCAATCCAATGCTTTGTGGCAAACCAGAAGTTTTCAAACTTCAGCTTCTGCTTATTCCTGTAATTCCACACCAGTGAATTAACTCATGTGATTAATTCTCAACTAGTAATATAACTTAAGTTTTATAAAACCCGATTTAACTTACTTTTTTTTTTTTTTTTTTTTTTTTTTTTACTACAAGATACATTCTCTTAAGGGAAATAAGAAAAGGTCTCACATAGGCAGGCTTTTCATTTGTAGAAGTAAAACAGTGGTTTTGGATATGCAACAGAACTGCATCATTAAAAAATAGGTCTTTCATATCAAGAGCCATCAGCTATAAAGAGACCATGAGCAACTAGTGTTGATGCCCAAGGCTCTTTCCAAAAGAGAATACATAATAAGTCTAATGGACTGAACAGCAAGGAAAAATTCAGACTGTTTATCTGTCTGCACCTATCAGGCCCAAAAGAGATAAAAAAGCAGAAGTGCAGAACAAAAACACTAAGGAAAAGAGCCTGTGGAATAAAAAAATATTTTGATACGTGAATATGCCATCTTCAATTGCAAGTATGGAAATAAAACTAATTCATATATAGATATAGAAATATAATGTCTGTGTATAGATATACATATTTATATAAAGAGGACATAATATATATCATAATACTAGATAGATTTAACTATATAGGACAGAAATGTATTTTAGACCTGAAAATGTGCATTGGAAGACTTAAAAAAACCCTCACTAAATAAAGTGCATTCCTGATTTCAGTACTTTTTCAAAGCTGATTTCAATACTTCTTACAAACATGGGTAATTATTTTTAATCCTCGCTGGCACAGAAACAAAGGGAAAATAGCAACTCTAGTTACATGTTCAAAACCACCCAAGTTACTGTTATAGCAGAGAACAGAAACCATGTCAAACTTGCAGTCCTGGGCTGCACTGACTGAATCACACTGCTCTCATTATTTTTCCAGGGTGACAGAAAATGCTTGGGAAATTAAGAGTTCCTGTAATGGACATCCTCTAGCTGATACTTCAGAGAGGACAGTTTTCTGCCCAACTAACCCCTCCAATGGATTTAAGGCAGTGGCTGACAATCTTTTCTGGTCTGGAGACCATTAAAAATTTTCTATTGTACTTAAAACACCAAACAGCAACTGTAAATCTAGGAACTGCTGGCTTTACTTTTCACAGCCTTCTACAACAGAAAATTGAAAACCATCAAACAACTCACCCAAAACAACTTGGTAATATTTACCATGAGAGAAAACAAGGCAAATCTCAAAGAGTCATCTATAGGGAAACTTTACTACAACAATTTTCTGGAGTTTGATGGAAGAATATCTACAGGTTTCGCAAGCATCTTTCTGTTGGTGTGACATCCAAGCCTTTTATGTTCAACTTGCTAATTTATGTTGCTGTTTTGTAATCTGGAAATACTTCTGATTTGCATGTACTTCATTATTTTCAGTAATAATTTACAGTCCCTAAGTATACCAGAAAAGGACTTCAGTCTGACAGAGTGCAGCTTGATCACATTCACTGAAACAAATCCTTAGGCATAAGCATCAATGACAAAATTTGCTCAGACCTTTGTTGAGAAAAAAAAAAATAAAATTCAATCTTCCAAAAAAAAAAAAAAGATCCTGTGAATTCATCTTTTCCTACCTGTGCTGGGTTTGCATACATAATACCATGCCATGTTTTTGAGGGGTAGGAGAATGTGAGAGTTCAGCTTTGTTTACGTTGCTTAGAGCAGAATGTAGAATTCTCTGATATAGCTAAAACAACAGAACTGATTGTGCCACGTTCTGTTCACATAGGCATGGTAGCTAAACTGTAGCACGGAGTAAAAATGGTAGCATGCAACACTGTCCAGACAGTCTAATGGCACCGGAAACACATGCAGATCAGCTGCCCTAATGGCACATTCTGTTGATGCTTCTAGATCAAAATTCTCCATGTAAGGTTTAACCTTACAGTATTTGGGTTGGATAGATTTAAAAATCAAAAACAAGGCAAAGTCACAAGGCCAGACTTCCTTCCTTTTCCTGAGGAACAGATTAAAAAAGGACAAATTATAAAATTAAACAGCTCACAAAGATGTTGCAAACATTTTGCATTGACACTAAAATGCAGACAATACTCTTGCTTGTTACCAAGCTACACAGCTATACTTTCGCAAGGTACATTCAGTACCTTCCAAATGCACGTTATGGGATTAAATATAATGGCTGACAATAACAAAGAAAATGGTGCATCTCCATGCAAAAGCTTAGCATTCTGCTATCCTCTGCAGCAGGCTCATGACAGTATCACATTCTGTATATCACAACAATCAGATGGCTCACTAAATCTACTCATTTCTACAGAAGCAATTTTTGCAAGATTTTACCCTGACAGGCATAAATTGTTTTTTTAACAGTACGTAGGAGTCGCATGTTTTTTCAATGAGAGGACTGTGGGCATCTGACAGAACTGGATGGCTTAGTTTGCATGCAGTGAAAGAGTATCTGTCTACACAAGGCAGGATCAGGTTCCACATTTCACCCTAGTTCCTAATGTGGTATCCCCATTCCAAGCAGTAACAATTACACTGTGTTTGAAATATTTTTTTTTTTTAAGTTTGCACTAGAAACAGAGGAAGAATCAGATTACGTTTCCTTTTCCATTCTATACCCACCCTGCTTCAACTAAGTTAGTTTTGTGAGCCCCTCTCCAGGCCCACAGTCAGTGGTTCTACAGCTCATTAGAAGGCACGGAATCACATTGCAGAAATTGCCTTTTCACCCATCTATCCTAGCTAGCTATGCTGAATAGAAGCAATCTTCTCAAGACTGAAAGAAGCAGCAGGACTGCTTCAAACTTCTGAAAAGTCCCGTCCCCTCCCCTTTTGAGAAAATGTTAATAGCTCTTTCCTTTTCTTCCACCTTCCCTACTCAAACATTTTTCCTATCCTCATCCTGAGATGAAGGGAAGCATCTGCAGGATGAAGACTCATACTGGGAGGGAGGGAGCTGGACCAGTCAGAGCAGACATGCAAGTTTCCCCCTTAAACTCACAGCATTTTCCTGTAGACTTCCAGAAGACCCTGAGAGCTTTCAGCTTCTAGGTGAAATACATGGAACAGGCAGTTAATATTCCCTGATTTTTACTTTGAATTCACAACTTCTTCGCCCTACTTTCTACCACTAGATTTCCTGCTCCCTTCTCAGAAAGACAAGTAGGTTGTGTACTATTACTTCCAGTTGAACCAAGCCTTCCAAACCTTACCAATTAAGGAGAACCATTGAAAAAACAAGTATGTGTAGTATCTAGGAAATATGCCAAATTAGGCTTGTGACTCCTGCACATCAGTAGCCGGTTTTTTAACTGGTTCTGACTGAATGTCATACTATTCTTTCAGCAGCAGGACAGACATTAGACTTCACAGGAAAAGTGGGACTTTCAGCAGCTTTAGTGGTAAGCTGTGAAGTTGTCTCTGCTGCAGCATTTGAAGCTGAAACAAAGCATTAATTACAACAGAGAGGAACCTCCCGTGGCAAAGCAACGCACATTTAAAGAGCCACATAAAATTGCTGAAGCCAAGCAGAACATGCTGAGAAAGCTGAATATGTACAAGTTTCCTGAGAAACGAACTACCAAACAACAGTTTTTAAAAACACACCAAATATTTAAGAAGCAAAAGGAAACTAATTTTGATAGACAGTATTTTGCATGGAAATTAACTATTACTTTTTGCTGAACACCAAAATAGAGATTTTAATTCTTTTTTAACCAAGAATTTAGCAGTTTATTCCATGTACCCCACACCTCAGAACAAATAATTAATGCCAGAGCTGCACAAAAACATATGCAGAATTATCTTTAAAAATATGCACTACCACATCAGTGTTTTGCTTGAGCATAATTTTATCAAATACACTAAATGCAAAGAGAAAAAATATTAAACAAACATCATATCAGAATAGGTTCTACAAGCATGGCCATCTACCTAGAGGTCGTGGAAATCACTGCAGCACAGCAGAAATTTTGTGAAGATACAGCAGGTAACTCCATAGCAGCAGCTATAAGATGACAGAAACAGGATAGACTACACCAAGATCTGGCTTACAAAAAGAAGGCTTTTAAAAATTAGCGATTTTAATTAAGATAAACATCTATGAGTTGTATGTGTGACACACACACTTAGTTTTCTATTTCTCTGCTTTCTGAGCTAAGAATTCAAATGCAAGTTTTTAAGTCCAATTAAGTCCAGTTCTCAGTTTATGTCATTCTTTTATGAAACACACTATTTATCCTTTTCTTGATTTGATTTTAGCATGTACATCTACCTTACGCTAACCTAACCAATCTCCACACAGCAGTACTCAAAATTGGTAAAATTGAGGAGAAAAAAAATACTATTTATGTTTGATTAGCCATACACTACGTAGGAGACAGAAAAAAAAGTTTAAGATTGGCATATATTAACACTAAAAGCAAGCTGACGGAGAAAGAATTAAAGTCAGCCACCTTTCTTCACATATTACAATGTCATAGCTGATAATTAAGTAACTTCGTGGTCCTAAATATTGCCTTATACTGAGAAATTAGCACATTCTTGTTTTTATTATTTTAGTTTAACCGTTTTCTTTTTTTTTTCTTTTTTTTTTTTTGAGAAGATCTACTGAAATTACAGCAGTTTCACAAAACAGAAGGTGGCTATCTTAAAGGTGTAGTGACAACCAGAAATGTCTCAGCTACATTGCAGAATTGAACAGTCCAATGCTAAAGAAATATGCACACTGAAAGAACTTTCTCTCCCACAGGACTGTGGGCAGAAGCCCACCCTTTGATCTAAAGCAAAACCTGTGCAAAACAATCCTTGGTATTGTCAATAATAAATAAATGTTCAGAAAAAGAAAATGCATAAACAGAACTTAAACTAGCTGCAGTTACCATAGAAACCAGCAAGACTTACTCAACACTTCCTACTCTATTCCATTATCATTCCATATCTCATGAACTCAAGTGGAAAAGCATTGTTTCTATTCCTATGGAAACCCTGGAAATAGCCCACATCTTTGCCACAGGAGATTAAAGCAATCTAGAACACATCTCAGATTCATTTATATGTCGCCAAGGCCTATGAGAGATTAAAAATAACTAACCAGACAAAGTCCACTTCTCAACAGAGGGGAGCAGAATCCAAACCATTCCCCATGAGCAATAGGTAAGTAACAAACATAGGCAAGCAATTTACCGTCTGTGAACCATTGCAAAGAACCACCTGTACAATTACACCAACACACTGAAAGGTACATTCTCTGCAGCTCTGTGTACCATATTTATACAAATGCCCTAACTTGATAACACTATGCCCTTTAGTCCTTGTGACTTTTCTCTTATTTGTTGACCAGGATCAGGAAAGGGGAACTTTTATATAGCTGTAATAGTATATGATCTAAAATGCATACACAACTCTTTCCATTTCAGAAGACCTAAAAAAATATATATATATATATCTGCTACACACAGAGTCAGAACTACACATACTGTTAAATAAATAAGATTCATGAATATTTGAATGACTTTGTATTAAAGGTAAGATTTTCTCCATCACTCCCTTCTGACTAGATGTCTCCTTTTTCTACTCTATTAATCTAAACATGTAGAAGTGAGTAAACTTTTAATTTAGCAGTTAGAAGGTATGACTGCAAGCCATAAGAAATGCCCCCGAGAGCCAGTTCAGTTGTCTATCTAGCACAGAGACAAAACTGACCATATTAATATGAGATGCTTTTTAGGAAGAACAGGAAAGACTAGTAACTTTCTGTAGTCCATCCCACTCACACAGTCTTTGGAATAGATATGTTGGAAGATTACCCCTTCCCATGCCCTATAATAGCTGTTTGGTATCTGTTGCCCATTTGTCCAATCCATTTTTGGACATGTTGACACTGTCTACACAGTCTCCTTTTAAAAAAAAAAAATCCAGTTCACTGATCCTCATAACAAAAAAGTTTTTTAAAAATCTCTTTTAAGTTGACCTCAATACCTTTCATAAGTTGTCTTTGTTTTTAGCATCTGGTTAGTAATAGTTTGGCACAGATTGTCCACCAACTTCCTTTGTGAATGCTGACCATATCCCCAGCAATTTTTACCTTGTAAGGCAGCTGGTTTGCATCATCATTGCTTTTGTTGCCTTTCTCTGTCCTTTATTCTGTCAGTCTCAAGATATAAAAATAAGGACTTCAAGTACTCAAGATATGGGTATATAGATTTTTAAGTAGCAAAATTATGTCATGTGTCTTGTTCCTGATGATGGCCAGAGTCAGTCAATTATTTCAGAGAACTATCCATGACAACATCAAAATCTTTCCTCGGCTGTATCTACCACTTCTGACTTCAGAATCATGTAAGTGTGGTTTAGGTTTTTTTCCCCTTGATACATTGCCCTACTTGGACACACACTAGAGTTCATCTGCCACAGGTATGTGTTTGCTACTAATTCCTATACTTTGAGATCACCATCAGCTCCTTTGTGTTTTACTTTCTTCACCCATAAAATAAGAAGTCACCTGCCTTAAGAGACAGTTGTATACTTAATTTATTAACAGGTACTTATTGTTCTGTCATCCTCAGGGACAAGTAAAAAGGTAAATTAATGGTTAATGTGATTAGATAACTTATGATCATTATAATGTCCCTGAAACGTTTGGCAGTCCCAAATGCCAGGTAAAATCTCATTTTTGTGCTAGGAATTGGAAGCAGATTCAGTACTGAGTAGGAAAAAAAAAAAAAAAAAAAAAAAAAAAAAAAGTATGTTCTCTCTCCTGAAACAGAATGACAGTAAACCTTGCAATGAAACTTCAGTGTATCTTTTGAAATCTTTCAACCACATCCTGACAAACTCTGATTTTGCTTTAACTTTTGTGAACTATTTTACTTGCTTATGAAAACAAGTCTTGATATGGGTCTTGGTTCAAGGAACATAAAAAAAAAAAAGGCAAAAAAGCCCCAAAAAACAAACCACAGAGGACAGGGAACATTCCGTGGTTTCTGCCTGTGCAGTCAGATCTGGAAGCTGACATAGGCTTCCCCCTTCTCCTCTAGTTCACAAACCTAGAGCACAATACAAGGGAAAATGTGGCACTAGTTATTTTTGCCTAACTAGGGGATTTCATAGGTGACCCCAAACTTAACTATTAACAAACTTAACAAACACCTTAACTATTTAAAAAAAAAAAAAAAAAAAAAAAAAAAAGTTGTAATGTCATAACCAACAGACTGCAAAATAAATCCTGTTATCCAAGAATGCATGTGCTTCACTGCTGAAAAACTAATGTCAGGTTTGAATTTGTAAAAGGCTTGGGATATTACGAGTATGAAAGACTAAGTCACCAAAGAACACATTCAATTTCTATTGTCAAGTCAATTAATACATTTTATTCTAATTTAAGTCCTATTCAGATTAACTGCATCCTAAGAATATATTACAGGTCCTCAGGAAAAAAAAAAGTTAATTCCACAGGAAGATTGGTTGCAAGACATCTCCAGGATGACAGGGTCCCACAATGGAAAGAAAAAGAAAGACCAAAATTTACAAGAGCTTTGTTTATCCTTGAAAAACCTTGTTAAACTCCATATTCAAATTCTAAGATGTTGCATACTCAAGGTTGCTCAAGGTTTCTCTCCCTGCTTTGCAATTCTAGTAAAATAACTGATACTGTCACGAACGCTGTCAAAAATCTGTATGTATACAAAATGTACCTGCCCTCTCCAAATCCATATCTGTAAGGGATACCAAATGATCCTTTGAGCACCTATTCTCATTAAAGTAATGAGAGAACAGTTACTGCCTTTGAAAGTAGGGAGAAACCCCACATAATTTCTGTGCTGCTAAATTTCACTTTGGCTGCTAGGCAACTGTATCATATTGCAAGAGGTGGTGGGGGTTTTTTCCCCCCCTCAATGTTAGTCTTCTCTTTCAGAAAAAAAAAAAAAAATGCAGTAAGAGCAAAGCAAGCTGTGAAAACATCCTGAAAAAACTGCAAGCAGTATATAGCAGACTCACATTTTTTTTTTTTCCAGGAAAACCTTCTATAATTACTTATATATTTAAAATTCCACTGTTTTCCTCACTTGTATTTTTTTTTAAACACTCCACCAGCTCTCAAAGAATTCACCTGAATACAATTTTAATAGAAAAGAAAACCCACAATAAAAGAACCAACTAACCACCAGTATTTTTAATTCCACTGCTTCATGTTTGGGTTTTTCCCCTCTAGGGTACTCTGATGTAATTTTTAATGAATGTCCTCTTCGTGACATCTATGGACAAAACCTACTTCTTACCCAAGTAAAAATGGTTTACACTTATGAATGTTCGCTTGAGCGAGAGTATTGCATATCAGTTGCGTTTCAGTACCACACGTATTTATAATCAAACTGTGATCACTATAAACAAATTAGAAAACCTGAAGGCTTACATTTTTATAGAGTCACAGAAGGATGCCACTCTTATCTTTCCCTGAGTAAGCAATGAGGCCTTCTACTGTTTTTAACAGTTCTTCGGAAGTCCAGTCAAAGGTCTAAATCTTTTGATCGTAAACATTTAGTGCACTCTCTATTCGCTGGATGGTCTTTGATTCAGACTTTTAATCATGATCTAAAGTTTTGACACCATTTTCTCAGAAACTGTAATGGGTAGACCTTGCATAATGAGACCCTCTGCCAAGCACAGTCCCAAGTCCAAAGCTAGTCCCAAGTTCTATTACAACCCCAAAACTTTTTTCTATCTTGCCAAAACATTTGTAAGGCTTGCATTTTTCAATCTTTTAAAATGTAAGACAGTCAGAACTGTGGAAAAAAAAAGAATGACTGCTGGATTTTTTTGATAGATGAGGAGAATGTAGCAACAATTATACATTCTAACCAAACCACATTACAGAAAATTTCTATTTCATTTTAAATATATACTGGGGGAAATATGGTCACTTTTTAATTTAAGAAAGCACCTTCATACACCACTTCTTCATCTTTAGATTTTTAGATGTAGTTAGTAAGTATTAAGAACATAAAGAAAGCAACCTAAATAATCTTCTAATTAAATAGCTTGGTAATAAACAACTTAATATACCACTGCCACTAACTGCCACCCCTTCTTTTCTCAAGCGCTTTTCTTCTCTTCTTCCTTTCAATGCTGCCAATCTAAAAGACATTTTCATCATCCAGTGATTTAAAACCAAAGCCTTTCAACACAAATTCATTTGTTTCTGACTGACTCTCTTTCCTTTTGGGTACTGTGACAGCCAAGGCAGTAGACAAACCACCACCACCTGGCTCTTAGCGCAAGCTAAGTAAAGCTCATATCTCTGCTGTGCATTGACAAGTCACATTAAAAAAACAAACAGCAATTTACTCCACCATTTTATCTCCTAGATTTGCAACTAAAATAATGATTTTTTGTTTCTTTGTCATTTTAAAGAGTCCACATTCAACTGTGTCCTAGATTGAACTGTGGTAACTTCAACCATATACGTACAACTTTCTCTTGTATATCAAACACCTTATCTAATTAAGGAAGTTGTTGTTGTCTTATGCAAATGATTAAAAAAATTGATTTCAGGAAGCAAAATCAGTTCATAAACACCTTTAATTTCCTGCTTCTTCAGATTAATTATGTGTCTGAGTCTTCTTAGAGAAACCCACCTCAGGAATTTTTATCTGATACTTCCATCATCTACAACATTATATAGTACTTCAAAGTAAATCAGTATTTCCCCCAACAGATTTTAAGTAAACTGTTACATTTTATTGTTATTTATATTTATGCCACTCGACACCAACTGCAAACAGAACTGCATGGGTTCAATTAGCATGTTCTTAAATCATATGCTTATGCAATTTAATACAGCCATGTTTTTTAAGCAGTATGTAAAATTTTCATCTACATTATTTAAAAACAAAACTCACATTTTCAAAGGTTGTGGCACCAAGAACATTAAGTGGCACCAATAACATCGTGCTTTTAAAACCTGAAGAACGAGGAGATAAGGATATTCTGACCACGCAAGCGTAGGCACCATGCCTAGGCATCTCAGTTTTCTGCACTACTTCAGAAAACAAAAAGGGTTTTTAACCGAAGGACAGTCTGGATGACCCTGTAAAACATCTTCCTCCAAAGCCTGCCCTTCAGATGAAACTGGGTAGTGTGAATACTCCTTTGTGCATAAACCAGTTCTGAAATGTCAAGCCTAGAATTTAGCTCCTAAAGCAGTAAGAATGCCTCGTTCTGTTTCAGTACTTTATAATAGTCACATAAACTACTGAATCAACTGCAGTATCCGCACAATCCCATGTACATGTAAAAAATACTTCCAAAATTTAAACGTCAAGCCTCACAGCAACCTTCCACAACTCACAGCAAACTCTGCTGGCAGGCCCAGACACCCATCACAAACAGGTTTTGCAAAAAGTTTCAGATACTTGAAAAGGTGGATTTATTTTTATTTGAAACAGAACACTTAATTTAAGTCAAAAGCAAAATATTTCAAGGTTTGAGAAGGTTTTAATTTCCCCTCTCTTTGTTTAGTCTTTAAATATAATTCTTCCTCTTTTTATCAATGGAATGGGAGGGGAAGAGAATAATATGGTTTTTTGTTCGGTTTAGTTGCAGAACTCTTCCCTCCCTCACAACCACCAATAAATGAAATGTTTTTAAGAAAACTACTGTGGAGGGGAATCATCTCTTCCAAAGACATCAGAGTGACTGTGTTTGTCAGGAATGGATTAAATCAATTCACTGTCTCTAATGACCCAGATGACAAATAAAAAGCAACATCCCTTACTTCCCAGTACATGCACTGAAACACATGCTTTGGAAAATGCTTTTTCCAAATAATTTTCAAACTAAAATGAAAAAAAAATTGTTAAATTTTCAACTAGTTCTACAGACACAGTATTGAAGAAGGCCTTCTAGCTGGTATTTTAAAGGTTGCCTACTGATTTGCACCTAATGTCTAAACAACATTTGACTTAACAAGAGAACCGGGTCCTATGTTGATCTAAATAGCCAATTTTGTACTACAACTGCATGGATGTGAAGCTATGACCTTTAAAAATAAATTTTGTCCTGCATTTTCCATACTGTTTGCCTATATTTTCTTCAGCTGTGGGTAGCCATAAAGTTTAAATATTAAAGAGGTAATTATAGGAGCAGCCACTATATAAATATTTGTTCCAACACTCACAAAGCACCTGGACAAACTGATATGATAAATTAGAAAGTTGTTTTGTAACATTACTGGGGAAGAAATAAAAGCTAGAGCAGACGTGTCAAAGATATGGTGACAGACTCCAGGTTCCACAAACAGCACTTGACATTCCACTAAGATTCACTTTGGAGAAAATGACTGTACAGGTAAGAATAATGATGACAGTTTTTTCCATGAGCGGACACACAAATAAGATTCTACTTTACATTGACATGTGTTCATCACTTTACTAACTTGCCTCCTTCACTTGCCAAATTAACCCAAGCAGCAGTTACACAACAGCCTTCAGGTGATCACATGAAACTGAAGATCAATTATAACTCCTTTCCCAAGTCCATTTTCAGTGGATCACTTGTAAAATTTTTTTTGTAAACATTGGATGTATAAGAATGATTTTAATTTAAACTCCTACAGTGTAAAAACGCACTATAATTTCTTTAGCTGCAGATATCTCATTCAGATTTGATTTCATAGCACTGTACAGCCACCAGTTCTTTCAGTGGGGAAAGTAATACATACCACCACACTTTGATTCAGAAATACAATAGCTGGCAGGAACAGACTGTGTTAAGTTAGTAGGAATTCACTCAGTAAGTCATAATACTTTAAAACAATATAGTTTGATAAAAATACTGACTTAACTTAGTTACATCCTATATCTACAAATAATGTGACTATTCTCTCTAGCACAAACATTCATTGAAGCAGTTAAACTTTACCAAATATAACCATAAAGTAAAACTTAAATGAGCAGTCAATGTTCATACTGAAAATGGTGCTCCAGGAATTACATCCTACCAATTCAAATGCTGAAACTGGTAAGTGCTATCTTAAAATAAATGCATCTTGTTTTCTAAACTGATCGAAATTAACTAACAGTGTCCATACATCGCTACTTAATTCTCAGCTGGTCAATCATATTGATGAGCCCGGATGAGTACAATACCTGGTGTTATACCTTGACAAGAATATAAACATACTCGCAGGAATAATCTGGTCCAATGATGTTGGCCAGCTGTCTACAAAAAACTCTGGAAATAAACTAGTCCCTTACAAGATGCAATAGTAAACTGCAAATACAAAAAACCCCCCCCCCAAAAAAAAAAAAACCACCAAAAGAAATAAAGTCATCAAATAGAAATGAATAAGTTCTCCCAGTATCCTGAATAAAAATACATAGTAAAATGTGCTTTATATTTTAGGTTTTGGTCTTGATTGTTGGTTTTATGCTCACGTATAACTCAGTAAAAACACCACAGGCCAATTTCTGATTGCATAGGACTCTGGGTTTGGGTGATTTCTAGCCTTAATACTTAATTGGAACAAGAAGCATGGCTCTAAAATTTGTTATTTTTAATTTTGAAGACGTCAGGAAAACATGCAAAAGATCAATAAGCCACTTTTCACAAGACAATCAATGTCAGTTTGGCATAGAAGACATAGTGCTAAAAGCTGCAGTGGAACATGCTTTCAAGCTATTGATAAAAGTCAGCATTTAACATAAGCAAACGGGCAAAAGGTATTGGTAGAAAAAAATAATCAAAATAGTATTATTGCAGAACTAAACAAGAGTGTACCAACTGAGCCACCTCAACTTTTCACTGTAAAAGTCTTAATTGGGAAGTGCAATTTCTTTTCTTTTCATTTCCTTCCCTCCCCCCACCCAAATAATTAATCTATAGACCAGAACCAACTCACAGTAAAATATCTCTTAACCAAAGTAAACAATCAAGGACACAAATTCCCTTTTCAGTGTAACCCAAACTAGTTCCAAAGCGTCACCAGGATTCTCAAAAGTTTTAAATGGGATTTAAATCACTTTAGCTGTTAGTTTATAAGTACACGCATTCTAACAAGGAAACTAATCAAAATCATCACACAGGGGACACCTTTTACTGCTGTGAACTCCACAGAAAACCCTTAGCAATTAAATAAGATTTGACAAGGCTATGAAATAACTATATTCAAATGAAGTGAAAACTCAATTTTTTTCAGTGGAACTTTAAAACACAGATTACCAATATCTGATTTGTAGCTCTATTTGATACATATTCACATGTTTGAAGGACTTCCTAAGTTAATACAGAAAAAGATCAAGAGAACATAAAATAATTTCTAGTCTACTGGAAGTGTCACAAATCACATCACATGGCCAATTCAAACTTGTCTTTGCTTTACAGTTCTGACCGCTACCTACATTTCTAATGCTGTGCTTATTTTCCAAGTTGGCCTCCATTTTTGCTAGCACAATTTTATTTCCAGACAAAATAGGCGTATAATTTTACCACATAATATGAAATTATGTGCTACTTTTGGCTGGGATAGAGTTAGTTTTCTTCATAGTAGCTAGTATGGGGCTAGATTTTGGATTTGTGCTGGCAACAGGGTTGTTTTCATTGCTGCTGAGCAGGGCTTGCACAGAGCCAAGGCCTTTCCTGCTCCTCACCCCACCCCACCAGCGAAGAGGCTGGGGGGGCACAGGAGGACAGCTGACCCCAACTGACCCCAGGGATGCCCACACCATATGACATCATGCTCAGCATGTAAAGCTAGGGGAAGAAGGAGGAAGGGGGGGATGTTCAGAGTGATGGCGTTTGTCTTCATCACACATAACAGTGACTTGGGGAGCCCTGCTTTCCTGGGGATGGCTGAGCACCTGCCTCTCCATGGGAAGTACTGAAGGAATTCCTTGTTTTGCTTTGCTTGCGTGCACAGCTTTTGCTTTCCCTATTAAACTGTCTTTATCTCAGCCCCTGAGAGTTTTCTCACTTTTACTCTTCTGATTCGCTCCCTCATCCCACCAGTGGGGAGTGGGCAAGTGGCTGTGTGGGGCTTAGTTGCTGTCTGAGGTTAAATCATGATAAATTACTAAACTCAGTGGCTGTAGTACAGTTCAAGATCATGGTGCCAGAATACTGAAGTAGGCTGGGGGGTGGGCTGGAAGTCAGTTTTTCTTACTTGCTCTCTCTGCTTCTCTCTTGCAGTCTGTTATTTTACTTCCAAAAGAGAAAACTGGGATTGACTCAGCACTGATACAACAAACCAATCAAAAATCCTCCACTAATGCTGGGACAAAGCATTTGTTAAAAAATGTTCTTCAAAATACAAACACAGAAAATCATAGAAAACTTACAAGTACTCTGCCAGTTAATGTCTGGGCAGATATCATGACTCCTGCCCAATCCTTCACGGAGGTCATCCATCCCACTTCTGCTGCCACGTTCTCCTCTTTTTCATCTGTTGGTTTGCAGGCCCCATCTGCCTGTGTATCTCCACCACCATTGATCTTTTGGGCCTCCTGCAAATTAAGTATTTGGGTTAGTTAATGTTTAGCAATTTGACAGTGAAAGTCAGCATATGGTTGTGGCTAAGAAGTGCTACAAAAAAAGCAAATCAGTCTTCCTGGATTCCTGCTTGATGAAATTAAGCACCTACTTGTCCATATCTCTTCAGAAACAATAGAAATATTCTATGAGGCACCAGACTAACAACTAGATACTAATCCTCTCCTTGACATTACATCTTAAACACATATATTTAGCATCAAATATGTTCTATGTTCCTTCCCTATAAGCAGCATAATTGCCAAGAGCTACGTATGCAGTTATAGAGCTACATATCAATGAGTCTGTCAGACATACACTGAAGGACCTTTTGATGTACTAGTTCAAAATAATATGTAGTAGGTGTGAACAGAATTTATGTACAATTTTAATTTACTATCACTAGAATTAATTATCCGAGTAAACCTTCACTGAGAAGCATGATGTAACAAGACAGTAATTATCAAGTGTGAGGGGAACAAAATTCACCACAGAGAATCTGCAGGGAGCTGACAGGCTATCAGCGAACCAGTGTTTCAACGAAAGTGTTTAATATATCACAGGAGTTCTTCTGTCAGTAAGTGGCTCTCATAGAGTTGAGAGCTAGATATTAAAGAGGAGCCTCAGCTGCACCAAGCTGACTGATGAGTCACATGCACTGGAATTCCTATCAGTCTCGCGCGGGCGCTGCAGCAAGGATGTCATGCTCTGTAACTGCCTGCTATGTGCGACAGTCATGGATGCTGCACAAAAATCAAGAGAAACGGTAAGAAAAGCCAGCCTAGATTGTACAGCATTTAAAACATATCATATGCAAAGTATCAGAATGTGCCGTGAGCTTGCCTGTGGTGACAGCATAATACTAATGACTTCCTGAATACTTGACAAGTTATGCTAAACAAGCATCGGGGAGGCAGCAAAATTCAGTGCTGAGGCAAGTACTGAGCACTTGAACTGCACCCATAGATCTACATCAGCGCTTCGAGCACTCTGCACAGACCAACAGCTTGAAAGATCCTGTTTACAGATGACTTTCCTATAGGCCACTAAGCAGGAAATCAATTGCCATTAAACCCCTTTGGGATATTTATTATACAAGGAAAGATGTTTGACGCTGGTTCAGCAATTATTACTACAGTAGGAATGCTATACTGTCATAGTCAAAATGCATTGCTGTGAGATGGCCTTGAGGAAACAGCCGGACATAAAGGTAAGGGCACTTCCCCAGAGCAGCACTGAACTAATAAAGCAGTTGCGCTGCATCTGGCAGCAAAGGACAGTAGCCCAACAGTTGTTTTTAGAGAACCTCAGTATCACAACTTAATTAGCTAATCAGTTTCTCCTCCGTTAGTCTCCCTCCCAAAATGCAGGCTCTGTCTTTTTACTAGCAACTACAGCACAGCGCATGATGTGGCTATATTGATAATAACACATTATTCAGAGTTACAACAGTAATTCAGTACTTCCTAAGCAAATAACCAGACAGAAGATAAAAGCTGCTTTCTATTTGCATAACTGGACCTCATTCCCTGACAAATTTGGATATAGTGAATCAGATGTTTCGCACTCCACACTGAAAGCCATATACCGCATCACACACGCACAGAGCACAACCTACAGAAATTAGCTCGTTGCTCAGGACAGTGACATACCAGACAGCAAAAGGCATTTCCAGGAAAGTAACACTTGGCTATGGACAATTTGTGGCCCACATCATCACCAGATAGATGGATAGATCAGTCCCAAAGAAATGCCTTGACCACCATCAGTGTTTTGACTATAAACAGAGAAAGAGAAACCTAGGTTCATTTTTTTGTTGTTGTTTTTGGGGGGGAGGGGGTGGGGTTGGGCTTGGGGGGGTTTTTTGTTTAGTTGGGCTTTGGTTTGTTTTTGGTTTTTTTTTTTTTAGCGGATGGTGTGTGGCTCTATATACCAGACATTGTAATAAAACAAAATATTGAGGATTAGACAACCTAGACTCACATCTCCGAGGCCCTGGGGGCACTCACAGGCCTCACTGGCCCTGGCCCTCTCCCCCAGGGCCTCCCCCCACCCCACCTGTGGCCTAGGACGCCATTTCAGCCAAGCCCAGGGCCACCAGCTCCCCACAGCCCTGTCCCTCCCAGCCGTGGGCCCTGCTGAGCCAGGCCAACCTACGGCTGGTTCCCCTCCCCAGGCCTGATCCTCACCCTCACCCACAGGCTGACATCCCGGGCTGGCCCCAAGGAGGTTCCCAGGACTGGGGCTGCCTCAGCCTGCCCCGCTCCCTAGATGTGGCAGTGGGACAAGACCCCGGCTGCCAGGCCTGGCCCTGCCAGTCTGGGCATCCCCCTGGCCCTCAGGGAGCCCCCAGCCCCACAGTGCCCTGACAGCTACTGACATGTTAAAAATTACAAGCTCCATTTATTTCTCTCTTCCCAGCAGTTCGTCTGCCTTCTGTAACTGTTAGAGGTTGTCTTTCAGACTGTAAACTCTACACGCCAGATTTCACTGCATGGTCCTCCGCTGCATAGCACAGTGGGCTTTTATACTCTGTACGAGTTTATATTGAATAAAAGTATTAATGTGGCTCTCATAGTAAAGGAGGTATAATTATCTCTTCCTCTCAGAAAAGAAATGAAGATGATGATTAAGTGGCCAAATGAGTCACCAGAGAAGTCATCGTCAGGGCAAAGATGAAACCACAGACCTTCTTGATTTTGCCACTCAGCACCCCTATTTAAAAATCTCAGGGACACACACCTTGCTAAAAACATTCATAATTATGGATTTTGATATAGAAACTCGCAGAACTACAGATCATTAAACAAAAAGAGATGAATGGAAACATCCATTTTATGGTAGTGAACTTGAAAATATTAAGGTTGGAAAATTCTGTCATTGTTTACACACTCCTTCCTTACCCCCAACCTTTTTGTCAATATATCAAACTGAATTTTAAAGATATTCATAAGATTATAAAACTAAAATTTGCTAACAGTCAATAAAATAGTCGACAGTTTTCTCCATTGAAGGAGGAAAGCAGCTTTTATATTTTCAAAAGGTTCTAACACCTTACAGTTCTTTTTGCTGTATTGACTTTTGGTTGCCAATAGAATAGAATCATTCAGATTGTAAAAGACCTTGAAGATCTTAAGTCCAGCCTAACACTGCCAAGTCCACCACTAAACCATGTCTCTAAGCACACCTACCCATCTTTTAAATACCTCCAGGGATGGTGACTCAAGCACATCCCTGGGCAGCCCATTCCAGTGCCTGAAAACCCTTTCAGTGAAGAAATTTTTCCTAATATCCAGTCTAAACCTGCTCTGGCACAACTGGAGGCCATTTCCTCTTGTCCCATTGCTTGTTACTTGAGAGAAGAGACCAACACCCACCTCACTACAACCTCCTTTCAAGGCAGTTGTAGAGAGCAATAGGGTCTCCCCTGAGCTTTAGCTCTCCAGGCTCAACAACCCCCGTTTCCTCAGCTGTTCCTCACAAGACTTGCGCTCCAGACCCCTCAACAGCTTTGTTGTCCTTCTCTGGACACACTCCAGCACTTCAATGTCCTTCTTGTAGTGAGGGGCCCAAAACTGAACACAAAGTTTGAGGTGCGGCCTCACCAGTGCCGAGTACAGGGGCACGATTGCTTCCCTGCTCCTGCTGCCCACACTATTCCTGACACAAGCCACGATGCCATTGGCCCTCTTGGCCACCTGGACACACTGCTGGCTCACATTTAGCTGGCTGTTGACCAACACCCCCAGGTCCTTTTACGCCGGACAGCTTTCTAGCCACTCTTCCCCAAGCCTGTAGCTTTGCATGGGGTTGTTGTGACCCAGAATAGAGTAGTAAGATATCACAGACCTATTCAGTATCTGGTTCTCTAAAGGTATTAAAGTCTGTAATACATTTGAACAGCTGTATTCCTGCATCTATACTGCTCATTTCACCTCTATTCAAATCTCCCACACATATTATTTCTTAATTAAAATATCAGTAAAACAATCATCCCCTGCCAAGTATCATTTGGAGCAGTCTCATGATCAGCTACATACCAAGCCTAACTCTTGCCATTATTGTAACTATAATTAATATGCAGATTAGTTGCTGTTATGTAATATTTGTATTCAGTTGGGATATTTTATATTTTTCATCTACATGGCTAGCTTCTTAGCTCACTTAATTGGAAGTTAAGTATTAAGGAAAGTTTATTCCCAAGTCATTATTTAATTGTGCAGAGATCATTAAAGGAGATTTAAAGGCTGCTTTCATTTACACTGTGTACAAATCAGTCCTGTTATTAACTGTATCACCTTGTTCCATTGCTATTTCTTCACTTCAAAGCACTGAGTAACCAACACCACAACCTGAAAAAGGTGCTTAAAAAAAATAACCTGACAGTGACGGTAATTTGTTTAATTATTTACAGGCGCAGTAGCTACAAGTAATATAACACTATCTTTATCCACTCTGCTTACCTGTTGTTTCACAAAGTGTTTGTTATTTTAATTACTTGATGACAGGAACATTCGGGTAGATTAAGTGAGAAGCAGCATATTTTATGAAATACGTATTTCCTGAACTTAATGGCAAAATGGAAGAGAACGCATGATGAGAAGGAGTGTACAAGAATTGGGACTCACTGTTCTACCAATGGTTTTACACAAACCTGGACCAGAAACTTCAATGTTTTGTCTTATATTTTCAATAAATATTCATTTAGATTACACAAGTCCTGGGGTGCTTAAACACAATTACCTTAAGAAAGCAGACTTTAAAAAGGGAAAAGACACTCAAAAACAGTTTTCATTTTTGAAAATGTAGTCCTGCCTGCTTTGTTTTACCTCTCTCTAGAATATCTGTATAAACACAGAACTAATGCACAGACACTCCATTCAACCCAGGGCTGTAGGAAATAAAATCAGAAAAATATTATGAAAGCTTAAAACCTCATCTGAGAATAATTTGCCTTTTTATAAGCCCTAAAAAACCAGGGCATTATGAAGACAACCTGGTAAGCACTCTCTGAAGTATGGTACTGAAAAAAAACTTGGACTTTTGTTAAGATATATTAGAACACATAGGAAACAGGCAGGTAATGTGAGGGAAACAAACTGGGTTAAAGTCTGGTCAAACAAAGAAAAGGAATTCTGATTAGCTTGCTTCTCTAACATTGAACTAGTACAAATAGCACACAAAAATCATTAAGTATCAACTGTAATGAGAATACAGGGCATCATGTCATGCCCATGTCACACAAGAGGAAGCAATGCTCAATTTAAGCGATGTTTAAAAATAGAAACACCAATGGAGCAAGTCCAGTATGGGCCTTGGAATTCCATCGTAGAGAACATGAGATGAGAAAGGGGCTGCCCAGAATGGCAGTTGCACCTAGTTTGAAGTATGCAGTAATAGTACAGTAATAAAATACAGTTTGGGGAAGCCAGGGAAGGGCTGCTTTAGATAATGATGACAGCAACTTGCAATTTTATCTTTATTAACTGCCTCTCAATTAACAGCAATGCATTCCTAGAGCCTGCATTTTCAGACATCTTTTATATCAGATCAGCAGCACTTTCACACTAGCCACTCTTACACATTGGAAAGCTATGGTTATGTTCCTTCCCTTTTCATTCATCTGTTTCCCCAAAGCCACCAACAGGTGCTGTGTGAAGAGGAGTAATTTTACACACAAGATTAGTTCTTTCTGTTAGGCAGACCTGAGTTGAATATTATTAAACACCAAGTTTAAAATTATTAGACTTCTATTAGTAATGCAATTACTTTCCCTTAGATACATTCTCTCACCATTTTCATAACTCCAAACAGGGGTCTTAAATTTATACAAATCCATAATATTATGCTACATCCTCAGCAGATGGACAATGTACACTGTATGTCAAGACATCAGTTACCTACTGAATACATTGCCACAGCAGATGTTCTACATCATATATAGTTACCATATGTAGTCTTCGTCTTTATAGTTACTAAGTACCAGTTCATCCAGTGCTAAAAACAAGCAAAAGAACCACTTCACGTGTTCCACTGCAGTTTAGAAAACACAGGATTTCAATGAAATATTAATAAACCAGGCAGACGGGAACGTGAGAAATAAATAAGTGCATGAAGACTTACAAGCCTCTTTGAGAAGAGTCAGTCTTGTAGGAAAGAGAAAGCGAAGGCTAAACTAAGTGCGAGCTAAGAGGTACTCCCTATAACCTGGTCTATTCACAGCATTTCTTTGAATATGAGTTTCTTAGTCGTTATTAGGTTACACTGATGTCAGTTATCATACTGTAGCTATGGTTTGGCTAGTTTCAAAGGATGAATTATTGATATCCAGAAAAACACTATTCCTTTCACTGAATAAAAGGAAACAGAATGATCTGTGGAAAACATGGCTGATAAGATAGCCAAGCATTTTTCTCTTATAAAATATTCACAAGCTAAAATAAGTCCAAAATAGATTCCAAAACTTTTCTTATTAGTTCAAGAGCGAGATGGTAAACTCCTGCAAAACAACCATTCCTTTTGCAGAAATACTGAGAAGCTCCTTGCCACTCCTTACTTAAAACCAGAACCTTACTTTCTGTGCTGACCAAAAAAAAATTTAAAAATCCTTCACTGTGAAGAGTCTAGGGTCCAAGACCAAATAAATTTTCTTTTTTTCCAGTGACCAGCTTCTCTATTGTATTTGTGCATACCTTCAGTAATCCTGATGGATTTTTTTCTGTGCCCTTCATATTTCTGGTGTGGGTTACTTGTATAAAATCCCCTTTTCATGTCATTGTTTTGACTGACAAAAATTGCTGCAGTACAGGAATTAATTCTAAAACCTTGACCCGAGAGGCAAGGGAAACTAGATTAGTAAAATACAGTGTTCCAGCCATGATCCCACAAACAGCATAACCGTCTGTCAGACGAAGGGTTCCTGGGTATGGTTCTCACTTAAGAATATGAAACAGCAGACACCTACGTTATCCAAAATCTGAACAAAATGCAAAAAAAGACTCAGTTCAAAGTTTAAACATTTTAACATGTTAATGGAGGTGTTATGATGTAACACCTCCATTGATGTAAAACAGTATCTCTGAATAACTGGAAAGCTGGCTGAGTGATTTCCATACCAGCCTAAGAACTGGGAGACACGCTGAAGTCCCTGTTCTGTTCACCAAATTTTTGAAGTCCTCAGCCACATTATCTAGACTCTTCTTGTCTTTGCCCCTCAGCTATAGAACAAGAGTAACACTAGTTTCTCTTGATAAGGGATCTTATCAAGATAAACATATTTAGGATTTTAAGTGTTTTGGTATTACACAAATGGCAGACAATGCAAGCATAGGGTAGGGAATCAAAGTACGACACACAAAAAACATACTGGTAAAGACTGTTAGACTAGTTATGCAAGACAATTAAACATGTACGACAGAAGTGAAAAGGGAAGCAATGAAGAACTCCAGGCATCGTAGTGAAATGAAAAAGCACAGTCTTAATAATTATACCAGGCAAGTAAAAATAGATGATAAAAGCAGTGCCCACTGAAGTTACAGAAGGGTAAATAGGGGAGGAATATAGGATTGCACAATATGACCATCCAACAATTTTTTAAAATCATACTTAATGTAAGACATAGACAGAAGTAGAGCATGATTCCCACAACTAAAAATCTGCAATTTTACATCTGTCATTACAAACTTACATGCATTCTAAATGGACAAATAGGGTGTTCTTTAAAAACTTACAATTCTTGGTTCAAGATAGCAATGGTTTATAGCAATACTTACTGTCTGCAATGCATAAATACATAAATAAATAAAATAAAACCAGGACAAGTCAGTGATGTACAGGTTAGGAGTATTCACTGAAAATACTTCACAAATCATCAAACTAACATCTAGCCCATATCCATAAATTTATTTTCCTTTTCTATAGTTAAAAGATCATTTCTTATTAATTTCCTGTATGAAGACCGAATTATTGTCACATTAAAATATTCCCTAAAGACCCTGTTCAATTATAAAGTAGCAGATAAAAGGGCAAAACAAGGATTTCATTTTATTAATGGGGACAAGTAAGTTTAAATCAAAGGAGACACGTCATTATTCTTTGGTCCCTACATACCATAGAAATAGGTACATTAGGCAGATTAGACAATTACTATGTAAGACAGAACATTAGGCTTTAACTGTCTTTTCTGTGGTTCAAGCATTATAATGAGACCATTCTTTCAAAATAAAAAGAGCTTTAGAGTAGCCATGACAGATCACTAACCTTAAATATGATGGAAACTAAACTTGTTAAATGTATATGAAGCAATATCAGATGGGACTGAGTTATTAAACTATAGAAAGGGAAGGGATCCTTAATGGAAAATTATAGAGAAGGGTAGAAAGATGCATGCAT
This sequence comes from Egretta garzetta, assembly GCF_000687185.1. Classification (NCBI taxonomy): domain Eukaryota; kingdom Metazoa; phylum Chordata; class Aves; order Pelecaniformes; family Ardeidae; genus Egretta; species Egretta garzetta. Next base: position 3,751,360 of record NW_009260182.1, on the reverse strand, counting down.
TTGCTGTTATCCTCCCATTTTTTTCCTCCCACCTAATAGAAGGCAAATCAAAAAAAGCACACAATTGAAAATAAAATTGATACAGATGTTATCATGAAATGCCAAATTACCTTCATCCTATTGACTGATTAATCCAGGAGAAATTTCTTTGTCACAGATGATAAAACATTTTAAATACCAATAATTCAACAAAAACTTGTTACGAGCAATAAAAATCATGTTTCACTTACTGTCTTCATACTTAACTCATTTTTGTCACACTACATGATTCATTACAATCCAAAAGTCTCAAAGTCTCACATATGTGAGAAAAAGGTCTTAAAAAATGAGAAGAAAGTAATAAACAGTAGGGAAATTACCTAACTTGTTTATCTTGATTACAGGAAGTACTTTAGCTGATTGCTTGTAATTTTGTTGTTAAAATTAGGCAATACCCAACTCCAATCCAAGTTTTTTCAATCACCACCTCTTGGGAATTTTTTTACTACTATAAAAGGATGAAAACTAAATTTAAAAATCAAGCATTTGATTTTGCCCAATTTTAAGGGAAGAATGATCAGTAGAGCTTTTATGGTCTATATGATCAAAATTATGAGAGTAATTTTTACAAAATAATTATGTAACAGAAGCTGACATAAGAAAACTCCTGACAAAACTATTCTTTGCCACGAAGATTCAACATTAAAACAGAGGTCATTAGAAGGTTCCAAAGTAGAAGATTTTTTTCACTAAAAGATATATACAAATACAGCGTAAAAAATAAGTATCAAACTGCTGTGCCAGCAAAATT
>NW_009260182.1:3749490-3750544 GCF_000687185.1 Egretta garzetta | reverse complement strand
AGGCTTTTATCTATTAACAAACAGTACGCTTTCACTACGCTAACTTCATAATACTTCCTTGCTTGCGGCATCAGGGGTATCAGAAAGAAAGAGATGCAGACTGGATTGTAAAAGGAAATTCTTCCCCTCTTCTGTGTTTTACAGAAAACTAATGCAGCTAGCACCAGTGACAAAACCTGGTGCTCAAACCCACTTCTCCAATGACCAAAAATCACAAAGACTCCATGGATTAGAGAAGGCGTTATGCAGCTTAAGGGAGAGAGTCTCTAAGCACAAAGTACCATAACTACTCCAAAACTGGGATCTTAGTCCTTGTGTAAAGGAATTAACTGCTCACTTCCTTGAAATGCAGAACTCCCTAAAAATTCCTGTATAACCAAGTTTTCAAGTCTTCATTTGATTCAAATCAAACATTTTCACATGGGAGGAATGCTTGTGGTTTCTATTTTATAGAAAATGGCAAATTATCAATATTGTGTAGGAGTACAGGCAACCTTCCCCAGTGCTAAGCCTGTCAAACAGAATTTATTTTCATTTACATTTTTTCCAAAGATATTTATGATTTTTCAGAAGGTTTTAGAGGCAACAGGATAAAAGATGAAGGAGGAAGGCAGTGGGACAAAAATAACTGAGAGACTCACAAACATAACTATTTGGTAATACTATAAAACAAATGGATCAATGATGATTTGAAGAATGCCAGAGAATCATTCTATTATCTGTCAAATTGGACAAACCAGTAACCTCTAAGGTCTTCTCTGATTCAAGGGTAGTATATAATATTTATGCTTATTGTATTAAAATTATAAAGGAAATCACAATGAATTAAAAGCAGCTCTCTGTAGGATATAAAGCCATTTCTAAGCCTTTACTGACACAGTAAATAAAGTTCCTACGTGCAGCACAAATATTTGAAGAGCAACAAGTCAGCCAATAAGAAATTAGAAATATTTAATAGCACACAACACTTCTCAGATTAGAGAGTGTAATGCAGCTTTCAGACTGAAGGCGCTTTGGGGGGGGGGGGGGCCGGAGGGACAACAAACCTGAACAA
>NW_009260182.1:3745046-3749098 GCF_000687185.1 Egretta garzetta | reverse complement strand
GCTTTGGGGGGGGGGGGCGTCAGAGAGCACACAAATGTACAGGAATCTGGAGGAAAGATACACAGCTCTACTTTGCAAGAGTATTGAAAACACAGACGTAATTGTAAAGTAACAGTTTTAATGATTACTTTCAAATAATTATATTAAACTAAACACTTCCCCTAAAAGGACCAGCTATTTCACATTGTAAGAAATGTACAAGTGCTATTATTTAATCAAGTAGCTCTGACCTCATTCATTACCCACTGCTATGGAAACAATTTTGTGTAATCTAAATCTCATGACTCCCTTGCATAAATGATTAAGCAGACAAAAGTTTTTAAACCTAAAAGAAGAAAAATTCCTTGTAGATAAATTTGGTTTAGGTAACATACATTCTTTTGTTCATACACCTCCAGACACTAAATACCATCGTCATATTATCCAAAGTCAGCACTTGTAGACTACAAATACAGCAGCTGGTATGGTTTTGATGCAAAGAAACATACACAGTTCCTGCAAATTCATAGATACTGACTGAAATCTAAGGCAGAGAAGAGAGAAAAGTTAAATTTGTTTGACTTGCATACTATAACTCTATTAATTTTTATTTATGCTATATAGAATGAAAACAAGCTCAGTGAATTCTTTTTGACTTTAACCTTGCCCTTTTAAATAACAGGAATAACTTTTAACTGGCACAGACATCATATCCTCCCCTCACGGCTGTACCAGTGATGCACTGCTAGGAATTGATGCATGACTGTGACATTGAACATAGCCTTTGTAAGCAATCAGAAGTGGGACTATTGGAAAATAAAGATACATGGTGTCCATTCTTGGCTCTTATAACACGAAGAATTGTATCTAAGTCTTCTTGCTCACGGCAGGATTGAATCTGCCTGTGCTAAAACTTGTAGATGAAGCTCCTGCTCTGACAGGTCATTTTCTAGATGAGAACAGCAACTCTGTGAAGTTCCCCATGGGCCGGAATTGTTAGGAGCAGCCCTAGCAGAGTTGCACTTGTGGTAGAGGGCAGGTGAGATGCTTAAAGGCAGACACTGTTCTGTCGCTTGAGTCTGCAGTTTTGGGCTTCAAGATTTATCAAAATAACAAATATTGCATATGTCACAAAACCTGTTACCTCTGAATATTCACTTTGTCTATAAATTCTGCATGATACAGCAAGCAGTTATTGTCCACTGATCAGGAAATATAACCAACAGAGGCAAGAAGATAGGTCGATTTAAATTTTCTCTAAGATTAATAGTAAGAGAGAAATTAAAGGATAACGATTGTTAAACCATCACGGAGTATTGACTTTTTAATTTGCTTAACCTTCAGGGGAGCAGAAGTTGACAATGATCAGTAATAAAGTTAATGCTATTACAGAAATTTCAATTTTGAAAAGAGGTGGAAATCACCATGCGCTTTATCTTGTATGATTTTGTGATAATCTGGTAACTTTATTACAGGGCCGAGAACTCCAGTTTTTTCTTTTATATTTTATATAAATTATTCCGGTGAAAAGTTTGCAGCAGCATAAAGACTAAACAGCTCATCAAAGCAGGCTGTCACACTTTACACTTATTCACAAGCTGTGTTTTACAGAACCTACTCATCAGCTTGAAGCTTTAGAGTCTTCCTCCGTTTACAGTGCTGCATAATAACCTCACACAGCTTCCCAAGACGCAGGTGCCCCCCATAATTTATCTGTGAATGACATTCATTGACAATCCCATACAAGTATCACATGAAGTTAAAAATTTACCTTTACTACTTCCTAAAAGAAAAAGGAGCTTAATTAAGCCCTAGCAAAAAAAAAAAAAAAAAAACAAAACAAGCAATGATTTGCACATCAGTAATTCACATCTTCCAAATGCCTGATTCTAGTTTATTCAGTAACAAGACATTGAAGTAAGACATATAACTAGAAGATGCATTTGAGAAATGCACATTAAGAAATAAATGTGAGTCTGTATTTCAGAGTCAGCTCATGGAAATCACGAAAACAGGCATGAACTGTAAGATCAGCTTTATTTTATAGTTTCTAAGTATGACTTGTCCTCACAAACTAGTTTAGAAAGGGAAACGGGAGCTACAGGTTACTAAGGCAGAAGTCACACATAATGTGATTCCCATTTTGTCTGCAGGTACACCACTCTAAGACGAGTATTCACGGATATTTTATTCCTGGTCACTCTCCAAATCCTCACTGTCACCATGGGACACACTGCACATAATTCAAGTCTTTGATTTTATTAAGACTTGTAAAGTGCTCAACATACTAAAAACTATGTGCAATACTTAAGTAGTTTTATTTTTGATTACTGATGGTGCCCATATTGCCAACCATCACTGCTTTGTTATACCAGTTAAAAGCATCTAGTGATCCTCACTCTAGGTTGCAAAAGATTTCTACAGAATAAAATTAATTTTCTGTGAAGAAGGAAGCGTCTTCCTTGAGACTAAGTCATGTATCAGATTTTTGGAAGGTGCTGTTTTAGTAAAACTTGACTTCAAATCAAAGGTCCTGGGCATGTTTCCCATTATGATCAGCTATAGCAGCTGTTAGCATATGAAAGAAAACCCTGTGAAAGTCTGTAGCATCTTTTTTAAACATAATACCAGTCAGAAGAGGAAAAAAATGAGCCTGAATTTTGCTACTAGCTATCTCTCTGGATAATACCATCTCTGTAGGGATTATAACCTAGAAAAAGAGATTGTAAATGTTGTGAAGCACCACGTGAAACTAAGTTCACAATGATACCGCTTTGTCCAGAACTATGGAAATACAGAGATAAAGCTAGTAGTTCCTCTGACTGGGTTTGGGCTGATGACAAATTGAATTGAGTCAGTGTGCCCTGGCAGCCAAAGGGCCCACCATGTTCTGGGGTGCACCAAGGACAGCATAGCCAGCCGGTCGAGGGCAGTGATTGTCCCACTCTGCGCTGCACTGGCACGGCCCCACCTCAAATTCTGTGTGCAGTTTTGGGTGCCTCAATACAAGAAGGACTATCCAGAGGAGGACAACCAAGATGGTGAAAGCTCTCAAGGGCAAGACTTATGAGAAGCAGCAGAGGTCACTTGGTTTGTTCAGCCTGGAGAAAAGATGACTGAGGTGTGACCTCATCACAGTCTACAACTTTAAGGTGGGCAGCAGAGGGGCAGGTGCTGATCTCTCTCTGGTGACAAGCGACAGGACACAAAGGAATGGAATGAAGCTGCATAAGGGGAAAAGTTCAGTTTGGACATTAGGAGAAGGTTCTTCACTGAGAGGATGGTCAGTCACCAGAACAGCCTCCCCAGGTAAGTCATCACAGCACCAAGCCTGACAGAGTTCAAGGAGCATCTGGACAATGCTCTTAGTCATATGGTTTAGTTTAGGAAGTCCTGCAAGGAGCAGGGAGTTGGACTCAGTTGATCCTTATGGGTCCCTTCCAACTTGAGATTTTCTATGATTCTATGACAACTCTCCTAACCTTCAGTCTAAACCTGCCTTTTTCTAAACCTAATCTTTCTTAAACCTTTCTAATCCCTCTCTCCTTATACACCCATGACCTCTGACCCTGTTCAGATGCTTATCCTAACACAGTGGTGATTGGGAAAGAAGCCTCTGAGCTTCCAATTAGTTCAGTACAAGGTGTCTAGTGACAAAGAAAAAATAGTCTAAGAGATAAGATTTATGATCTAAGCCATTTATTTGGGAGATAGGGAGGTATCAACCTTCTTTTGTACTTTTTATCTGTTTGATTTGGGTGTGGGGGTTTTCAGGTTTTGGGGGGTTTTTTCCTCCTCTACTCCCCCCTCCCTGCAATACATAACAGTTTGTCATTTGGTGTCTGCAAAAGTTTGGCTCAGAGCCTCCACTTTCTTTCTGAGCATATTCTATTATTGCCATTGATTGTGGTGGCACCGAGTCCTGAAAAGATGATCAACAGCAGCGCACATCCCTCTGGATGAATTCTGCCAGCCTCCTGGGGTGACAGCAGATGTTTTTCTTATTCTCATGTCTTATAGGAGCCAATACTAACGCAGGGAAGGAGCCAAAACCTGAAAGGCAGGCGGAGAGC
>NW_009260182.1:3702775-3745036 GCF_000687185.1 Egretta garzetta | reverse complement strand
CAATGGGCACTGAGGTCACCATTTAACTAAATAAGGCATTCATGGCAGGATACTTGCCAAATTACCAAAATTGTTACAGAGCCTTTAAGCTTTCTGGAAAGATTTTTTTTTTTTTTTTTTTGCTAGAAGAAAATGAAGTATAATTGTAAAGAAAAAAATACCATTAGGCAGGGTCTAAACCCAGTAGTGTGTTTGGCAAGGCTACTGCAACTGGGACACTGGAACAATAAAAGCTACCAGATACAGTAATCAAACTCCAGAAGAGGATGGAAGTTGCATCGTTTTGACTGTTTAATTGTAAAAGGAAGCATATGGGAATCGCTGAAACAAATATGCAGACACAGTTTGCTGGTGTACAGTTTATAAGAATTAGTGAGAAAACTGAATTTCTGAATATTATATAAATTCAAATTTAGATTTTTTCTGTATGGAATTTGCTTAGATTCAGCTTCATTACTACTTCTGAAAAAAAATGTTTTCCTTAGTCAATTTAGACATAAAATTAAAGAATTTCACAGTAAACTTGGACCTCATGTTGACAGGCAAGATACCCTCTTGGTTAGCGAGACCAGAATTCAAATTCTGTCATAAAAGGAAACTTGAACATTACAGGGATTGTCACAGGTTAGTGGTCACATGTTTTTAGTTCATGTGGTGAAGTTAGCTTTTTCTGAAGATACGTTTAATATCAGTACTGAACATTTTTTAAAAAGCATATATATTTTGAAATAATGACAATTCCAGAAAGAAATTAAGCTTAAAACCAAAATCTTTTATGTATGCTCAATATAGTAACTATTTTAAATAATATAGAAAATATATATCATTTTCTTTTTTCTTCCAAAGGACAAAATGAAGAAAGTCTTATTCACTGTGACTTTTTTCAAGCCATGACAATTTCTATGCCAGTAAGTTTCTACCAGATAATCAAACAATTTTATGCTTCAGTTTGCTTTTAGAATGTCTACTTTAAAAAAAAAAAAGCCAAATACAGCTTTCATTTTCATATGGTGCTTTCCAAATACTCTAGTTAGTTCAGCTTAACCTTCATTTTCAAAGGTACTCAAGAAAACCTGTAAGACAGGCTGAAACATGGCTAGAAGAATGAAGGGAAATAGAATTAATCAATTCCCACAAATTTATGTTAGAAGTAGGGCAAGCTTCCCATCACAAGTGAGATTCCTAACTATGGTATATGACTGACTTTACCTTGCAGGAAGAGGAGTATCAGAGGTGTGAACACAAATCTTGTTCCTGGCTACCAAATGAGTGCAAAAGCCATACTAACAATTAACTCACACGAAGAGAAGGGCCAATTTCTTGCAAGAAGTTTACTGACCTTTTAACAATTAATTCTAGGTTATTAGAATACAGCTTTGAGTCTGCTTCCTGACATCTTAGACACCCAGCATCCCAGTGATGGTGGCCTTGCTGGCTTGCTGTGCTCCAGACCCTGGAGCTCAGAAGAATGCTTTCATTACTCAGAGACCTAGCAACAGTGATATTTAGTAAAATGATCATCAGTCATTTTTAAAAATGTATGATTTTCTGCTGTGCTCTGCACCCCCTGTAATCAGCGAGTTCTTCTGGAATCCAAGTGGGGGAAATTTTTCATCAACATCGGCGTATCAATTATAAGAATGTCAGCCCTGTTGGAAGCCAGACTCAAGCTGTTGTTAGGCAGGCTGTTTATGAATGGCTGGAGCAAAACAGTAGAAAAGTATAAAAATAAATAGAATACTTAACAGAAAAAGTAAGGTTAGAACTATATACAACTTGCATGCAAGTCCCAGGCCACTGTAATGAAACTGTTCCCTCCTTCATTCCTCCAGTGGGCGTTTGGAGTTGCTCTATCTTTGTTTTTAGAATTAACTCTCTCACACACTCTCTCCAAGTATTTTTGAAAATCCTGATACACGGACTATGTTGGATAACATTCATCCACTGAAATGCAATCACCTTTGCTGCTAACCACAGATATAGTCCACCAAACCTACAAAAGAGAAACTAATTGATGCTGTTTCAGTTGTATGGCTCATGATAGACCATTGCATCAACAACAGTAAAACACTTCTACAAAAATTGCCTTGTTACTTCTATTAAGCCTGAAGTTAGTAAAGCACCAGTTCTATATTTGTTAACTGATGACTAAGCTAACGTGAAAGAACTCATTTTGAGAAGGTATTTCTACTGACTGAATCAACAAGTCTTGCTGAGTGCTTATACCAAAGAACTGTCCCCCCCGCCCATACCATGATTTAGCATAGACTGACTTACACACCAGATACTAGAAACTGTGTTCCTTGAGAGACCATAAAGTTATTTGAGGGTGTCTCCAATTACTGGCATACATTAATATCCATGTGGTGAGAAAACTATCTCTGAAAACTGATTTCCTTATGTTATCAGTATTTTTGTCCCAATATATTTAGACACACAATGTTACCTCTGATAACTCTGAATCTTTCACAAACTCCTGAATCTATAAAATCTGCAGAGGTCCCTGAAGAACTGAATACAGCTTCCTGAAAAAATGAATGCTTTCACTTTTATGAAGGCATGCATACTTGCCTCTAGAGCACAGTGCCAAGACTTCCTCCTCTTCCCATGTCTCCTTGCAATCAAAATGTAGTTTGTTAAAATACCAGCTTTCTTTACAATGTGATTTCCAGGTGGTCTAATCAAAGCCAAAATCCTGATTATTAGAATATAAAGGGTAGCAACCTAGTTATTAGCACAACAAAAAGAGAAGGGGTTTGGTTGGTTGGCTTGGTTTTGGTTTTTTGGTTTGTTTTTTTTTGTTATTGTTGTTGTGTTGTTGTTTTTTTTTTTTAAACTAAGGAAATTCCAAGTCAGTCACATAGACAATAAAGGTGTATTTGATTTGTAAGAGCTAAGGATCTGGGCCAGCAAGTATAAAGACACATTCCCTCCAGGACAGGACAAAGCATATGGCTCTATAATGACTCCATATGACTTCCATATGGCTTTAGAAATTATCTTTTCCTTACCTATGTTGTATTTGATCCAACATCTGCTATCTTTCTTTTTACCATCCATATTTTATTATATTGCAAAACCACTCACAACTAATATTTAACAGTACTATAGAAGCATAACCTGAAAAGGATTTTCCTATGGGCTATATAAAGTCAGTACAATTGTAGTCAGTCTTCAATAGCAGAAAGAGATCTTGTACAATCTCACATAATTCATCCCAAGAGGTTCACTAGATTTATAGATAGGCCAAAGGTAAAATACATGCCCAAGCTCTACCACAGAAAATCAGTAGCACTCCAATTTCCTTGCTGCTTTGCACAGAAACTGCTATGCACAGTTGCATTTTGACTTCTTCCACCATGCTGTGAAGAGCAACTCAGAACCATTTACTTTGCTAACTTTTCACTGGGTAACAGGAACTGTAATCAAACCATATAGAAAGCTTGCATTGCTCAGTTGGTTCAGTTTTAATATTTCACAAGTGAATTGGCATATTCTTTCTCTGGTGTTTTCAGAGCCAAAATAATTCAAATTAGTAAATACCCACTGGTTTATGGCCACAGATCAGTCATTAAGCTCACTTAGTTCTATAGATTCAGTCTGGGAACACAAATGTATTTACTACTTATAAAAGTAATCCTGGTAGTTCTGCCAATTACTGCTATGCAATGACCACTAGCCTATGTTGCTTCTACAGGATGAATGTAAATTAAGTGTCTTCAGTTGCAAAGGAAGAATTTAAAAAAAAATTATATCAAATCAAAGAAGTCTTTAGTATGAAAAATGCAATGGGGAAAATTTCTCTTCCATAACAAGCAACATATTTACTACATACTATCATCTAATTCTGTTTTTAAAAAAAAGGTTGGACACTAAAGCTTGTTTAAGAATAAGGGAAGCCTTTTTATAGTTTTCAGCAGTCTTTCAATTAGCCCTCTGCTGTGCGTAAATCCCTTCCCTAGCCAGGAAGAGGTAACCAGAAGAACTGGACACTCTGCTGTGATAGAGCTGATCTTTTGTTTGATTTCAGAATACGGGAAAGTGCTCATTCCTTCAGAGCACAACTTTATGCCTACCTAAGGGTGTGTTCTCCTGGTAGCATCAACAGACACTCAGAAGTGTTGGCTAACTAAATATCAATACCATACATTGCTACAGTACCATTAACCTGATTGCTACTGGTTGCCATCAGCTGAGGTAGGATCAGTTTTAGAAGCAGGATTTTATGTCCAGGGTAAGCAGCTGTCAAGAAGCTGACACTTTTGAAGCAGTTACAACTAACTAAAATCTGCCTAAGCAAGTAATATGATGTCTTATGCAAGATGGATGGAAACATGGGATTCTGGGGATTCTGTAATTTTATTAACAGGAACGGGAACAGTAGCTTTGGGATCCAGAAAACATACATATTTACCAATGTGCAGACTACTTTCTCTGACCTCTCAGGACATTTCATTCTGTTCCGAGCTGCCTAATTTTGTATGTACTCAATTCATTTAACTTTTCTAAAAATAGAAGACAGTACATCTGGAGACAAAATAAGCTTAAAGACATACTATTGTGTTTCAATGAAACATTAGTTTTCTCTATGTGGGAGGTTATGTTCAGTACCTGTCAAGAGCCTAAATGAAAGTAGTGAAGTTTGCTAATTCATCATAGGTCACATACCTTAGATTTTTAAAAATAAGTGTTTTACTTCTGCTACTGTGTTTTTGCCAAACTCTTCTAAGTACAGACGTTCTTTAATGCCTAACCACGACACCCTGAAACGAATGAGAGTTCAGTCATAGAATTGGATTTGCATGCTGTCAGACAAGTAATAAACATAAAAGTATCTATGTGTTAGAGTATTCCCCCCCCAACAGAAATCACTACACTAGTCCTATGAGTAAAGACTACCTACATTAACATCATTCATATTAATTGAATACCACAAATCATTCAAGTTCACACAGTTGCTTCTCTCAAAGCATTGACTGTAAAATTGGAGCTGCTTTTTGCACACAGCAATTTACTAACACAATTTGGGAGTTTCACTAACCTGCCACCAGGAGACATTTGGAGAACAGAAAGCTAAACAGCCAAGGGACAGGATGGGGACTGTCAGGTCTGACAAACTGCCTTCACTAACAGTGAAGCAGAATTTTGGGGAGAACTTCAGATGGTAATTTGCCAGCCTTGGTTACATCATTGGCACACTTAAGGTTGATTAGTTGTCTGGAAGTGAAGAGTTTTCATACTATGATCATCATCAAAGTTTATCAAATGTTTCATGCAGCTAGGACTGAACATAATATAAACACCTAACTTTTGCTTATATCTCACTATTATTACAATAATATCAAAACATCTCACAGACTCCAGGTTTTACTTAGAACACTGATGGCCTTGAAATATTTGCCTTCAGATTATTTAGACAAAGCAGGGAAACATTATTTGACCTGTTTTTCCAATTTAAAAAAGGAAGTAGAGAGCAATTGAAAGGCACGCAGGATGCCTGTAAGGAAACACAGGTCTGAATTCAGGTAATAAGTTTTAAGCCTTAGCACTAATGAATGGAATAACCTTCCACATCAAAATGTGCTGTATGTAAGCAGAATCCTTTGCCTTGCTAAATAACCATACACAGACTTGAACTTACTTCTGAGAAATCTTTTGCAAGTCCTTGCGGTCATCTTTTCGAAATAACCTCATGTTACTTGTTGTATACATAAAATGCATTCCTTATAGTCTGGGTCCTTTGACAATTTCCTATTTTAAATAGTTTTCACTGAGCTAGAAAATATAATATTCCCAGGACTGTAAGTTTAGCCCATGTCCTCATTTTTTTTCCTCCTCCTTAAAGAGAAAGGGTCATCATAAAATTCAAGCCAGTTCCTAACCAAGTTTTGGCAGTGTTTTTGCAAGACATTGTCTCATCATAAGAATCCCTGCAGCAAAGTTACCATTTAGGAAACAAATTACCAATTTAATTCTTTGATTAATTCCTTGTGTCTGCTACCAGCAACTCAATCTCTGAACATAATAAGAGCAGATGGACAGCTCCCAGATAGAGCAAAAACTGCAGAGCCAGGACAGTAGCTTCAACCACATGCTAATCCTAGGCTTCTAAGCCCCACAAAAAGTTGTCCTTGCTATGAGGAGATCCATTTTCACATGAATAACATTTTTAGTGTAAGTGTATCTGAAAGTTTTCTCAGTCAAAAAAATGGAACTGCTACTTCAGTTCATATTTAAGAAACTTCTGCGTACAGTGAAATCAAACTGGATTCCTGCCTGCCATGGACCATATTTTATTCTTTTTCTATCCAAAAAAACCCTGTTACTATAGTCTGCAAAGAAAATAAATTCAGTCTTATGGATGAGAAAATAAAAACTACTTTGCATTCCAAACATGAATTTATTTTTCCATGTAGAGTTTTAGAAAGCAGAAGCTAATAATTTAGAATTAAATACAGAGTACTTTTCTTCAGAGACTTGTGGTGTCTACAAAAGCAACATCCTCTCTTAATTTACGGAGACCAACTTACTGGCTGAGAACTATACAAAAGCAGTCTGTGTTTTATTCTTTTTGGTAGCCTAGAGAGCAAGAGGTGAACATTAGACTGAAGATAATTAGGAGCAATAACTGCTTCCATCTGCTATGATTTCTGAATATTAAGATCCAACCTCATTCCTCAGCTTTGCCAACATCCAGCATTCAATAAGCTGAACTATCACTATATTAACCAGTACTGTAACCAATTAAGCTTGTTAAACACCGGATTGCAAGCAGAAAGGAGGTACGTCCAATCCATAATACATGCCAAAGAAAGCAGTATTTACACCATGGAAAACAAAAATCTCCTTGAGCATTTCTGAAGCATTACTCTAGAGTTCAAATGGTACCAAGAAGTGCTTTAATAGGTACTAAGTTAACAGCAGCAAATAAAAGACTACATGGAAATTTCCAAACAGTCCTTTGATAGCAATTCATTTAATATTTAGCAGCAACACTTTTGACAGGTATGGTTATAGAACAGAAAAGACTGTTCATGGAAGCTCTACTACTAAGTACTTTCACGTTTCTTAAATCAACACACCTTGGAAAACAGCTCTATGAACATCAGATTACATATGTCTTTAAATTTTCATTATGACAATTAGGACTCATAACTTCTTAGTTTTTATTATATTCAAATATTCCTTATATTACTTGTAAGGGGTTTTTTTTGCTGCTGATTAGATTAAGCATACAATGCATCTACATCAGATTGAATTACAGACACTGAGATTTGGTTCACTGAACTCAAAAAGTACTCATTCAATATTTAGAAAGTTAATGAACAGAAGGATCTTATTTGGGGGTTTTTGCTGCTGCTGCTGTTTTTGTTGTTTGATTTTTTTTTTCCTTTGCAGCTAACATTGCTGTTCCACTTAATGATAGCTCCTTTGTTGCAAAAAACCAAACAAACAAAAACACCAAAAAACCCCAAACCAACCAACCAAACCCCCAGAAAACCAAAACACCAAACTACAGTGTGTGAGGAGACAATGAAGAATTTGTTAATATGGAAAAAACACTGAGGAGCCATTCCAACATGGGGTTTTTTCAGGTAACAAACAACAACTTGCTTGAATTTCATTCCGTAAGGTGACACTAGAGGTGTCCACAGTATAGAGAACTCTCTCCCTTCTTCTTCTAGCGTGTTCAAAACACACTTCAGAGTTATACTTCATATCTACGTCATTAGCCATAAAGGCAACAATGTGTGGCTCAGATCACAAAAAAAAATCAAGGAATATTTAACCCTTCAGTCTTTTTCTTTCCCCCCCCCCCCTCTTTATTTAATGGAACAAAGAAATTAAGGTATTTGGAACCTATAAAATAGATAGAACAGTGACAGCGGCTCTACTTAATTTTCTCTCTGATGAGCAATTCAGTGACCTATTATGAAAAACAAAAAACCTACCCAAGCGCATCTGTGTTTGAAAGTTCCCTCTTCTATAAATAGCTGTACCTTGACTGAATGTATTTCCACATCAAGGATAATTTTTATAGTAAAATATGTACACACAAAATTTTTAACAGTTTTAAATTGTCCCAACAACTGTGACAAATTACTATATAATGTAGAGTTGTCAAGGTATCACTTTTAATTAAGCGCTTAAAAATTTACCAGAACAATTCTAATCTCCAAAGTATGTTCAGAATTCATATCAAAAGGAACATAAGCTACAGGTCATAGGAAGCTTCATCTGAAAAATAGGAACTTGAAGTGAAAGTATACTACAGTGAAGTGAAAGCAATGCAATAAATGCATTGATACATACTTCTCTACCACAAGAAAATTTAATTCTATTTAGTTTTACATAAAGGATATATGAAACAGTCCTTCATACAGGATGAGCGAAAATCCAAAGACTAGAGCAGTTGGATTTTATTGATCAAGCAATACCATGTGTTCTGTCCAGTTTTAATTTGCTTAGGTACCAGGTTCTGTGATAACTGAATACAGATACGTGTGTAGAAGAGGGCAGGAAGGAAGCAATTTCCTACTCAGTCTGATTGCACCCTTGGGGATTTGGTTTGTGTAGTAAAGAAAATATTGATCTGAAAGTCTTAGGCAGTTGTGTATCACTGATACAGCTTCTGGATCTCCACAGCCTGAACAAGAGAAAAGCAAAAACTCCATTCACACATGGAAATGCAAGTGGTTATTCATCACCTATAAAGTATAGGTTTTTGAAAACAACCTTAAATTCACATTTGAATTTTGTTTTCAGAAATATTAATAGCAGTTATCTTTGCCCTGAACTTTGTATTGCGTATTTTTTCAATATGTATCAAGCTTCACACCTGTATAGTGGATTAGTTATAAAAATTAGAGTTTTGGTCACAGCATTCCATTGAGTTAAAAAAATGAAGCTTGATACTGTAGATGATATGGATTTGTTCAGGTTCAGTAAGAAACTAAACAAATTTATTAAATAAAAATCAACCATGACTTGCTCAATGCATACCAACTATATTAGGCTCAGAAAAAAAAAAAATAAATCACCCAAGTTGCAAACAGCTAAAGGTTTGGAGAGGAACAGGAGGTATGATTATATACACCAGCATTCCTTAAATATTTTTTTCTATAGGCATCCATTTTGGGCTACTATTTGCAAAAGAATATTGAGCTATATGGTTCTTCAACACAAACCTGTTCATTATGTTCTTAATCAATAAAAGGGAATTATTTACTTAGATTATTGAAAATAATATATTGCTTTGGTTTAGTTAAATTCAAAAGGAAGCAAGCAGGGCAAGCAAACCCTCATAAAAGAATTTAAATGCTTGGAATTAGTAAAGCCAAAAGGATTAGTCACCCGCCACAACACACATACAAGGTTTGT
This sequence comes from Egretta garzetta, assembly GCF_000687185.1. NCBI lineage: Eukaryota > Metazoa > Chordata > Aves > Pelecaniformes > Ardeidae > Egretta > Egretta garzetta. The sequence goes on along the minus strand of NW_009260182.1, from coordinate 3,735,655 downwards.
GTCCAAAATTGCAAGTTATACACATGGCTCCGTCAAGGAATATGCTCCTTCTACTAGCTGGCTTACAGGTAGATGCAAAAAGAGCTAAAAGAAGACAGGCAAAACAGCAAAGAAATCTTAAAGCCTATGAACCAAATCTAGCCTGTACACGTTCATATGTTTTCATTGTCTGAATTGTCTTTTGTTTTTTAGTTACGTCATGGGAAGAAAGATAAAGAACAGAAATACCTAGGCCTGATTACTTTAAAAAGACACATGAAACCTGTGCCTTGAAGCTGCTGCTCCTGGTTTTGGTTTAGGGTTTTTTTTTTGGTTGGTTCTTTTGTTTTTTGTTTTTTCATTTGCCATTCTTCACATGCTCATTTTTAAAATTGTCCTTAGAAAAACATTAGAGGAAACATTTCAATTAACACTGTTTTAGAAAAGCTGAAATAGAAAGTGTCATTCTGTAATTGAGGGACAGCTGGCTGTTACTGTGATAATGATATGTCAAATGAAGATCGTTTCCACTGGAATACATTGCTACCCTGATTACAGGTTAAATTCCCAGAATTAAAACCCATTCATAAGGATTTGAAAGCACGAGCTTAAGACTTGTCTTCCATATGTGCCTGTTCTCTCAGAGCAGTGGATGCTACTTCGTAACTGCCCACAAAAGCAAACAAATGGAACAAAAACATGGCTACAGGGAACATCTTTAAACTATAAATGGTTATTAACTGAAATACAGTCCATGCTGTGCACCTTATTACAGTCTAGCAAAATAACTGTGACTGGAAAAATGCCAAAAGCCTTAAGATTTCCTTAATTCATATATAACATTTGAACAATACAATGATTTCTTAGGTGATTTTTATGCCCCTGGCCATCATTTATTTTTGTAAGTATTACTGTATAAAAGTGTTTCTGCAATCAAAAATAAGCATTTTCTTTACCCATCATTGCAATTTTCTACTGATTTAATTTTAACAGGAGGCAGAGAAAGGAGAATGGACTCAAACTGGTTTTTTTTTTAAATATTTTGATACTTCATAAAATCCAATGATGCACAAGAAGAGTATATTTGTAGTCCACAGTGTAAATTTTCATAAACTATACTTTTCCTACACCTACACTGGAGGCAAACTCCAGTCCTAACCTAAATGCAGTTCACACCGAGTAACTGAAGGCCACAAGACAGCGCTCACGAGCTTTACTCTCAAATACAGAACCAAATTTCTGAATGGCTTTCTCTAACACATATACAGATGAAGATCCATGATGGAGTACAAGTTCCAACTGATTCTAACAGGAGTTTATGTGCTTTAGTCTGCAGCACACAGACACCACGTTTACCATTCACTACAGATGCTACATAGATCACGTTGCCCACTGAAGTTCCAAGGCTGAAATGCTGCTGCAGGCAAGAATACTACTACTTTTTCAGCGAATGAATTTTGTTTACTGCCTTTGCTGCTCAGTGAGTGAGAAAACATCAAGTTTGGAGCTGAAACCGAACAGAATCAGTAGATAAACTCCGCGGATCCATGCAGCTAATTGTTTTGCTTTTGGCTATGGCATATGTATTACTTGACTGCTAATTTCACGCTCTGATACTGCTTCTTTATAGCAGCAGATGAAACTGAAGCTCTAGTCCCCCGTTCAAGTAGGCTGATAAATATGTATTCCACCCCTTCGTAATGTTTGACACTCCTTACCCATTGTTATGCTTCCCTTTCATAAAGTCTAAACCAGTCCCCTATTCTAGCTCTTACTCTTGCCATCATCAAAACAAATTTGTATATGCTCCTGTCTTATCCGTCATGCAAAAAGGAATTGTAATTTTCCTGTATACAGAAATCCTCTTACAAATTTGTTGTGACTGTAGAGTATTGAGGTGGGGGTACACACTGCTGTACAATTCTAAAAAACTTCAAGAGAATAACCAGCACATTTCTCTGCAGATGGACAAACAAACACTGAAGAAATTACACTGGTTCACCTGCATGACTGGACCTACTGATTCAAAAAGATTCAGAATCCTTCTGGGAATGGCAAGTATTGCTTCTGTAGTTAATTCAAACCTACCTGGCTCTAAAGACTGTGAGATGAAGTCAGAGCGTTGTAAGATACCCTAAGAGGGTGGCTGAAAAAACTAAAGCTCTGGCTGGTCCCTGAATTATTTGAACACTGTGAAGTGAAAGCAACATTTCTAATGTTGCCTTTAAAAGAAGTTAAAGGAGACCAAGAATAATACAAATCTATCAGATCCATGATAATTACATAATAGTGGATCATACTAGAACGATAAGAAAAAACAAGTGATTGCAAAATCAAGAACAAATGGGATGAAACAGAAAAGCAAGTCTAAGGAGACAAATCCTGCTGGTCTAATTCAAATAAATACGTATTTCTGCTGAAACACTACAGTAAGAATACATGTGCTTACGCCGCTGACACATCAGGAACTATCTCTAAGTTTTTAACCTGTGAAAGAACCCATAACTGTTGCATTCCTATATGTTTTAAGTGAAATGCCTCCCTGTTTTTTTTCTTGGGGTTTGGGGTTTTTTTTTAAGGAGGAGGGATTTTTGCATAATTAAGGAGAGGATCTAACAGTCAGGTAGTAAACAGGAGATGGAAAATGAGAAACAAAAATTAGGAGAACCAAGGCACTCCAGACATATCAAAAATGAGAGGACTTGGAATAAGTATACTCACGTATGAAATCTAAGAAATGCAAAAAAACCCTAGTGTATGTAAACTTTCAAGTTCATACTTATTTGTGAATTTAGAAAATATATATATACACACACATGCATTTATATACATAAAAATAAACACATGCACAAAAGGCATACAATTTTAGATCCTGGGCAACACAAATCTGGTTTCCTATAGAACAAGTCTTCATCATTGCCTAGCAACCAGAGCTATTTTTATGTCAAACTGTAATAATTCAACATTTCAGCTGTCTTTACGGAGATCTGGGAGTGGGGGAGATCATTTAAATCCCATCTCTTTCTATTTGTCCCTCCAATACCCTGACATTTGAACTTCTCAAAACCAAAAATCGCTCTTTCACAGAAGCCAAGTTAGGACAATTTCAGCATATCAAGTGCAAGTCTGAGGAAAATCCCAAGTGACAGAGAAGGACACCATTCACCAAACATTCCTTTAATTCCATGCATGGCTACAGTTCACTGTAATTTATATCTTCAATTTTCAGAACCCTCTGTAAGTTCTGATGCAACAATAAAAGGTCTGTGCAGCTAATGCCATGTAATGATGTGTAGCACAACTGGTTCCTGTTCTAGGGGTTAAGTCGGTCATAACAGTACAGTCTTGGACATAAAAGGCTTGTTTTACGGAACATGATAAACTGTTGTATTGCATTTTAATTACAAAAGTCACTAGAAGAAATGAATGAAAGCTATTATCCTGGGATTTTGTACAAACAAGTTAACTGAAATTCCCTTACAAGAATTACAACCCAAACATGATGAAGGAGGGGATGGGAGGTTAAAGCCAAAAAACAGGTTAAATACTTTCCCAAATCCAAAGCCTGTTTCTGTCAATGAAAAAGGCTACATATATTAATGTAAGAATAACATCCCTGCAAGTATACAAGGAAGATATGATATATGAGGTACTAAAAGACTTGGTCGTGCATATTCAAACTGCTTGGGCTATCTTGAAGACATTTTTCCATATATTCTTGCACATCTCAACTCAGATTTTTCTTTTTTTAATATGTTCTATGGTTCAATTTTTGAAAAATAAGAATCAAAAAGCCTGGAAACACTCATGCTTTAAGTGAAAGATCAAATTCTGATACATCCACATAGCACCAGAAGGTAAAGAGATGTCTCTATGGCAATTCTCACGATGAAAAATTCTAAGAGCTGTTAACATTACATAATCTGAAAATGCACAAGATTGAAAACCCTGAGGGAAAGATGAAACAAAATACAGCCTTTACCTACAATTTTCCACAAGTAATACCTATAGGCAAGAAACCTACGGACACTTACACCAAAGCATTCTCCTGGCAAGTTTACCACTTCCAATCAAATAATTTGTTTTGGCCACAGTGCACAACCACCTTCTATAATCTGAGTATGAAAACTAGCACAGTAAAAACTCAGAGGTTACTCTCAGATAAACTCTATCCCTGTTTTAGAAACAAGGAAACTGAAACACAAGGAAGTTCAGACCCTTCTCAATGACTGATAAAAGGGTAACTGAGTTTCAATGCTGGTTCCAATAGTAGAATGTACCCAATTGAATTAAGATGTGCTACATTCAAAAAATTTGAGTGGTTAGAAGATTGCATAGAACAGAATCAGGAGAACTTGGCTAATATTAATGTACCAATTAATTTTTTTTTTTTGGCAATTCACATACATTTGAAGACAAAAGGAAATTGCAATTGTTTCTTACCTAGGAGATGCACAAAGTATTCATTATGTAGAAACTGTCCAACTACAGATATTTTGGTTTTTAATTACTATAAAAATCTGTAAAGCTGCTTTACTCTGTAGGGGTTTTCCCAGAAATAGGTTTGGGCAAGGTACCTTTTCTTAGCTGTTCCTTTGGGAATTTTAGTTCTTTCTATGGCTCTTCCAGGAAAGTGTTGTTTGATGGAAAATACTGTTGAAGCCCAAGAACCATATTCAGCCATGTTTCAGGAAATAAATTTTAATTCCTTAGAAAAAAAATCTATGGATCTATATAAAAGCAAAAAATTAAATTGTAATTTGATCTTTTAAATGTTCTTTTTTGTCCTCCAGTATGGTGGGTCAGTGCTAGCCTCATTGCTTTTACTAAATATTAACACAGCATTCTAAAATAAGTAAAGGGTATTAAGATAACATATTCCTGATGCAATACAGAGAGAAATACAATTCAGAGACTAGGACAAGGAGCCAAGGAAGACACAGACAAATAAATTCTAATTAGAATTTCAGTTGACATAGGCAAGACAAATTTCCCATGCTACACAGCAGGCAGTATTTGATTCTCTTCCCTAAATCGAAAACATATCAAATAGTACATGTACCAACCGTGTTTGGGATCACCAAGCATTATCAGGGCTTCTGAAAATTGAGACAATGTAAAGGTATATTATTACATATAATACTTTTCCCTTAAGAACTTAGAATTTTAAAAACATGAAACAGACAAATAAGTGAGAGCCTCAGAAAATACAAATCCCCTCAGAGAAGAAAACTGTCACAGCCAACAAACAGTTCACATCCAAACATTCTCCATTCACCAGCCTATGTTATTTCTTCCAGCTTTTGCTTTTCTATATGCTTATTAGCAAAATTATGGTGGAAAGCTGGAACAAGTCTTTCTTAATTGGGCTGTTATTACACCACTTCCTCCTCCTTTTTTGTTTTGGGTTTGTTGGTTTTTTTGGTGTTTTTTTTTTAAGATTCAGTGTAACAGTCCTGTCAAAAAGTTCAGATCTCTAAAACATGCCGTCCATGCAGGTGCATATAGGTCTCTTGAAAATATTTAAAATATCATTTTATAAATCAAACAGAGGCAAAGAAGTCTAATGATACAACGAAGTTTTTTGCTGGCTCAGATGCTCAGTAGTTATGTGTTAACTTATAAAAATAATTTTGAATACCTCCTAATGTAAAATGTTCCTTTAGGAGCTTTGTGTATTATTATAATTGCAAATTATTATCTCTTTCTTTGGCTCTGTTCTTCCAACAGTCATCAAAAAAGATAAAATGTCCTCAAACTTCCTAATTATTTGCCAAAGATATGTCCTAGTTTTCAGTTTATTCAAGTCTAGATTTCTATCATTACATATATTTTCTAGAATGTTATTGTGTGTGTGGCAATGGCAGTGTAAATAGGAGTAATGCCAATAAAAATTTAGAAGAAATAAAGGATAAGCACACACAGCCACAGCCTAGTACTGAAGTGGGTAAAGTAAGTTCTAACAGGCCTATAAACCTTCTGGCCTCAGTAATCTTTATGTAAAAAAAAAAAAAAAAAAAAAATCTCATCATATCAGTAACAAGGAATAACTGCATTAATTGTTTGGGGTTTGTTTTTTTTTTTCTTTTACTCCTCCTATTTTCCCTTTTGGAATATGGTCCATTCCAGTCTAGCTAAGCAATGAAATGACAACTTCATTCTTCACAGGTCATATCAAGGAGTGTAAAGTCCTTAGCTACAGTATTGACCAACAGATATAGTTGTATACCATTCTTAAATCTGTCTATAAAAAGACCACAGAGCAGTATGTTTCAATGAAGCAGTAGAGACTATTTGATAAATAAGATAGTAAAAATTAATAGCTTCAACATATAATAAACTGAACATTATGTCATTATTGCATTTAATATCTTTAAAATAAAAAAAAAATTTAAAAAAATCAAAGAACATCTACAGATTTTAACCTAATTTTTATAAGTGCTGTTACCTCAGTCATTCAAGCCAGTCTATGAAAACTAGGTCAAGCCATGTAATTTCATTCATGTAATTCTGTTTTTCTCTTTCCATTCAGTTTTCATTCTTTTGTGGCTTCAACCCAAGGAAGCATTACTTCTAGAAATAAATTAAACTGTGCAGTTTGGTTTGGGGTTTGGTTTTTTTCAAACTCTATGATTGGCTAAAGAACAAGTCAACTTAAACCCAACAGACACAAGATGAGATTCATAGTAAATAGGGGTTCTGAATGAGAATAAGAATAAAAATATAAGGGTCTATTTACTAGCATTCTCCTCATGAAAAGAAAGAAAGGATTCTAAGAAAGATTAGAGTACTTGTCTCAACAGTACAGCTAACATAATAGCAGCAGGGGCAAATTCCCACATCTTCCTAGTCAGAACTGTCCATCAGGAGGACTTGTAACGGATAACACCTGTCGATAAGAGTTTTAGGACTTGCTCAAGTATTTCAATGAAATTTAAAAAAAAAAACAAAAAAACCAAACCAAAACAATAAAAAACCAAACCAAAACAAAAAACAACCCACTAACTTTCCTACAGTGGACAGTTACAGCGTGGCATCATCTTTTACAGTTAACTTTGTCCACGTTCTTGCTATTACCTTGATTTCTGTCTAGTGACCAAAAAAGATCCCATGGGTATGAGAAACAAACTATCATGTCCCTTTCACTGTAGGTGCAACTTCTTTTACTGAACACAGCAGAAGTGAAGACTTTTATCATTGTTAGTCATAGTTCAGACAGATTTAAATTACCACTCAATTCAGAAATGCAACATGTAAACCTCTTCTTTCACAAGGAATAATTAATGAACATTTATTGCATCCTTAAATAAATGGTACAACTAGAGATAAACCACACAATGTTATATGGGTCATCCATCACAAAATAAAAGCAGCACTTGCTTTTCACATTTGGTAGCTCATGAAATACTTTCTAACATGATTTCTAAAGAAAACCTTCTGAAAGGTGTTTGAATGCTGATGCTAAACTGGAAGAAAAAAAAAAAACAAACAAACACACACAACAAAACCTACCACTCATCTAACTTCACACATGCCTTCTGCCAGGCTAATATTTGATTTAGATATATTTGCTTTTGACAATTGCCCTCCTCAAAAGGATCAATATGGCATGCATTGCTTAAAGCGCAGAATATCATAAAAGGGGAGTATTATAACACTTTTTTCCCCCCTGAGATCGTTGTTCATCAGCCTTTTGGTTTTTTTTTTTCCCCCCTCTTCTTATTTTCCTAACATAAGCTTACTCTCCAGTGGAAGAAAAATAAATCCTTATTTCAGGATTTCAAATAATCAATAGAACCTCCTCAAACAAAGCCTTTTTTCATTTTAAAAATAATTACCAGGAAAAGACCCAACATAATCTTTGCCTTAAACTGTGAATACATTTAAATCCCATCAACTGCATTATCTTCATTAGAATTTTACTCTGTGTGTGTTAACATTTTAGCTTACACAAGTCAAGAATACTCCTTTATGACAATAAAACTTTGTCTAAGGAGTCTTCCAGTTTCAAGGCTATCACCATTCTTTGCTGTAAGCAAAGGACCTGGTTTCCAAGCCATAGGGTGTTTCACAGACATTTCTGCTGGAACAGCACTGAAGACTGATCTTCAAAGGCATAGCTAGTTCATTGCCAGGTAGAACTGACACTGCCTAAAGCATGAACCTAACTCACAAGAAGCTCAGATCTAACCAGGATGAAATACATTCAACTGTTTCACAGTCTGTATCATTAATGCTTTGTCACTTTCAAAGGAATGGAAAACTTCATTTTCTTTAGCTCACTAAGACTACTTTGTTACCAGGTAAAACTTGAGGATAAAAACTAAACATTGAATTATTTCAGAGACTATATACTTGGTCAGTCACAGAGTTCTGCTATTGCCATAAAAGCAATATTAGCTAGTATTTTCAAAACACTTACCATTTGAGGTACACTGAAGTTTTTTATCTGTATTGCCTTAAATAGTCTACTTTTCCAGCAATAGAAATAGCTAAGCCTGTACCTTCTGGAAAAAAAAAAAAGTTCAAGCACCTTAGAAAACTGCTAATAATTTATGAGCCTACTTTTTATTTTCTTTAAGTTGCAGATGTTTCACCTCTCTTGGGTGTTTCCTACACAGGGACAAAAGAGAAAGGACCTTGAGAGAAAAATGTTCAAAACCATCAAATGGTTGAAAGAATTTGTTAAGAAGAAAGATTAAAAGACCCCCAATTTGTATTTGTAGTTGATTACTAAAGAAAGATCAAGGTATTTGTCTGAAGTATCTAAAGATTGCTGCTTACACAAACAGAAGTAACAAGGGCACAACAGAATAGGCATCTGGCTACCATGGCTTTCTGACAGTGTGATACAGGGACTGAGATGAAACAGCCATCTTCGTGATTGAGTGGGCAATAGCCTTTACAAACTAGCCCAACAGAATGTTAAAAATCGAAATATAAAGAAAATTTTCTACATTTTTGCAGGATGAGAGTGATGGAAAAGTTTATTCTTGGCTATGCCACAAAGAAGAAAATGCTACAACACTTATGCAGAATAAATGTGCATCATGAGTGTTAAACAGCTAGAAATGCAATTGAGCTTTCTAAAATCTTGAAGCAGTATGCAAGCTTATAAAGTGATAAATGAAATGCACAGCTGAATTTCTAAGCATGGGCATTAACCTAGAATTGTAGGTTAATTTCGCATATTAGAAGTCGCAGAAGAAATTATTATTAGCCGCAGTGAGAATGTATTAAGGTTGAACAATGCAATCAGAAATTTTATAGAAGTTAATTTCTGGTCATCTTACTCTGATACTCCTGACTACAGAATAAATTATATATGTTCCACAATAAATAAAATAACAGTGCTTATTCACCAAGCAGCATGTGTATCTGTATTGTCCACATAAACAAGGGCAAATGGCAAACACGAAAGCAAGTCAGGAGAGATTTAATTGGCATCCCACTGAGCTCTTGGCTTCTGTGACTCAGAAGCTCTAAAAAAACCATTTTTTTCTTCCATATAAATATTTCAAGGGAGACAGGATCAAAGCCCCTTCCATTCTGCAGGTACCTCTTAGCTTTCATCCTAACTAAGTATAAAAGTAGTTAGAAATTATATACTGAAATGGCAGCCAGAATTACTCTTCCTCAGAAAAGGGCTGAGTGGAACCATTTAATCCAATTAGAGGCACCTGGTGATATGACTGGCAAGCTCTGGAGAATCAAGTCCAAAGTGGCAAGCATCCATCAAAGACAAATTAGGGTGCAAGATGGAGAAATGTGACTTTTCAGAGACTCAGACGTTGAAAGAAGACCTCAGATAGAAAATACTCAGTTTTTGTGTTCTCTACCTCCCTGTCCCCTCAGCCTAAACACCTTACCTAGGAATTTCATGAAAGCAGGTTCTTGCAAAACTCCTGTTCTTCTTGCACAGGAACAAGAAAGGATGTGGAATACTGCCTTTCCACTGAGCGTGCCATGTAAACATATCCATGGACCACATCCATTTTTGTGTTCCTTAGTTAATTAGCAACTCATGTATTCTATTTGTAGGTAATTCTTACTCACAGATGGACTGTTCCTGTGATATACTGTCTGCCTGCTTAGCAAGTAACTTCACTTGCTAATCAGAGCTCCAGAACAAGACCTTTTTCAGAAAACTGAGAATCAGTAATATAAACTGGACGAATACAGACTTTCTGATCTAACGTGCATGCATTTTATTCATTCACCTTCAGCTACAACAGCAAGCTCCCTGCAGAAGTGTTAGAACAAGTTTGGTTTTGTTAAACCAAACATGACTGAAAATTAGCAGATTGTAAGCAAAGCAGGTTTTTATTTAAAAAAAAAAAAATTTGCCTTCAGCCACAGAAAAACAGAAGATCAAAGTAGTTATGAGGACCAAACTTTTCTGTGCCTTAGAAAGGGTGGTTGAGATCACACATACTTGAGCTTTCCCCTGCATTTCTACTGTTGCCAGCATGTACAGACCAACACAGAACACTGGGAAGCACTCCTAACTTTGTGATGAACGGAATAACTCTATAGATGGTTCAAAACTACTTGTCTATGCCTGTGGAATGATAAAAACCTTGTCTCTTGTCTGTTATATTTGTGGGGTTTTTACATTGGAATAATTGCATTGACTATGTACAAGGAAAGAGGTGTTTTGATTTCTTCAACTTACAGTAAAATTCACATGGAACTGAGAACACACGCTAAATCTGAAGAAAATTAACAGTAGGGATAATTTAGTACTACAGAAAAGGATAAATGCAGGCACTAAACTTGCAGGAATAGTAGGCGTAACAGGTTTTCATGTCATGTCCTATCAGTGTTAGCATGATATGCATCATTTACTTACACAGATTAGCTGTATCTAATTAAAAAATAATAATTATACATTGATTTTGAAAACTACTTTTCAAGTCAGTGAGCACAGAGATAGTATACAACAGTATAGATTTTATGAGGGTTGAAGGAAACAATATAAGTTTATAAACTAGAATGACAAAAAGTATCTAGAGAAACAGGATGAGGTCCCTGCTGAGTCTAAGTGGAACAATATTTGAAATTAATTCTGCTGTAAATAAGTACTGTTACATTCATAATTGTCATTTACAATGCCACAGCACTGTCACTTTGCATATAAAAAGAGATTCATTTTACAGCATCTCCATGCAGGAATTGAAATGCTGTATAACTTTATAATAGCTCCTGTTTCTAAAACAATTTCCTAAAGAGATCCAAATCCCTCTTATTTATGTATACATTCAGATCTTTTCTTAATGCTGAGCCATTTAAGGCCAGCAGAACGGTAAAGGGTTCTCCAGCAACAGTCAACATTTTCAGGCAACAACACTTACCTATCAGTGACGCTTAGTATCTCCAAATAAACTCAAATAGCAATTTTGTCTTGCAGGAGGGGAATCATACAAAGTAAATGGAACCTAAGTTACCCTTAGTGTTCAGAAACCATTTTCATTACCAAACTGAAAAGCATATGAAAATAATCTTGTTAAAAAAATTTAGTCATACCAAAGATGTCGAGGTGTTGAAGGATAAGTACCAAGAATCTCTTACAGTGGCAACCTTAAACCACCAAGTTCAGCCTCTCACCTACCAGCCCGTGTCCCATTAGACACCTTTTTTATATGAAAAAGATGTCCAGAGACAGAGAGATCAAAGACAAACCTGACTTAGAATTTTGCAATTGAGCATATAGAAAAAGAAGATATAATCTATTCTTTTTTCCTCAAGAGCCCAGCCATTGCTAAACTGAAGGAGGCAGTGAAGAAAAACTCCAGCTAGGATGAAGGCCTTTAACCAGCCTAGAAAAGAACAAAAGCTGCATCTCTCACAAGGAATGATAGTGGTTTAAGACACAAAATTCTCAAACCCCTTGAAAGTAAAATGTCCACAGATAAGTTATTTTGTGTCTCTTGATTTCTTCTCCGGCTGCCCATGAAGTGACCAGATTAGAAACCAAGTTCTAAGAGACAACGCAGATGAAGCATGTTTGTGCTAAACATACCACTAAATAGTGATGCTATTAGTAAATTTAGTTTGGCTAATGCTAAAAGTGAGATGTTTCCTTCCCAAAAAGTCAGCTCTATCTTCCCAGCCTTCCTTCCTTCTCATCACCCTTTCTGTTCTCTTAATATCACTACAAATCACAATTACTTCAGTTTATTACATCAACTCTTTAGGGACCATAACAATTCACTCCAGTTACTTATGAGCCGTTTTTTCATGAGCTGTGTTTTAGTAAAACTGGTTTAGACTTCTTTTTCTTAAGTTCTGGGTTAATTTTCCATTAGGAAAAATCAAAGCATTTCGTTATAGCTTTATTTCACTTCAGTTAGAATATTTAAAAACCTAGAAGTGAGTAAATCATTGCTCCCACTTTGTAAAAAAAAACAAAAACAATTGCTATTTTTATTTAATACAGTATTTCATGAGACAAAATTGTAACATAGATCCTGAAAATGTGTAATTAATGTTGTATATGCTGTGAGCATCCTGATCCAAAAATAAAACCAGAGTAAGGAAATGAAACTGACTTGAAATAATAATTTGGAAGTTATAAAATATGTTATTTTTTGTATGTGAAGGTTTCACATCCTCTAAAGCAAAAGGGAGGTTTGCTAAGTACTTTTTAAGATTACTAATACCAAAGGAAAGCTTTAGTATTGACTCAGTGGTAAACCTTAGACTTGCTAAACAAAAAACCACTCTCGTTCTTTGTCCCCACTTCACTTTGGAGATCAGCATGAATGGCCACTGACTTGCTTCTGCACTGATCTTCCTAAAATTACCCTTCATAAAACTTATGATACTGTCTTTATTACGGTACAGAGGCAGAAGAAAAAAGAGCATTAGGAAAGGAAGTGAGATAAGGGAAAAGAGCAGGGCAATCAAACTGTCTTGGCAGTGTCCCCAGAAGGGCTGGCAGAGAGTGGTTGTACATTGATAACACCTGGAAATACCTGAACAGAAACGGCCATTGGCAGGCTGCCCTGCTACCGACAGCGATCATCACCACCTTCAGAAATGCAGTTCCTTCCTATAGTAATGTCACACATAGTGACTCAATGTTTTATGAAACCACACAAACGGTTCCCCTTAGAGGTTAAGAAAATATTCAGGTATTGGGTCACTTTAACATGGGACTTGTCCTCTTGTGGAGCATTTAATTAAAGCCATGTGTTACCACAGAAAAATCAGATGATGAAGTAGAAAAACACCATTAGCATTACCTATACATTTTAGTAAAGACAAGACATGGTTACTGGTAATAAAACGAGAATGTGGGGTTTGATTCTTAGGCCAAGCCCAACATCTGTCCCCTCCTGGCAAGGATCTAGGTTTCAGAAACTTCTCTTCATTTGAGAATTTCAGAAACACTCATCATACCAGTTCTCATTTACAGCAAAGGAAATTAAAAATGCAAGGAAAGGAAACCTTAATCTACGCATTATTTACAATGTGTTAATCAGTGAGTGAATTGCATTCCTTCCTCAGTTCTGGCTTCTGACAGCCACAGCAGTCCCAACGACCTTACTGCCAGCCAGTCTGTATCATTCTCATCAATCTTATCTTTAGCTGCCTGTCAATGAGAGAATGGGAACATAAAGCATCGCTTTGTAGAAACCAGATAAAGCTTATCAGTAACTTAAATTTTGCAGAAAAAAAAAAAAGCAAACCACACCCAGGGAGATAAATCTACCTCAAGAGGCCTGTTGGTGGTAATTAACATCATCTCTTAAACTTACCTAATCTTTCTATAAAGATTTCCAAAGGACCATCTACTGTTACAAGCAGACGAAGAGCTTCATTCAAGTTTACATTTCACATCAGGGATATCAAAATTCTCCTGCGCACATGCCATTCATGCAGTCTCGTTAACTACAGTATATGCAAATTACCTTGTTCTAAGGAGTTGTTATCAGATAACTATTTGCAGGAGCAAATTGGAACCAATGTTTCCACTACCAATTACTCGCCTAAATATCTGATAAATTCTATTTATTTGGGGCATTAGGAAGGCCTCCATTATGGTATGACACTACAGTTCTTCATAAATGTTTCTTTACAAAATCGCAACAAGTTCATAGAATTAATCAATTGCAACTGAGGCACCAATCCATAGGGATTTCCCCAGTGTCAACCAAGAACCCTATGACATGACGGAGGTTTTAACCAAGATCTCTGATGTCCAATACTGTACTGTAACTAGTAGACTTTCTCTTCTTTCATGATTTGCTTTCAACAAAAGCAAATAAAATTAAATACTACTAAACATGGAATAACCACTTAAGTTGTGTAAGTAACAGAGATACCTGATTAGGGAAAAAGAATACTTTCTAGCTCCACAGATATCGAGTAACAGGGACTATTTCAAACATAATTCTCTCTCAAACTGCACAGACTTTTAAAATGTGCCCACTGTGCAAGCTCTAGCAAGTAGGAAAATCAAATAAGCAGGAAATACTGTAATCATGATTCAGTCAAATAATACGCAGGTTGCATAGTTAAAGACACTAGCATTTTTCCAGGGAAAATGCTGCTCAGTATGAGCCAACATCCTCGTTCTGGACTTCCAGTGATTTTTACCTTTTTACTAGATAGCCTCAAAGGTTATTAAGTAATTCAGGATGAGTTTTCTAGAACTACTAGAAATTAGCTTAACTCAGTAAATACAGAATTTAACATCTGCTTTATTGCTCACACCATTTTGAGTTAAAGCAATAAGCTGTTCTGAAAATTCAGTTTCCTGCAGATAAAACAGGTAAACCTCCCATCCTTATCCTTTAAGATCTTTATGTGCAGGTCTTTAGCGGTTTGTTTGTTTTCCAATAAGACAACAAGAAAAGTGTTCAGTCTCCTGTGTTAATTTTGCTCAATGTTCCACTTCGAGGGAAAAGCTCCAGAGCACAGGGTTCACTCAATGAGCTCTTTTTAGCACTTCTCTGCAGAGACCACACAGCTCAAGGGGTTTGATGACAATAACTTTTTCTGAATACACACCAAAACCCAACTGCTTTCTATCCTTCATCCGCCTGTGTATGCTCATATTTATATACACACACCCCAAAGATTTCCACATCTCTTTCATGTGTTAAAATTTCCTTTTCATAGGCATTAAACAAAATACACAGCAAGCATATCACTCTTAGATGATATGATGCAGAACTGCAAAATCTGAACTGTAAGTACCCTGTGGGAAATATTGCTGCAGCATGAACATTCATTCATTATAAAAACTGATTAAACTTTTCCTTCTTAAAGCCTTATGGTTATTTTCAGATTCTCCCTTCTCAGAATTGGGTCACCTTCACTCCCCACTTCATCCCCCACCCCCCCCCACCCCCCTGCCAAATACATAATTTACTAGCATTAATTACCTTAATTTAACATAAATTCAAATAAACAGAGCATGAGGGAAAGTATTCCACAGCAATACAAGGACTGCCTCTGGAAACATCAAAGGGATCAGAATCATGCAGGAAACAAACTTAACCCCTTCTTCTTAAATAGCAAACAGAACCTGTATGGGCTTTCAGGACAGCAAACACAACACTGACTTGTCTATACTCACTACTTTCTTGCCAGTTGCCTTTATTTTTGCCAAAGTGTATTAATAATCTACAATATCAAATGCCGTGAACTTCCACAGGAGGGAATTTCCTTTTGGTCTGTTCTGCACCCTAACCTCCCATCAGAAATGTGACATTTCACTTACACGAGTCAGGATAAAGTATCCATGTAAATGCAGATTTTGATACCTTGTCCTGAAATTCGTGCACGCACACTAACAAGGGCGAACACTGGCAGCGTTACCGTTAGGCACAGAAAGACACAGCCTGATAACTAATATTGCTCCTCGGTCTGTACCAGCTACACTGCTACCACTTCTAAAACCCCAAGAGCAGTTCCAGACAGCACACGACCCATTTAGATGATATATTTTGTTTGGACATCATTTGACAGTACACAAGGCAACAGCACACTGAGAACAAAAGACAGCGCCAAAAAAATAAGCCGTTCTGGTTTAGACATAGTGAACAGCAGCCCAACCTATGGCCTCTCCTGGGATGACCAAGAATTACAAAGGGAAGGCACATGAGGCAGGCCCACCTGAAGAGAAGTAACGGGTTTGGGGCAAGGGGAGAAAGTTTATTTTGCCCGTCCATTTTGTAACCAAATTTGGGAACACAGGAAAGAACGATAAAGGAGTAAGAAGTTGATAATAAAGAAACCAGCAGCTGAAAACCCACTGCTATGACTTGAGGTCTCAAAAAAATCTATGCAGCCAACACGGCAAGAAGTTTCATCACTTCCATTTGCCTGTAAGTTCTAAGAAGGTAGCTGATGTAGATGGAGGGGGAAGACGAAAGCAGAAAAGAGATAATGTTAAGGACTATGGAAAAATGGAGTCAGTTCTGCGAGTGATGAGCAATTAATAGAACAAAGGAGTGCAATCACACTAAAACTATTTCCTAATTAAAATAATTATATTAGCTGGCCTTTAAGGAGATATATTTATAGCAAGTGTGACAAGTTATTAAGGATTCAATTTAGATCAGAATTCTCGAATTACGTCTTTAGGTATGGGGAGAAGCGAGCTCCCGGCAAGCATAACAACTCATCTCACGTTAAGAGTAATTTATCTCTGGCAAGGGACATAACTGGAAATATTCTGCTAAGATCAGAATTCAGATAACTTCTGTGTATGTGGACACATGTAGATTGCAAAGGATGATACATTCAACAAGCTCCTGAAGCAGCTGTCAAATGGCACTTGATTTGCAGTATTTATGTCATAAGTTCTCATACAAATATACCTTTTAAAAGTCTTACAGTTTTTTTTATTTGTTTGTTCATTTTTTAACAAAAGTTCTGTCCAGTATATATGAAACTCTACTAGGTTCTCCTGGTTGTATTTTTCCTATATTTAAATGTTGCTGAAGACACCTGGAATCTCTCACCTCTGAGAAATTTTCACAGATCCTATGGGCTCTCAAAATGTCCAAAGCCAGCATATTAAGACTGAAACCTCCACGTGGATGTACGTAAAAGTCATGGAGTTTTAAAGGTGAGTGATGATTACAGGGATGAACAAAAAAACCACCACATAAGAAAATTACCTAGAATGTTTCCAAGCACTTTATTTGAATTGCCAAATGTAGCAGAATTTTTGTTCAGAGTGGCAGGTCAAGATCAAACAACGGGCATCCCAAAGTCAGACCATAAAATCAATAGTTTGGGATTTGCTCCTTCTAAATGCAAATATTGCATTAGTAAAAAATCCTTCTCTTGCCATGCAGATTGCTCATCAGGTTAGCTTTAAAGGATAAATACACTTTCTATGGTACAGAAAGGTCTCTTGGAACTAGATCAAAGGTAAATCAGAAGGTCCACCAAGACCTTATTGCCAGCAACATTCAGCAGAAAAGCCTGTTTATGTCACTCACACCGGGTAGATCATACATGTATACTGCAATTAATGCAACCCATAGAAGTCATTAAGACGTTTTAATCGTTAATTTAATCACACGTCAAAAGGTATAGCAATATGTAGAAAAATAATGTATATTATGAAATCAAGAAATAGTAACTTGACTGGTATTTTTAAATCAAACTGTTGTCATCAGCATTTCTCATCTAGCAAAGGCTTTTTCTTACTAGATTCCCAATGCTTGTCTGCTCCATAATCCTAAAACCTTGCTTCCAGACTACTGAAGGCCATCTGATTCACCTTTTTGATCCCATTTCATTCCCCAGACACTTATTTCCCAGGAGTAAGCTTTTCCTCTGTAAGCCCTGATTGTTATCCCTCTCCAAGTGCTGATGTACATTTTTCTTCTGCCCCAGCATCATTATCTACAGTGATTTAGTGATTAAATTAATTTTGTCCCTGAGCACAGTAGCATATTAATAATCCAGAGATTACTTTAGCATGTCAGGGTTCCCTGTAGCAATGTGGGAAACTCATTTGCTACCAGGGACAACAAAATAGAGTTCTGCTGATAGCAGGACTAAATGAGATAATCTAGAATACTGAACTTGTTGCTATCAATTGGAGTGTACCACACTGCTTAGTAAATTGTCAATTGATAGACATCACCCCCCTAAGGAGACCAGCACCTTGGGCCACTAAAAATTCAAGAGTCTACTTTGCAGTTGAGCATGGAAAGGCCGTGTAGTACTACAAGAATGTTTTCCTTGCTTTTTCTTTCATTAGAAGCAATGGGCATTCAGAATTCCTCATTTTTATAAAAAACCCTCATAATTTCATTGAATTGCTAAAGGGATGGAATTGATAACGACGTATCTGACAAATTCACCACTGGATGAGGCAGTAGGAAAAGGTGCAGCAATGCTGCTTCCAAGAGCCCAAAGTTCCCTGCTCTTTCAGTGGCCTCTGTCCCCTGTTCTTAAAACATTACCAGCCGAGTATCACCCTCTATCTCTTTTTAAAGCAATTGTGCATGTTACCTTGAGCTTGATCTCTTTGGCAGTTGCATCTTATCCTTTCTATGATATAGGTAATTTCATAGTGATAAAACATGCCAGACAACATAACAGCCTTGTTCCCATTTTATGTCAATTACCTAATATAAGCCAGTTGGTAACCTAGGTTTAGCTCCCAACAGTTTTCAAATGCACCTTAGCCTACAAAAAATACATATAGGAGGAGTGAGAGAGAAAATAGTTTCTACTTCATCCCATTTTAGTGACTTTTTGTGGAGAACATAAAGAATACAGACAATGACAGTTCTGTTGGCTTTAATTTGGAAGTTCATATACTAAGAACTGAATGGACAGCACCAAATCATTCCATACAAATCATACCAAAAAACATACAATAGGTTATATATTCTTTGAACATATATCTGCTAGACTGAAATTAACGATGAAATCATTAAATACGACACTTTCAAAATATCTATATTTAACTGTTTTAAATTCATTATAAAGCAACTATCCCTTTAAAGCGTAGGCATAATCAGCTTTGTCTTTCCATGGCACTGTTAAGCTTTAGAGGTTTCACTATGCACTCAATAGAGCTATTAGTGCACCACTGCCACGAAATTAGCTCCACTTAAATCAGCAGTCTGCTAACGTAATAGTAAATACATACTCAGCAGCGTAAGAAACAATTGCATCATGGGTCCTTGAATTTCCAAGTATGAATAATTCAATAGCACATATTCTAAAACTGAAATATTTTTAAATTGTATGTAACACCCCCTCCCCAAGTAATGTCATTTAAACATTTTCCATGTTGCTTTTTGAATACTACACTGCAAACAATAGTAGTAACAATGACCTCTACTGACAGTATTTCAGCTCTATTTTAGATGGATCTGGTCTAAGAAAGAGAAGAACACGCACATCCTCCACACACTTACCTCAGAAAGAATGAGAGCTCTGAGGTTATTATGCCAATCCAAAAGCACTTTATTCTACAGTACTGGAATGAATTCTTAAGTCCCTCCATTTTGTTTAATCAAAGCAAAGAATTCATTTTAGATTTGCACAGTTCATTCATCAGACTGAATTAAATTTTTGATAAGCCATAGTTAAATTTTTCATAACGTAATGATCTTCAGTATAATAGCCCTTTCACTTGATGCTTCTTTGCCTTCCCCATTTCCATTCCATCAGCCAGACTGAAGGGCCTAGGCATTGGAGAAAAAGAAATACCAGCTACTTTAAAATACTGAATATATCAGAACATTCACAAAGCTTCAGGTCAAGCATGAATATTTACAAAGCAGTAAGCCAGCACGTATTATATTCTTATTAAAATGAAAACAGTGCAGTCCAGGCATCAAACTTTCTTAACAGTACATCCAGATTTAATTTTGAGGGTCTATCCCTCAAGATTTCTCAAATATTCCAGATGCAAAAAATTATTCTCTTACCTAAAATCCTACCAAAGATTGTCCCAGAAGATCAAGTGTAACCCTTTTTACAGACATTTTGGTCAGACATTTTTGCATAAAGTGCTTATTCCATCAAGACTAAACATTTAGGAAAACTATCTTGTTTTTTCTGAACTTTCTCTACTAAACAAGCCTCTAACCTTTGTATTCTACTGAGTCAGCTGTTTATCTTCTGAGAATTCCTGCAGTCCTTGCTCCTGAGACACCCATGGTCACACTGATTGCACTGGAACTAAGGGCTCCTGCTACAGGGTTCATGACTCCCAATATCTCTATCAACCAAAACCTCTACTACAAAGCCAACTCTGCTTTAGTTTAATACAAATAAGTTAATAAGGTATGCAAAAATTAAAGTCTACTGACTGACTGTATTTGCATAAAAAATAAAAATAAAAAGCAAATAGTCTCCCAGATCAGACAAATTTATTTTCTTGAAAATGGTATTTGTTGTAGCTAGTCACAAAATACACTTCTTATTTGGCAGCGGGAAGATGAAGCAGAGGTAAGTGTGTCTGATTTTTTCTGATGAGCTTCCAGTTTCACTAGTCTCCGTTCAGGATTCACCCAATTAATTTGCTCAAGTGCTCAAAAAGCACTTTTTTTTTTTTTTAATTTATGTAGTCAAAGATTTAAATTTTCTTTTCTTTTAAATTGAATGCTGTGTTAATGATGCATCAAAACCGGCTTTTAAAACCTAACCCTCCCAAAATCTTTCACAGAATCGTTCAGGCTGGCAGGGACCTCAGAAGGTCACCTTGTCCAAACTCCTGCTTAAAACAAGGAAAAAACTGAATTCAGAACAGGTTGCTTTGGACTTTGTCCAACCAGGTCTTCAAACATCATTCCCTCCCTGGATGGTGCTCCCTATTTCTGCAGAAATTCTTGTCAGAATATACCGGAGAATACCCAGTAGCTGCTGACTGCTTTATGAAGTAGGCAAGTTATCACAATCATTTTTTCATTCTCTCTCAATTTATCACAAAGCTAATGAGAAGGTCCACTAACATCTCAAGTTCACGCACTTCTGGATTCATTTTAGTAATTAATAGGAAGAAAAATAGTATTTTATTGGCTTGTGCTGTTAATGGCATTTAAGATGAAGTCTCCTCATAGTCTTCTCACTAAACTAGCAACTGGTTTTTCTATTTTCTTTAGTCCATAATAAAGCTAAAGGAAAAGGACCTATTTTATGTGTCTGAATCTGTGAACAGCCAGGAGATTGTGCCAGGTTTCCCAATACAATAAGGATATACCATGCCAGTCTGTAATAAGCAAGCCCTTCCATACTGGAGCAACATTTATATCTGAATATAGATAGATTGTGCTATATAGAAATAAAATAGAACCATTATGATAGACAACTACAAAGAAACTTTGGCTCTGCTAGTTCCTCAGTATCACCAGCAAAATACTACATATGAAACCAGTACTCCCAGAAAAGATTCAGTCTATCTTTTATTATGCAAATATACATATTTCATAGATAAACATTTTTGCACTGCCTTTCAAAACACAATGGGGAATCACATTTGAAACATTTGGAAAGTATGGTATGCCATACTACCAAGTTTTGTCTTCTACTCAGAATTGAAATATTTTATAGAAGTCACCAGAGAATTAAGAACAAACTTCACTCAAAACATGCAAATCCAATCTGAAACCCATCTTTCCTTAAATTTGAAGTATTGGACTATAACTTTTTAATGCCAGCCACCTTTTTGAACTTGACCAAAATTTAAGAGAGCTTTTCATGTATTACAAGCTGGACAGATTTTAAATTTATATATCTCATGCTTTGGCCAGTTAGGAACAATTGGGTTGCTGACCTACTTAAAAGACAGACAAAAGATGCCTTTTAAAAAACTGAGGAAAACCCTTTTTACATAAAATAAAACACTACGTCCAGATACAAGTATAATACTATGCTTCCCCCCTAGCCCCCCATTGGTAAGTTTGTATCAAAAAACAAGCGATTTTAGAGGTCTGCATAAATTTGTGAATTCCAGCACAGGTATTGGGATTTAATGCAATAGAAATCTGTTTGAGAAAAAGCATCATCCAGAATGAAGGAAGACTGCTTGAGACAACATCAACTAGAATTGCTCAGTGTCAGAACTGTTAAGACTTGGTTGGGTTTGAACCCAGATCAATTAAATCTATACACCTTTTTTTTGGTTAAGACAGAAAATGAACAAAAAAGAACGCAGAAGGAATAAGAGGCATTAATTCTTTGGACTCAGAAAAGAGAAATGTTTTCCTTGTGGGAATCACTGTACCCAAGTACCCACTGGAAATGTGTACATCTACGAAGTAGGCAGGTCTGATGGCCATCAGGAGAATAAGACACCAAATAAGACAAATGCACACTCCTTTAAAAATAATTAATTTTTAATTGATTTGTTTCTAGTAATGAGAATACTTAAGGAACACCTTATCTCTACATATCAGTAAACATACACCTAGAGAAAAGAATTGAAGATGCTTAAGTTCACTCAGGTCAGCAAGGCAAGGTGACCCATCCACAGAGGAAAAACTGCAAAAAATTACATCCCAGACTAAAACATGATGTGCACCAGGACATTGTCTTTATACTTAAAACACAGGATGATTATATTTTTCTCTCATAGACACAGCAACAAGCAAAAAACAAGGCCCCTAAAAAACAAAAACAAGAGACAACCCACTGCAACAAAAGAAAATATCTAAATGTAACATCAGAAAACAAAAAAAGCAAAACAAACCCACCCCCAGTTTAATAGTTCAGCTATTCCTGCAAACTTCCTACACCTTATAACAAAGTATGAAGGAAGACCTGTCTTATAATTTATTTATCTGAGGCTCAAGAACAGAATCACAGAGTAAGGTAAAATAGATTTTTCTTTCTTTTTTCTATTTTAACAAAAGGCAACCTGTAAAGGAATCATACAATTCGCTATACACAGAGTATTTCTGCATATACTATTTCAACAGCCAGGCGGTGCATCTAGACAATGTCTGTCCTAGCATTGCCTACATCCACTGAAAGTAAATCTTTCTCCACCCTCCCAAGGTGGGAAGCAGAAAAACATCCTCAGGCGCTGACGGAGCAGTTAAGCCTCGGAACAGTGGTTGAAATGACACTGTAAGACTCAGTAGCATTTTCACTGGGGCAGTACAGTCCGTGGTCTGCATATCAATGTCAGATAAGGCTGATGCTGTTTGGTACATCCAGAAAAAACAGAAGAGCATAGCAATGGCTCAGATTTACACAGATTTAATCCCATATAATTCCACAATAGGCCCCATGCCTGTTGGTTCTTATTGGTTGGCTCTGGGCTTCCAAAGGCATGTAGCCAGTAGGAAACATTAGACAAAAGGACTTAGGTGGAATTAGGTGGCATTTAGGCTGGGCAAATCTGGGCCATACTATGCTATCCCATTTCTGAAAGCCCTAAACAGAGACAGTATATTTTGACCAACAAATAAGTAACAGATAGATTACTGGAAAAGAATTGCATCTGAGTAATACTTCATACCAAGATCTTAGCATGTACAGTCAGTGTCTAGCTTTGACATATAGCTTCAATTCAGTTTCTGCAACAGGCTTGGGTTTATAGAACTTGAAGACCTGCAGTCCAGTGGAATATGGGGGGAAACATCCAGTTCATAAACTGGTTTTTTCTTCATTGACATCGCCTATGCGTAACAACACTAAAAAGTGCTCATCTGTGACATTCTGCTCGAGTTTCTGCCCTCTCCTTTTGCTTAAATAAAGGATTCAATCTATCTAAACTGTTATTGTTCAATTGCTATAATAATTTAAAAAAGGCAAATAGAGTCAAGAAAAATTAGTGATACATCTCCAAGAGTGCCAAGAGCAAAAACGGCATGCAATCCCATGTCACTATAATCAAAATTTAACCTACCCCTATTTAAACCACTTAATACAAATCACTTAATAAATATGTCTAAATAAATTAGAAGATATGTGAACTGTTAAAAGGAATTTGACTGAGTTTCATTATAATCCTTATATTACACTCCCTTCGACTTTTGCTTCTCTGCTTCCTAGCCAGTTTATGATCTGTAGTGATATACAGCGATACCAATTCATTCTCAGGTATGTCCAGGCATAAACCCAACTCCAAGTCATGAGATTGATTTTTCCATAAATTAAAAGATAATCAGAGCTGAAAAATGAGTCAAACTACTCTTCCAAAACTAACTCAAAACCACCTGTTTCTCTGGTCATTCACACGTGAGCTGTGATAAACCTGCCTTTTAGGAACTTGTGTGAGGGAAGTTTGGAGATCTAACAGGTATGCTGTAGATCAGTCATCTCCAAAGTGGAGTGTGCAAGAAAATGCACTGGGGTGCTGCAGAGAACCAGCATTACTCTGACATCGGATCAGGACAGGTGCAGGAAGAAAATTCTAGAATTTCAGTAGTACAGAGATATAATTTATCAATAAATACACATACATTTGGGATACATGCTCAGAAATTTTTTTACTGATGGGGTGACCAGCAAAAAAATTCTGGAGACTGCTATCCTGGCTGATTCTCCGAGTGATTTTGGGACATGTTATTCAGATGCTCTTCCCCAAGTAACCCAAAGGTGAACTGAGTAATAAGTAAGAATCTGCCTTGACAATAGACATCTGCAGACCTTTAAGCTTTCTGGGCAAAACATTTCACTAAAAAAGGAGGCAAGTATTCTTAATCCCCTAACTGATGTTAACATGAGAAAGTTCTCCTGGACACAAGCAGTTTCTAGCTTACATATAAATGATTAGGACAGTTTAGACACAGGCTTCTCTGATCTCTTCTGTTTCTATACAACTGCTAGAAGCCTGCCCCAGGAAAGGGTTGTTTTGGGGGTTGGTTTGCTTGTTGGTTGAATGGGGCAGCTCTGCCTTAAGGACCTGGTAGGAGTTCACCTAGTGAACCTGGAAGAGTTTGTCCACTGTGGCCTCCAGTCCCACCACCTTTTCTAACCAAATGAAACATTTCATTAGTGGCTCCAGCTTCCACATCAGCTTCTTAGTCACATTCCTCAGGCCAAGCACTCTGAAGGAGTAAGATGACCTGCATGTAAGGTCTGAGCTCCCAGATCAGCTTCCAGCTCTCAGTTTGGGTATAAACCTATTTTGTAGATTCACACACAAAACCTACATACTGCCTGCTTTACATTAGCTAATTGAAGTTAAAAGTATAGCTCTTTTAAGAGGATGGGGACACAGGATAAGATAGACAACACCTGGTTCTGATTAAAGCCTAGTTTATGTTTTAAAAGTCATGCTTAGTGGAGATGAAAAGAGAATGCACCTATCCTCTCTGAGGTATTTACCAGTTTATTCAAAGTCATCAAGGTTTCTCTCGCAACTGTAGAGAGAAGAGAATACTTACCCTCTTTTTGAATACTTTCTGCCAGCAGTTATAAGTGCTGTTAATAAAGGTGTGAAACCTGTCCTATCTACAGCAACTTTACCTGTTATTGAACAGGTATCATTGTCATAGGATTCATTATAGAACGAACAAATGCCATTCATACAGTCAGCTACGAGCTACATATACAAAAACTGATTAAGTGAGATTACAAGCAAATTTCCACTAAAATGCTTTCCATTACTGCTGAGCAGGTAATAATTCAAGCATCCACACTACCTTTTTTTGCTGTTCTTCTAAGGCAACGCTTCCATTTGGCTTTACCAAATTGAAACCCATTCAGATTTACCACATTCAATAATAAACGTATTTTGACCTTATATTTTGGTGGCTTTCTTGCTAAGACAGATCAGGACTTTGAGAAAAATATCACAAATCTCAAAATGTTCTTAGGCATACTCAAAATCTCTATAAAACTGTACATGACTATCATTCTTAATTAAGTTGGAAGCTTCCATCATTTAGATTAATATTTCTAATATTTTAAGACAATTCACCTGAGTACAATTAAGTATGTACCCACTGTAATTAATAAATGATGAAATCTGAACAAGTGATGTGTACAAGGAGTGACTTTTAAATTTACGTCCATGCATTAAGACAGATGATCACTGATGGTAATGAGACCTTGAAAGACTTAGCAGAGACCACTGAGAAATGTAAATTCCTATTTTTGGAAAGCCCCTTCCAGCACTCCATAGTAGAGATGCTGTTGTTCTGTATAGCATTTGATACCAACTGAACTACAAGAAAGAGTTTAGAATGGTAAGACTGAGAAGCCACATCACAGACAGCCGAAATATTTTTATGACAATTTTGTTGTATTACTTGCAGAGAAAGTAGCAGCAGCCTTTGTTAATCTGCTGCAACTCTGTTCCGGATTAGAATTACTTAAATCAAAGCATGCATTAATGGGCACTGTTATCATTATGTCTGTACCATTTCGTGCTTTTGCAGAGATTTATTTTCAAGTCAGAGACAATTTATGCTATTTTCCCCCATGCAGATCATCCAATTTAAAAGTCAGGAAGACAAACAGCTTAAATCCCTTTAAGGGACATTAAAACAACCCTAAAACCAAAATATATGGCTCTGCATAGACAGTACAATTGTAAGAACTTTTCCGTAACTTACCTGTCTTTGATCCCCTGACAGAAACATCAAAGCAGCATTAGGGATCTTGAATAATCCCTCTAACTACTCCATACTTATCAATAGCACACTTAAAACTTTAAATTATACAGCTGCAAACAGAATAATGTTACTCCTTCAGAGAAAAATCAAATAAATTCAAAAAGAGGAAATCTTACAGTATGACAAAACTCCATAACCTCAACACTAATCTTCAGGTCTTAAAACTAGAGCATGCTGAAAGACAGTACATTAAAAACCAGGAAATACGATTAAAGTAAATATACATTTTGAAGATATCTCAGCTGATCTCCCCTACTACTTATTTCTTCAAAATATTTCTAATTTTACAAGTTAAGAATGTTAATCTCTCCTTTGCTCAAGCTCCCTGTAGAGTGGAAAAGCAGATGAAGCTTCCAGAACTGATAGATGACTTGAAAGGTTACCAAATGAAAGAACATAGGCCATATGCAAGAAACCTCATAAAAAACCTAGGGATTTAGAAAAAAGTTAGAATTATAAATGAAGGGTAAGGCAATAGATAACCTCTGTATTTGTCTGTTTTTAAGTTTAGATACGTGGTTTCTCTCTATCTTCCACAACAGGCTGAACAGAGTAGTCATCTGAACGACACGCTAGAAACTAGTAGAGACTGTACCTGTTCAGTCATCAGTGTGGATCCAGTTAGCATCAGCTGTTAGCTATTTAGCAGCTTGAGATATTTAATAAATCTCCATAGCTAATCAGTCTGGGCCACAGAGAACAATACGCACTTTTGCTGTAAACCTCAGTGGAAAGGCCAAGAACCAGAGGGATAAGGAAATAAAATGAACATCATAGAGCCTCAGGAGGTATCGGCAGAACGGCTTGGCATACCTAACCACATCTTCTCACAAAGGACAGGTTATGTTGCATTTCTCTTTGCAACATACATTTTTGAAGTCAAACAAAAGCCATTCCTTCTAGTGCTAAGTCAGACACAGCTTTCTTGACAAATAGGTCATGTAAACAAGAACAGAACATTTGAAGACTGAAGCACAGGGGCACAGAGCATTACTCTGACTTCCCGTTGGCTAAGCAGGCTTCTTGGTCCTACCTTGCCCCATTCTGCCAGCTAATTACGCCTTATGACAGCAGCAAGCAATTTCCTAAGTCACATATTCACATTCCATTAGTCTCCATAGCAAATAGCTGGTAGACAGCATTCATAAGAAATAACTACAAGAAACCTTACTCTCAAATACTTTCAAATGAAAGTGGGCTCTATTTATCATCTGGAACACTATTTAACAACGATTTCTCTGAATGTGGTAACATGCAGACAGTAACCTAATGGGTACAAGTGGCCTTTGACGACACTTTAATTTTCTAGAGACAAGGTAGGACACAGAGCATGGCAGGCTGTGTGCTTTGTACTTATCAAGAAATGGATACCATCAATCATCTTTCTTTTTAATCAGTCCAAGTAGGTGGTATGTCAGGCATGATGCAAAATGAAGGAGTCACAGGTGGAAGAAGGACCACATTATCACTCACACTGTTGAACACTTTGTTTTAACTAAAGACTTGTCTCCAACCTTCACAGCTGATAATGCAAAAGTATCTGTTGCCAGACTTCACAGGGTATCCAATAGTGACCACACATGGCCTGCAAGGCTTTTTTGATTTTTGATCACTGACAACAGGAAGCGTTCAGCCTGTACTTCCCTCCTTCTGCCTTTGCCCCATCAGTCCCCTCAACAAAGGGCATAAACCCACTCATCTCAGTGCATGATCCTTACAACTGTTAAGTGAACTAAATCAAAAAGTAACAAATTAAATTTAAGATTGCTGTCAAGTATTTAAACATAACCATAAGCTGAGCATTAGTACTCTGACAATCCTTCACTGACGAGCAGAAGTATAGGCAGAGTATTTCCCAGTTAGCACCTTAGCCCTCTGACTGACCCATGGTGTATCTCTTGCACACACCCCAGCAGCACCATTTACATTATCTAAATAAAAAAAACCCCACAGATGGGAAAGATTTTCTACCTCTGCTTCTCACTGAAATTCATATAACATGTTTTTTCAAGGTGTTTCAAGTTTATACAGAGACAAGACATATGCAAAGACGAGAGTCTTCTGAGCCTAGAGAATTAGCTACCAAGTAAACAAACAGGCCATTGAATTTTAATTCTACGTGCTGTATTGCCTCAAACTACAGTTTAACCTTTCTTACCCCGAAATAGGAAACACTTCAAAAAAGCACAGATGTAAACACAGCTATGGCTACCATGCTGCTAGCTACACCAGGAACCACAGCTTACGTAGGTTCTGCAAAGAAAAGTTTGTTTTCTTATGGAAGGTCGTTCAGGTGCAGGTAAATTGCCTTTCTTAGTTACTTCTAAATCATGGGGTTTTTCTATGAGTACTTTCAAGCAAAAAAAAAATACATTCTCAAGAAAAGCATGCTATAACTAAACATCATTCAAACTTTGGAGACTGGATTTTCAGCCAGATACCTATTTTACGTTTCTCTTACTACACCCAACAACGTTGCTCATACTAAATAACTGAGTTTACTGTGTTCCACAGAAAAACAATCATCATTGAAAAGATTATAGCAGTCTATAACAAATACTCTAAATGCCATTTAAAAAGGCGAGATGTACTGAAAAATCATGCCTGACGGCACACTAGAACATGATCAACATTTTGCAGGGCTACAGTTCTCTGCAGACAGCGAGATAGAATTCCGACAAATGCACACTCAGTCTTAGACAGATTGCCTCTGGCTATAATGAATACAGGTTAACACACAGCAAATTTAAGCAGCCAAGCAGAAATCATTCCAGAAGTTAAAATAAATCAGTAATTAAGTGACCCTTTTCAGAAATATAATTTTAGTTCTCATTTCCTTTTTCCTAAATACTTTGCTGGCTGTTATTTTGAGACAGCTATTAACCGCTAGGTTATTTTTGATGTCCTGCATGTGACAGATGTCTCTGAAATAAAAGGCAGCTGAAGGACAACAAACTCATTCCCCAGGATGGTTTTTATGTCCAGTGTTACTGTGAGGATCAATCCCAAATGTACTCTAATAAATTCAGAAATCACACAGACAACTTTCATACGAACACCTATTTAAGACCACTGCTCTTTCTTTTACTAAAGCATGCTTGTATTTACATGAAGCTTAATCCTAAAGAAGAAAACATGGTTAACTAGGCTGCAAATGCACTAGAGGTGGGGTCTTAGTTGAAATTCAGCCAGGGGATAAGGAAATTGGAGTTAAAGGGTATCCTACAGACAGAAATCTGGAATTGCTTTTACTGCTAGCGTCCCTAAAATGACAAGGACCACCATACAGGCTCTCAAGTCAGCAGTTCCTGAGCAAGTTGCCAGACACCAAGTAATAGCTACGGAAAAAGCGAGGAAAAGGGAGAAGAGAGAAAAGCAGATAGAGAAAAATCTCAGTAGTAGAAGATATCCTTAAAATACTAGCAAATGAGTTATCATTACAGTCTGGGTCATTGTAAGAATTAAAAATTCTTCCATAATACTGTATTGAAAATAGGTCTGCAAGATGCACACATTTCTGAAAATACCAGATAAATTTAGCACTGAAACGACATGATCAAACAGGAAAAATGTAACCCCTGTCTCTTCAATCCAGGCATAATTAAAAAAACTTCAGACCACCCAAGATTAAATAGCAGACTCTTTACTGAAATGCTTAAAAGAAAAATTAATCACCAGCCTTGTGGGGCTGAGACAGAAGATCCCTTTCTCTGAGTCAACGTTTGGGCCTGGTGTTAATTGAAGTTTGAAATCTTCCATTACGTACTAAGGAGTGTGTTTGCAGAACCGTGCAGAAGTTCATCCTCCCCCAAAAGGCTCTTCCCTGCGCTGGCACTGTTACACTGGTACCGCAGCCTTCGTCGCATTTGGGTCACAATGAAAGGATGGCTAAGACATGATGAAAAACACAGCCCATCATTACTGTTTTTTCAAGTAGGTTACATCAGTCTTTTCGGATGTTGCTGAGGCAGAACGTACAACAACAGGGGCCAGAGAAATCCATCTGTACTCCTTGGAAGTGCCAAAACACACAGAACTGGAAAATGTTGCTGCAGACACTCTCAGGTCAAAAATGACCACAGAAGACAAAGTAAACCCCCAGCCAAGGAATCTAGTAATTTATGGCAGCAGTTCTGTTCTTGTCCCAATTAGAAATAAAAGGCAAACTTTCATAACATTGGTACTTAGTTGCCTGGTATTTGTTATTATACCAATATTTAAAATGTACAAGTTAGATATTATTATAGTGGTTTTGCCTATGGTTCTAGCATACAAAAATCACAGTAGAGAAGAGACAGCCAAGACAGACAAAAGTTCCAAATTTCACTTGGATCCAGATATATTCAAGAGATCAGAGACTTACTATCCACATAAACACAAATGTGCAACCACCACCTTAGAAATTGCTGCTGCTTTTGATTCTGATCAGACAAAACTAATTCAGTGCCAGTTTCCTGTGGCTCACTTTCATTTATTTGACTGTGTCATAACATGGACTTCAAAATACGAGTATTTGTGTATCTGGAACCCAAAGGATCAGAAACCTTCCTGCTACACATATTGAGGATATTGGAAGGAGGAGGGAAGGAGCAGCTTCCTGAGCCTTCAAGTTGGAGTTGCCATCCGTCTGCTCAACAGGTGAGCAATTATTGGAAAGTTAAGCCACTCATTGAGAGTTTAGTGACTAATTTCACCATTCACTCACTGGCCTGATTCTTGCAGGCTTTGCACAGTAACCTTCCTTAATTAATTTTTTGAAGCAATTATCTTTAACTCTCTGTCTTCCATTCATTCATTCATAATAAAAATCCAAACAGGAGTTACTCAACTGCAGCAAGTCAGCTCGCACTGCAACAGGAGTACAGCTGCTGGACTTCACAGTGCCCTCAACTTCCAGAATACAGTTTAAACCAGGGACTTGTTAACACAGAGGCATTCCTAATATCACAAAATGGAAGCAAGGACTTCCTGTTATTTAGCAAGAAAGCCATTTTTATTTACTCGATGGGTTATAAAACTTGGCAAATATAAAACTGGAACTACAAGTCTTCTCAGTCAGAAATTAAGAACACTCAGTTTTTGCAGCTGTGTACAGTATCCTAGAAAAGTATTTTTGTCTGTATTAATACGAAAACTTGAAGGTGGCAGCCTGCACATATTTCATCAACACACCACATCTGAAACAAATCCTAAGATATAACAAGACAGTCAGACCTAGGGCTGAGAAGTGCCAAATAACATTCTGAGCAAAACTAGAATTATATCTTTGCCTCAAGCAGACTACCTTCCTTTTTTAGCACTTAAATACTCCTTCTATTGCTTTCTAGCAATGATTAAATTATAAATTCTATGTGCAATTCACCTTAGGTTTGGAACCTCTAATTAGAACATCAGTCACAGATGGAAAAACATGATCTAAATCCTAATAACTGTTTAGGTCAGTTTAGGCTTTGGTTAAGAACAAGACTGCAGATTTATAAGGTCTGAAACCCCTTTTATTCATGGAGAATAATGTATGTATTTCTTTTCTACATAATTTTCTTATTTCAAGTGGAAGAGAGAAATGAACGTGCAACCACACATCAAAAATTTTCAAATTCCACTCCAGTCTAACATGATGCCCTTTACTGAAGTTCTACATCTTGGTAGTCAAGACATTATGTGCTTACTTGCCTTTTTTTAAAAAACAGATTGACCTAGTTGAACTAAAAGGGACTAAATCCTTGGTGAGCAAACATAAATTCTCTATTTATGTGATGCTTTGAAGACCGAAATGGCTAGGTAATGCGTCCTCAGATGGAAGTTTTAACACAACAGGAAAATAACTTTCTTTGTGAGGATGTTCACAGAACTAAAACTGCCTGAGAGTCACAGTGAAGACTGATTTACATTCCACCTTTTTTATTTTGAGAGAACCTCAAGGATATGGCAAGAGAATTAAGCAATTAGCTGTTTCTACTTTGTTCCCTCACATACCTATTTCTTCCTCCTGGTGCAAGAATATGAAATTAATTGCTGCCATAATCTTGACCTAGTAGGATTTGTATCTTTAGTTCAGTAGCACCTAAATATTATCTCCAGATCTCAGAACGCTATAAATAGTTCTTACTATTTCTTTAACGGCCATGCAAAACTACAGAGGACTCTCAGGAGGTTTGTATAGCCCCGGCTGCAGAGCCATGGCTCGCTCTTTGCTGAAGCTAAGTTCCACAGTAACGGCCGTTCATACAGCAAAGCTTAGGACAGTTTGAAGCTTCACATTTTCTTCTCTAGCAGAGCCTCCTGCTCCTGCCCCTGCCTCCCCCCCCCCCCCCCCCCCCCCCCCCACAACAAAAAA
>NW_009260182.1:3686827-3702739 GCF_000687185.1 Egretta garzetta | reverse complement strand
AAAAAAAAAAATCTTTCTGCTTTCTCCTGTCATTTCAGTAGCACCTTCTTTCTTTAATTCTGCTGTTTCCACTTAATTTGCTTCTCTGTTAGATAGGTAGATCCACACAGAAGTTTTCCACTATTGGCAAAAATTCAACAGAGTCTATGGCTATTCCCCGAGTCCTGAAGCTGAAGTTTCCCTCAATTTAAGTTCCTTTTTTTAGCTTTAGAAACAAGACAGGGATTACATTTAATGATATATCAAGTGAGTACAAAATATTTTTTCTATGTCCACACTTGATTTCTTTCACATAACTACAATTAAAATCGTTTTATTTTTAAACCCAACCTTGTGCAAAAGAAGGCTGCTTCGTGATGCCTTCAGCTTTTTCTGAAAAACAGATTAAACTACTTACTTGCTAACATGGGGAACTCGGTATATTTTTCCAGGACATCTGAAGTTGCCAATAAAATACAGACCAATTAAATACAGGACCAAGGTGCATGCTCTTCAGGAAAAGGATAATACACTGAAAACACCCTGAAAGGATTTTATCTTAGTATTTCTATCCGTTAGCATGCACCCTTGTTTTTCACTTCCAAACTGTGCTCTTGACTTTGGGTTCAGAAGAGTTTTATTTTATGGGACAAAGGAAATAAGAGAAACGCAAAATTATCTAAGGCGTTAAAGCAGCTAAAGCAGCTTAAAAGCATCTAATGCCATAAGCTGCTTTCAATGCCTTCGATCTGTTTAGAGGAGGAGGGAAGGAAAATAACATAAGAAAAAAATGTTGTGAAGAAAAACAAGAAGCCTTGGTGATACACTGAATCAGAAGGTACATTTGATATACGTTTTCAAAGGGGAAATTTCTAACATTCGGGGGCAAAGATATGAAAACTCAAGATTAGCTTTCAGGAAGATACACACAGTAGTGATTTGGAGTTGAAGTTATCCAGTGCATAATTTACTCTTGGTGATGGACAGTTACAGTCCTGGACAAGCTTTGGCAGTTGTTTCTAACAGTGTAGCTGAAAAGGGAGAGGCAGGGGAAGTAGAACAGGCAACCAAATACAGTAATAGAATGGCTGCAAGCACAAGCACATACAGCAAGGCATCTCAAAGCACAAATACAAAAATAAGGCTGGCTCACGGACCTTCCAATGCAAGACCTTTCCACACTGACACAAACTGATCTTTTACCATAATGTAACTGAGCTCCCAAACGTAGTATTAAGCATAGAAGAGCTGCCCTTGGAAAGGCATTTGCTTGAATTATCACATTTATATTAAACTGTCTTCACTAACATTGTCAGTTGTACAGTTCTAGTTATTTTTCTCATATCTAGATATATCTGGTTCATCTTAGCAAAAATACCAAATATTATTAATACTTCCAAGAGGTGATTTAAGATTAGGAACAAATGCGTCTTGTGGTTATCATTTTCAAAATAATAAAGAGATTCCAGCCTTAGGAGCCTGCTGGAGAGAGGCTAGTGTTGTGCAGCCTGCATGTTATAACAGAACTGTATTGATAGCCTCTGTTTGATTTCTCCCCTCTTAAGGAAATGCTGGAAGATTAAAACATTGAACAAATACTCTTCAGGTTTTACAGAACAGGGTTGGTTTTTTTTTAGTCCTTGGAAAAACAAAAACACCTTTACTTTTTTCAATACCATTTTTAATTATATTTATTTCACAGGGACAATCTGTTGCGTTGGTAGACCTGAGCAGAGCTTCATTACTAAACAAGAATGCTACTCTCTGATCCAGTCTAACAAAATACTCCGTGCCAGTAATCATTCAAAACCTGCTACACACACCAAGATGAATGCTGGGAATTTTCTAACAGGAATCTAGATTGAAGAGCCTTTGACAGCTTTTGAAGTTGGGTCTTTAACTGCTCTCAAATATCTGTTCACTACTCATCACCTATCTTGCATTACTGACAAGATTCTGGAGCTGAAGCATCCCAGTTCTCTGTACTGCCTACAGATTTATCAAACAAACCACATCATGTCTCAGGAAGGGAGTTTAAAGCAACTGGTATTTCTGGTGCTTGTAACTGAGTAAATGATGGACATTAGGTTGTATACACACTTATGAACATAAATTACCTAGCACAGGGGACAAAACAGAAGATCGAGACATCAGGGGAACAAAGGCAACTGTTCAGGTTATGTTTTGTCCTTAAATGACTTGAAATTAATATTAAACCAGAACTATAGCAGACATCTTGAAGACCCGCCACAAGATTAGAAACAATATGATTGACCGAAGTAGATGAAACCCTTCCTTGCTCCCAGTGCACTATTAGCTCAAAATCACCTTAAGTAAACACGTCATGGTTCTTTCCACAGGATTTCAGGACTGAAATTCACACTTCCCCTGTTCCAAAACTCTGCTCAAGAGGATTTCATGACTTACTGCAACTACATAAAAGCCAAAGGACCTGCACCACCTGACACGTAAGAGCACAGCAACGCTGTTATCCAACATATCCAACATACAGCTCAGCTGAAGACAGCCATGTTTCAGAACAAAACTTAAACTGATGTTTAAGTGTCTGTGTTCAATGGAAACAAAAATAACACTTCAGATGTATTTCTGTATCACTGTTACAGTTAGTCTAAACAACATCAAAATGTTACTGGACAATTCCTATCAGTAGAAAACATCAAAGCGATGCAGGACAGATGGGTCTACTGTCCACTTAGCAGCCAGGATTTTTCTACTCCAGTGGAACTTTACAAGAAAATAAGGCAATTTCATTCAAATAATTTAAAATTTAATTCGTTTTTTTAAAAAGACTGCCCAACTTTTAAGTTATGCTGGAATGGTTTCCTATTTGAGTAAATCATCTTCTTTTCCCTGTTACTTCTGCAGTTTCTTCATGTTGTTCATTGACTACCTCCTCAGTGACCTTTTTTTACTTACAACATTTCTGGAGCCAAAGTAGTTCAGGATTTTTTCAAAGTCAAACCCGTGAAATGTAAAGTTATTTTTATGCCTGTATTGACTTGTTCATTATCTATCTGACACTCCGAGAATAATTAAGGACACACCGCCAAGGTAATTTTTCCTAATTAGAACAATATCTGTACAGTTTGTGATAAGACCTTACAAACTTGAAATGGAAGATTGCTTCATCAATGAAAAAGTTGTTTTCTGTACTTGAAACCAACAGGAAAAAATATAGTACTTTGCTAGACTGCTGGAATTGAATGTGTTTATATTGGTAAAAACAGCACGAAAACATTTCTCAGTGAAAAGCAGCAGCAAAAAGGTATTTTGATGACTCAGAAAAAGGTGACAGAAAAAAGGATACACATAAATTAGACAAGGTCAACATTGGGTGATGTTCTTGGACATCAATATTTACATATCTCAACAATCAGAAGTGAAATCATTATTCATTATGATAAAAAGTATTACTATGAAGAATTATCATTATTACCACAAGAAACTTTTTTTTTCCAGGAAGGGTAATTCCAATTCAAACAAACCATTTCAACTCATCTTTGAATTGAGGAACATGGAAAAATACTATCTGTTCATAGGGATACAGCAATCCCTGTTCAAATTCACGTCATCAGCATGACATTTCCTGCATAGGTCTAAAGTTCAAAAAGTAAACAATTTTACCCTTTTAAAACACCATCACAGCTTTACCTTTTTTTTTTTGCCCAGGTGAAAAACATGGAAAGAATGCCACTACCGTCTTATTGACTACTTCCCCTTTCAAACACTATTAAAATGTCACAGTTTAAGCTGTACTTTTTTTTCCAGTAATTCTTAATTTTTCTCTGGTTAGATACTACTACCATCCAGTTGTACCCACGGTTAAGAAACCTAGTAACATAGAAATCAAAAGGCAATGCTCACTGAAGTAGCGAGGGTTCAGATGGATTTTGCCATTGCTAAAGATTGGTGCCCAAGGTAAGAAAAAACCTACCTCTCCCCAAACATTGAAAGGAAATATTCTCGAGAGGTTTTGTAGGGGCCAACCCACCTACATTTTTATATGCCTTTGGTTAGAAACAGAAGAGGCAATGCTGTGAGATACCAAGAGGGGTACAACAGAATTACTATGGAAGTCCATAGAAATTCCAACAGATAACACCTGGTTGCAGCAAGCTTTCCTCCTTAGATTAGCAGATCTGAGAGGCTTCAATTATAGTGAGACACATCCAGCCTTTGGGTTGTTCCCTCACCATAACTAGTGAACAATTTCTACCAAAACACTTGGGTATTAACCATTCCTGGAACTATATTTGTTGTGAGGGCCCAGTTCACCCCAGTACTGTAGGCTCACAACGCTGGGCATTCTGGGTGCCATCTTCTCACATAGGAAAGATTTCTAGTTTGCGTGCTGTCACCTCACCCATTGTTTGGAAAGATCAGCTTCAGAAGACCAAAGAAACATTCAAGAGAATGACTGCAGTTACAACAGAAAATAACTATAAAATCTATTTATAAAAGAAAAAAATCCAGAGCTTTTAGCTTCATGTTTTTCCCCACTCTGTACTGCTCAATCATTAGCATATTCATATTTTCTGGATCGTGCTATCAAAATCTACATAACAGAGATGAACTCCCTCACACAGCAAATACGTGTGAACATCTCTTAGCAACAACCGGTCATGAGCCAGCAAGGAAACTTAACAGTGATCCCACTTAAAACATCCCACTTATGCATACCAAATGATAATGCCATCACTAAAAATCCGAACTGTTCACTAAAGCAGCATGCTCTTGAATGCTTGAAATTAAATCTTCCCCACAGAAGCCAGACACCAGAAGGAGCTGTGCTTTGTCCTTGACAGCTATTCCAAAAACACTTGCAAGGGAACAGTAACGTGTACTCCTGTCCCCAACTGTTTCAGTTCCAAAATCTTTCACATTCGGGCACTGCTTAAAATTCACTATGCACATAATGTGCCTACATTACCATCAGACGACTAAAGGGAGAGAAAGAGGGAAACCATTAACAGTTTTCTGTGTTACTCAAACACATGGATAAGTAATTTTGCCAGACTAATATAGGTACCAACAACTGCAGCATTAAAAAGCAGACTTCCCAACTGGCCTTTACAAAGATGCCTGAAAAATAAGAGTGAGCTTGATATAGGCAGCCTCCTAATTACATGTGT
Source organism: Egretta garzetta (assembly GCF_000687185.1). NCBI lineage: Eukaryota > Metazoa > Chordata > Aves > Pelecaniformes > Ardeidae > Egretta > Egretta garzetta. The sequence continues at coordinate 3,697,607 of NW_009260182.1, read as the reverse complement.
AATAGCAAGGGCTTTCCTTTTTCTCCTTCCAGCCTTTTCTTTCCCTCAGTGCCAAAAGAAGGGGGATTAATTAAAAAAAAAAACAAACAAAAAAAACCAACCAAACCTGAGCTCCCAGTAAGCATGGTAGCCTTTTCTTCTCTCACCCTTTTCTACCCTGTAATAGGGCCTTTATGGATAAGCAAAGAAATACTTATAGGTGGTAACTCCTCTCCTTTGCCATCACAAAGAGTTCATCACTATGATGGACACTGATGCTTCAAGGAAGGTGCTCCTCTCCAAAGTCAGGTTGTGTTTATAGGCCTCCAGATGGATTTGGTGAATTATTTTATGCATGCACTTTATTTTCTGGTACTTATCTTGGCCAGAAAGCTCAGCTACTTATGGCACTGGACTTCAACTAATAGAGTTACATTGAATTTTAAAAAAATAAAAAAAAAAAAAAAAAAAAAGAAAAAACCCACCACACTGAAACTTTTACTGTAGGCTATAGAACCTTTAGCCTTATGTAGCATACTTCTCAAAGTGCTGCTATATATTAGGTCAAAGGCAATGAAGTATTCACAAACCTATCTGGGGTAGGTTGAAAGCAACTGCTGCCATTTTAAGGATAATCAAGAAATCCAAAAAAGATAAGTGAACTAGTTCAGAAAGCTGGATAAAAATAAAGCCTGACCTGACTCTTCGTGCAATACTCAGACCACACAAGAGATGGATTAACTTCACAGGAGTGAACTTTCCCCAAACAAGGTACTGAACAGGCAAACACCACAGCTACTGTGCTGAGGAAGGGAGACACACAAATATCACGGGAAAGACGGCAAAAAGACAAGCAATGCTCTCATTAAATTCAGTCCAATTTCTCAAAATAATTATTTTTAACACAGGCACCAAGTTTCAGTTGACTGGAATGTACAAAAGAGGACTAGTAACTGCTTGTTTAATAAAAAAGGCATAAAGATACTGAAAAATATTTTTAAAGTACTTTTTGAATAGAACTTTCAACTCAAAAAATGAAGCTACACATTCTCAGAAAGGTAGAATCTTTACTCCAAATCATGTGTTACAGTTCTTGAGAAAATGCACTACGTACCGCCTTTGACATCGCAGTTAGTGCTTACACTAAGTGAAAAAACTAAAACCATCCTCAGCTCATTACATTTTCTGTAACATCTTCTGAAGTATTTCTCTCTCCTCATGTTTTTGTCATCTTTTATTTGACCCTTATGTCAAAAACAGACATGCATTTCTCATCTTGAATTCTTCAATACACACAGACTTGTTTGAATTACAATAGTTTCACTGAAAATTATATTGCCATTCAGCTAGCTGTGACAGAAATAACTGTCTGAATTGCTATCTAGGGGAAGCAGCCCCCCACTAAAGTTAAGACCATTATCGCTGCCAGATACTTTATTCAAAATCATCCAGCTTCGGTGTGGGTTGTATAGTTTCAACACTTTTTTGTACTAGCATCTCTCATATTGAGTAAAAAGGAAATTATTCTTAAATATTCAGCACAAGAGGATCAAAATGTTTAGTAGCTTATCAGTTCAATCCTTTCATATTCATTTTAAGCCAATACCATAAAAAAGTCTCTGAAAATACTAGTTCTAAAACTATTACTTCATAGGTTTTGATACCTATTATCAGGCACTCAACTATTCAACGAAGTTATAAACCATTCTCCTCCATATATTGAAAGACCACACGTACATTACTCACACCTCAGGAACTCCAAAGTCGTTAGCTGATTTCTCATTGACGACTGAGCAAAATTAATTGTTCACTGGCTAGTTGAAGAGGACAGCCATTGTCCAGGTATGATTCTACAGAGCCATGTATCAATAAGCTGGGATTAGTTTCGATGAAGTGCTCTAAGTATTAAACTTATGGGTATTAATGAGCTACGTGCAATCTCTGTGAGTAGCTCAAGATAAAGCAGTATTTTTTTGTGGAATAACGAGAAAGTACAATGTATAACTGCATAAAAGACACATAAATTACTTCAACCACCTTAATCATCTTTTAAAGTAATTCATAAAGAAAAAGGAATTAAAACATGTTTCTTTCTGATCTGATTTTAAGATTTAATTCTCAGAAGTAGCATTTTGCTGTCAGGTCACTCTACCAGTTTCCAAGAATCCCAACAGACAATTACAAAAACCAATCTGAAATAAAGCATAGTATGAGGCTGCATTTTACTGCAATCCCGATTTCAGTTTCATACACCTTGCATAAAACTTTGCAAATTAAGTCTTTTGCTTTACTAAAGCAAGATTATATTTTTTTCCTTCAAACATATCTAAGACTGAGAGTGACTTAAGCGAAGCTAGCATACAAAGCACACTACCAATGTTTCCCAGCGATAATGAAACTGATTCAAGCATGGTGTTGGGCACCACCTTGGGGCACCAGCAACCCAAAATGGGTTTTAAAAATTGAGGCACCATATGCCTCCTGCCTAGCTGCAAAAGCAAGGTAGAGGTTTGGTGTCACTTAGGTGCTGGCTTCTGGGATGAGAGGGCCCCTGACAAGGACTCAGCAGTGCAGAGCATTCATGGTTCCAAACATCTCCCACAGTCAAACTGGACATTTGCTATGAGAGAAGTCAGCACTGAATAAACAAGTGGAGTGAGCATGCCTCAAAAGTAGTAAATAAAATTAACAATCCCTGACAGAATGGCACTGGGAATTCTCCCTCTGTATCACACCTTATTATTCCTTTCACGTCCACATGAAATGGAGAAAATAAGCGTGCTCTTTTTCTGAATTATGATGGCCCATTTTTGTGACATCAAGCTACATTATTAGCAATCCTGTGAAGGGAAAAATTTGCATCTAAGGCTGAGAGAGTACTTACTGACAGCGAATCACCTATCTGCTGAGCAGGTATTTTGGGGACCACTGGAAACTAAAGACGGTAAACGATACCACAGACTCAGGTTGGCCATGAGTACAGCGTTCTACAAGACTTCAAAGAGCTTCTCACCTAAAGTGTGTCAGAACGCCAAGAGCGCTAAATGTTCACAAATAGGAAGAAGGAAATTGGGTTAAATCCAGAGGGATACTTTCAGACAAAAATCCTGTAGCAATATTCTAACTAATAAAATTTTGCAATTAGTTTATTCAATTAAAAACATTCAAAATGCATAATCTAATAGAATGTAGTTAGAGAATAAGGCAGAAGCCACTCTCTTCTGATACAACTGATAATTATGAATGCCATTTGTTGTTATGCAGCTGAACTGACTCAAAGTTCTGCATTAGCCCTCACACTGCAGCCCCTTTTACACAGAAAATTGCCAGCTTGAGTATACTCCCACATTGCAACGAGCATGCCATGAAATGGCTGTGATTCACAGATGGTGCCAGCAGAGATGTATCCATTCTCATCTTTAGTCATTCTGCAGGCAGGGAAATGCATTGGCTGCAGAGCATCCCCCCCCTGGAGCCGCGGCAGCAGCTCTGCGCCTTTTTGCCACAGACATTTGGATGATTACCTGCTCATGCCTGCCTCCTTAGTCTGAAGATGCGTTCCCTGCACACCAAATCCCTCGCGCGTTGCTGACACTGCAGTGCTTCTTTTAAAACCTACATATTAAGCCACTTACCCCTGCTTTGGTCTGCAAGCCAGTTCTCACTCATAGGCCAGCTCTGTGCAAACGTCAAGGGCACAGTATGACCCTAATATTGCTCCAAAACTGGTAAAACTTCAGCTTTTCTGCCATATAGTTATATCTGTAGACGGTATCTTTGTGGAACACAGAAATCACTCATTATAAGTAAAACACCGTCAGAAGTTTAATTTTCTAAAAAAGTGGCAGACTTAAATATTTCAGCCTATCTAACATCCAACATTTTTTAAAGTAGCCATCCAACAACATGGAAGCAGAAACTACTAACCACACTCGATACCAAGAGCATATGGTTCCATCTCTATTTATAAGCCTTAGTATCCCCCAGAAGTTTAACATTAATTCTATACTATGCTGGAGAAACAAACTTGATTGGTGTCTTGCCTGGCACCATTGTAGGAAATGTCCTGTTGTTCCTTCCTTTTCATGATTAACTCCCTACATTTCCAAAGAAAATCAGAAGCATTAGTCTAGCCAACTAGAAATATAAGGCATCTTTAATAAAAATCAGGACAAATACGGCCGTAGCACTGAGCAGTGGAAAGCACTGGGTTAACACAGTGGCTAAACAGGGGAGAAACACAAAAAAACACTGACGTACTTAACTAAGTGTGAAAGAGGCCTGGGACACATCGCTGAAACAGCAAAATCTGTGTTACAGACCTCTGGCCACTAAAATCAACACTAATGAGTGATGTGAAAGTCAAGTCCCTAACATCCCATGCCCGGGAAGCCTCCGGCTGCTGTAGCCCAGCAGTAAAGCAGCTTTGGCAGTGCAGCCGGTGGTCAGTGCACCCAGCTGCACAGTACAACTGCATCTGCTCTATCGCTTGTGTGCTAGTAAAGCACAGCAAAATCCTAGAGGGCTAAAGCTTTTCCATTATAGATGTGACTGTCCTAGTTTCAGCTGGGATAGAGTTAATTTTCTTCCCAGTAGCTGGTATAGTGCTGTGTTTTGGATTTAGTATGAGAAGAATGTTGGTACCACAGCGATGGTTTAGTTGCTGCTAAGTAGTGTTTATACTAAGTCAAGGGCTTTTCAGCTTCCCCTGCTCTGCCAGGGGCACAAGGAGCTGGGAGGGAGCACAGCCAGAACAGCTGACTCCAGCTGGCCCAAGGTCTATCCCATACCATACGATGTCATACCCAGTATATAAACTGGGGGGAGTTGGCTGGGGGACAGAAATTGCCACTCGGGGACAGGCTGGGCATCGGTCAGTGGGTGGTGAGCAGTTGCATCATTTTGTCCGTCCCAACACCCTGGATTTTGTTTCTCTCTCTCTCTCTCTCATTTTCCTTTTCATTACAATTTACTTATTATTACCATTTTATTTTATTTCAATTATTAAACTGTTCGTATCTCAACCCACAGGTTTTCTTACTTTTACTTTTCCGATTCTCTCCCCCCTCCCACTGGGGGGGAAGGTGAGCGAGCAGCTGGGTGGGGCTCAGTTGCTGGCTGCGGCTAAACCACGACAGTGACCTGACATACAGAAACCATGTCTTGCAGATCTTGTCAAAATACCAGTAGACATTAATAGGAGTGCAGCCAAGTTTCCTAGTGTTCTCACAAAATTTGGGATAAACTAAGCTATGGCTACATGCCTCCTCTCTCCTCGCTTGCGCAAAGCCCCCGTTAAAAGCTATCAAGGGGCTGGTACACATCCACATAGAAGTGACTGTTTAACAAACTAAATTTAGTACAAATATAGAGCCAGTTCTGCTACACTTATTTAGCAATACAGAAATAACACCTGTTCCTCCAAGGAGAAAACATGTTTGTTCATAAGTTCTGTTTGCCTTCCTTGAAAATGGGACAAATCGCCCTCCACCATTACCCGTCTCCATCCCTTACCTGCCAGTGCGGACACATGGCTACCATCTGCAGCAGTGATGGGCAATGGTTTGCCAAATTGTGTATCTCAACTCAGCATGATTTTTGTCTAAGTTGAGAGTGAATTTCACTTCATACATAGGGCAGAGATACATGCATAAATACACACAATATAGCATGTATATGTATACATGGTCCACACAAATATGGTACAGAAAAAACACTAATTTTCTCTGAACAGTTGCTTGATGACTGGAAACAGTAATCCAAGGATATTTGGAATATGTTATCACTGCTAGAAACCGCAGAGTTTGTAGTAAGTACGAAAAACTACAATGCTTACTTCACCTTTACCTTCTTTCCACCTCATCATGAAATATTTTAAACTTCAGAGAGGAAAATCATGGCAGATGAGAGCCTACAGTTTTAACCAACGCCTTGTGCCCTCTACTTAACTGTCCCTTACCACGGAACATGCTTACATTTCTGCCTTTATAAGAATTAAACAGCTGAAGGACCATCTCCACAAACAGAAACATGAAGAGGAAGTATTTTTATTATCTTGTCAACATCAGAAAAAGTGGGAAAAAACCAACTATGACACTGTCGCTATCTAGTGAAAGTTTGCGTACTAGCCATCACCACCGCTTCGAACCATTTTTCATCTTTTCAATAATTCTAACAAACATAGGTTTTAACATTTATATTCTGAGAACCGTACAACTAAATACATACTGCATGAATTAAAGACAAGTACATCAACATAACATGCATAACTGTTCTCTTCCATTTACACTTTTGTGAAGAGTTTGACTGAAGAAGTCTAGGGAGATTCTGTTTTTCCTTATTAATCACTTTTAACCTCCATAGCTTTTTATTTCTGTATAAACTAAAATATGGGACATTGTTGCTAGGCATTATTTTGTTAGCTAAAAAAAGAATAGCAAGAGAAAACTGTATAGAGCTACATACGGAAAGGAGTCTGCATAAAAGGCCCCTTGAGACAGAGGTTTTTATTAGGGACGCTCACAATATCACTTGTAACACAGATATAAATTGGATAGTATCAAAGTGAGAACTGGTAATACTACAGTATTTAAATTATAAATTAATTATCTGAATCAAATTCAGATTAGCATGTGTCCATTCACTTGAGCACCACAGGTGACTGCAGTTTTGTAAAAGAGTATATATTGCCTCTGCAAGCAACCAGCAGCTTACTGCTCCAATTTTTGTATTGCAGCATAAGGGAATATTTAAATTCAAGCCCTATTTTTGCTTAAAAAAATTTTTTTCAACTAATTTACAGCGGTACAAGTTTTATGATACACACACCAAAGTATGTATGTTGACTCAATTTTTCTTAAATAAGAAATAGTTTCCTTTGCAATTATCTGCAAAAGCATAATTTTTTCTACTAAAGGACTAGGGGTAAATCTAGAAGCTATCGTACTGCAAGTTTTGTTTATAGAACAATGATTGTGTACTTTGCATTTCTAAACAAATTAAACTACTAATTCTAAACAGGAAGCAAAACTGCTGCTTATTGCAACCATACGCCCCAAGTTCAAATTTCATCTACAAGGGTCTTGTTATGCAACAGGCAGCATCAACACTGGAAAGCATCATGTCCACGACTACCTTCCCAAAGCCAAGTTGTAAACTGTAATTCATTTTTAAGTTCTACGTGGACCAAACATGCTGCAATAATGAGGTTTGGGGGTTTTTTTCCTCAAAATCCAGCAACCAGAAATAAAATAAATTTGAAAACAAAGTTAGAACACAAGTACTTTTGTCTGCTTTCCCTTGTCCCACAGGGAAACTGTAGGACAATTTCCCCACACACAAAATTGTGGGACCAAAATTAGAGCAACTCCACTTTTCTAAACTAATGTGTGTATTGCATAATACCACACATGCAGATCATGAAGCCTAGCATTTTGAAATGAGCTAGAAATGACCTCTTGTTTTTCTTTCCAGTCTCTTTAACCATAACCTACGCTGGATAAGGTGAAGTCATCAGCATACAGTATCTCACCTTCTGCATGCCCTGAGCAGCTTGTTCTGCAGTATGCAAACAGATACAGAAAAAGACATGGGAAAAAGAAAAGAGAACGGGGTTGCAGCAACTCGACATCAAGACATCTGTACTACAGTGCCATAAAAACAAGACAATTATATTTATCACTGGAGCAGGCTCATGATATCATCTACTGTCCAGGACCACTGTCTACAGTGCTCACAGACAGCTTATAATTGGCATTTATTCTCAGCCACAGAGCAAATACCAAGTTATTTTAAGATAGTCAAAACAAAACATCAGCAACCAAAAAACTCACCATTTAACATTTTCCTATTTAACTTGGGATAATAAAACCATTTACAACTTTTCTCCTCATTTATTTCTCTCCCTTTACTAAACATTTTAATAAATCTTCAGACAAGCTCTATCCCTATCAAAATACTAGAGACTCTATACTATTCCTTATATTCTTTCCTGCTCTGTGGCCTAGAGAAATACTTATTGTGCTGCTTTCCCTGGAGCCAGCTGGAGGCAGAAATACGCCATCAGCTGCAGGAGCTGGTGTGTACAACAGGTCTAGACACGATCTTCCCTGAGCAGCTACAATGCTTGGAAAACACATTACCAAACAGTTTTGGAGGGAATTTGGTATTTACTAGTGACCTAATAATTCTAATATTTTGGTAATTGTATTGGTTTTATTTATTTTAAATACAATGGAAGGGATGAAAAGTGAAATATTATCTCACCCACTCCTGTCTGATTATAGGGCAAGCCAGGGCAAAATCCCTCCTTCAACAGTACTGAGAGCACACTTTTCACTCTCCTTAAATTATAATTAGGCCTTTTATCCTGGTTCTTTCACATTCCAAACCAGCACCTTAACAGTGTTTTGTTTTATCACAAAAAGGACTACAAACACAATATAGAAAAAACAGAAGATGCCATCAAAAAAAACCCTTGTTCTCTGTCCAGTCACTTTGTAACTGACAGGGCGTTAAGAGAAAAAAAAAAAAAAAAAAAAGTGGTTCGTACAAGTTTCAGTCTTCAAGCTACTAGTGAAGAATAACCGAGATGAAACAAATAAGGAAAAATTCAGAGTAGAATTTACATCCCTGAGCAGCACGAAGGTTATGCAGCCCAACAGTCCACATCATTCATTTGGACGTGTGAAATGCCCTGTGGAGAGATTTGAATCTTAAAGTAGTTCTCTCAAAGTAAAGGATGAAATACTGCATGATAAACCAACTTGTCAGGAATCCTTTCACAGCTATTCCAACTGGAAGTAAGCAGTAGTCTCAAGGAACAGCAGAAGAAAAATAGTTACGTCTGATATACTTTGTCTCTAAGCCAGAAGAAACTAGTCTGAAAAGCCTATTTACAGTCTTTAAGAGATGTATTAATACAAGGGGACAGGGAAAGATTCCTTGTAACTACTGGGAACTAACTACACAGGAGAGAAAAACTGATTATTTACAGCAGGAAAAGAGAGGCCAACACTAAGAACCGATATAATTGACGTTCTTAATTGCCCAAAGGGATTACATCTCTCCCTGAAGGGGTTCAGAGCATGCTATACAATAAAACAGACATAAAAATTCCGACACCTACACTTAATAGAACAAAATAAATTCCAAATTTAATATGAATCTGAGAAATATTATTTCGTACAGACCATAGCCTGTTGTTTTTTTTTTAATTATGTGAACAATCCACTGCTCAGCATCTAATCATAATTAGCCTTTGCTGTAGGATACAACATTTGGTATGAGGTTTCCTGTTTCAGTTAAATTCAGTGGAATTACCCTGGTGAAGGATGATGGCTTAGTCGATGACTAAGGTTTTGACAAATAGTTTCTGTCGATAATGATAACAAAAGAATAAGCACTGGCAAGGAAGTGAACATTTCAGCAAATTGCTATACTTGCTAAACACAAAAGCAGGCAAAAAGCCAACTTCTGGCCTTGAGTATGTTTAGGTCTCCCTCTGAAATCAGTATCAGCTACTTTTATGGATTTAAGATGAAATTTGGTGTTCACAGAAAAACACCCTTTAAGCTATCATCCATTTCTGTGAAATCTGTGCTGAGGAAAACTCTAGGTTAGAGCAGTTTTATAAATTAGGATACAGCTTGCAACCAACACTGAAGACTCCTCTTTTCTTAGTAACACTGTAATTTGATGACAAGGTTAACTCCCCTCTGCCCTCCCAAGGCTCATTTCACTGAAGAGCTGGGACAAGGACGCAGAGAGGGAAGCTGCCCAGGCGCTGGGTCTCCTTCAATCCCCCAGGCCCTAGAGCCTGCTGCTCACCCAAGGCACGAACCGCAAACCCTGCTGCACCTCTGCACAGGACCCAGGACCCACAGGCGGTTTTGTTGGACCACACTAGTTTTACTCTCACCTCTTAAATCTGTAACTGTCCTTTTGCCATCCTTCTCTGAACACTAAGCAGAGGTTTTAATTTGGAGAGGAAGAATTCTGGCTTTTTCTCTCTCTCTCTCTTTTTTTTTTTTTTTGAGCTAATCCTACCTGCCCGCTTACAAGATGACCAGTTATACCAAACCACGCTGGATTTCCAATGTGTTGCATCTTCCCATGCTGAGGGCAGATTACTTCTGCTACACATAAAACATGCATCACATCTTATCAGCAGTACCTTCCGTAGCCATCTCATGTTTCCAAAGGAAAAGGAGAGTGAAGAAAAACACCAAACCAGCTAAAGCTGTGCAGGCACAGGACAAATCCAAGTTAGATGTTTCTTCTTACCAACTAAAAGCAACTGAATAACAGATGCTTACTACATTAAGAAACCTCTTCTTCGAGACATGTGGTACATAACCACATGGTCGCATCCAGAGGGTAGTGGTCAATGGCTCGATGTCCGGATGGAGACTGGTGACGAATGGTGTCCCTCAGGGGTCCGTACTGGGACCGGTGCTGTTTAATGTTTTCATCAATGACTTAGACAGAGAGATCGAGTGCACCCTCAGCAAGTTTGCGGATGACACCAAGCTGAGTGGTGCAGTTGACACACCAGAAGGACGGGATGTCATCCAGAGAGACCTGGACAGGCTGGAGAGGTGGGCCTGTGTGAACCTCATGAGGTTCAACAAGGCCAAGTGCAAGGTCCTGCACCTGGGTCAGGGTAGCCCCCAGTATCAGTACAGGCTGGGGGAAGAAAGGATCAAGAGCAGCCCCGCTTAGAGGGACTTGGGGGTGCTGGTGGATGAAAAGCTGGACATGAGCCAGCAATGTGCACTGGCGGCCCAGAAGGCCCACAGTA
>NW_009260182.1:3656189-3686231 GCF_000687185.1 Egretta garzetta | reverse complement strand
GGTCCAGAGGAGGGCTACAAAAATGATCCGAGGGCTGGAGCACCTCTCCTATGAGGACAGGCTGAGGGAGTTGGGCTTGTTCAGCCTGGAGAAGAGAAGGCTGCGGGGAGACCTGATTACGGCCTTTCAATACCTAAAGGGGGCCTATAGGAAAGATGGGGAAAATCTTTTTAGTAGGGCCAGCTGTGACAGGACAAGGGGTAATGGTTTTAAACTAAACCAGGCTAGGTTTAGACTGGATATAAGGAAGAAATTCTTTACAATGAGGGTGGTGAAACACTGGAACAGGTTACCCAGAGAGGTAGTGGAGGCCCCATCCCTGGAAGCATTCAAGGCCAGGTTGGATGGGGCTCTGAGCAACCTGATCTAGTTAGTGGTGTCCCTGCTCCTGCAGGGGGGTTGGACTAGATGACCTCTATAGGGGTCCCTTCCAACCCAAAACATTCTATGATTCTATGACTCTATAACTTGTAAATGCAAAGCAAAAGGCTTCCTCAGAAAAAGCAATAGTTAATAACTAGTTGATGGACCTGCGGCCTATATACAGGATGGTGTGTAAGAAACTATATGGTGTGGCAATGATAAATATTGAAAGTGTTCATCGTGGCTATAGGCTGAGAAACAAATGTGAAAGCCAATGAAGATTTCACCCTTATTCTTACAAGTTTTATTTTCAGTATTAGCTCAATAAAGAACTGGAAATCCTAACCACTGTGAATTAAAATCTGAGCTTATACGGATACACACAGTATAAAGGAAGAAATCTTGCTCTGTTAGTTTCTACTGTTGGATACTAAACAGGTCAGTAATACATTAACTGACAAAGTCAAACTTCCTCCCTTAGCCAACAGTCCTGAAGTTCTGTAAACAAAGAATTTGTTAAGATTTAATATTAACAGGTTTCTCTTTATTGTGCTCCTCACAACTCAGAAGAGCAGCAAATTCTCCAAATGGTCGTACAGCGCAGGGTAAGGAAAATACATTTGAAGTAACCGGGGCTCAAATTATTATATCCCACTGAAATGGTCCTCCCCAGTTTTCGCTCCAGCTGTGTAGGAAGCCAAAGAAAGAACTCTATATTTGCTAGGTTATTCTAGTCAATTAAAAAAGGACCTTTCTGTACAAATCCCCCTACTTCATCTTATTCTGGCCTGCCTGGAATTTTCTTCCATCCCAGTTCTTGTTACCCCATCCTATTTCTTCCCTTTTCTGCATCATCTCCTTTCACTTCCAGTAATTTCCCTTTTGGTGGGCCACTGCAGCAGCCCTATTTTTCAGTGTCTTCCCTTCCTTCCTCTGATCTTCCTGACAGCAACACTACATTTTACTATTATAATTTAATGTCTGGACTGTTATGTCATATTTTATTGAAACAGAACTATTATTTTACCATAATTCAGGGCTAAGATATACTTAAGACTCTACCTTAGAGCTCATACCTCTAGAGCTGTGTCTCTTGCCACTCAAACCTGGTCTATGAGCTGCATGGCCAAAGAAAAAGAGTGTGTGAGAGAGAACATAAAATAGTATTTCACACAGACATTTGCAAGATATCTTAAAGTACATAACAGGTAATAAACCAAACCTATTGCAGAAGACTTACCAAAACAAAAGTGATTCTGCAAAAATTTCTACAGTAAACCATGCACCCCAAAATAAATGAGATGCTGTATTTAAAAGAAAATTAAGTTAAAATCAGGCATTTGACTGCAGATTTCACCACTTCACATTCACACAGACACACAAGTTGTGTAGAAGACGCAAGAATGACCCACAGTGCAAAACAATTATTTTTTCAGTTTGATTATAGTGTTCATCCAACACAAAAATAGGTCAGCCTCTGCCACCTGGATATGTCAGCCAACAAGCCAGAAAAAAAGTGCAAGTCAGTCCAGTCTGATAGTCTTCAGATATTTTTTTTTGTGTTATACAGAATATGTAGTGGGAGATAAATTCAGGACTATTTGCTGCACCTACTCGGTCAGGCACTTTGAGATAACAACAATTCCTTTTTGACATTTTTTTTAAATATCTTTTCTGTATCTCTCAATGCTTATTCTGACATAGTCCACTACCACACAGAGACTTCTAGCAGGAGAGCCAAACTGGTATGAAGTTTCTCTGTACCAAACCTGCAATTTTCTGAAGGGGCATGCTAAATCTCTAGGAGGTCTGAAAAGACTAAGCCTTTTTTATTCCCCAGGTGGCATTACTGGACAGCTGTGTTCCCACCATTTGCCTCAGGTATCTTATACTGCAAAGCCTACAAAACCTTTCTTAATAATTTTCTAGTCAGCTAGGAATAACTAGGAAGCTTTAGCAATGGCTGAAAGAACACAGATGAAAACTAGATCAAAGATGAAAATTTATGTGCTATAGCATAGCAACTGATATGCAGAAAACAATATATTAAGCAAAAATAACTGGTATGCTGACTACTATGGAGTGAAGCTATCTCAAGGATTTAGAAGCAGTTCAGCGTCTGCTCCCTGAAATTGGTCAGTACAAGTCCAGACCAGGTAACAAGAGCAGTTCAAAATTAGCTTTTTTTTTTCCTGAATAAATAAGTGAAATAGTGCTGAAACTGCAATCACAGCTGGAAGCTTTCATTAATGCCATCTTCAGAGAAACCCAAGTTTGAATAACCATGGAAACTGTTGAGAAAGTTAAAATATGCCCTTTGAAGAGCATAAAGACACGTATGGGTGTGAGGGAAGATTACAACTGAATAGGCCTGGAGAGTCAGGTCTCCAAGATTGCCAAAACTGGTCCACCACCAAAGTAACAAATTGACTTTAAAAAGGAAAAAATAAACTCAGCCTATCAGCATTCAACATAACTTGCAGCAGCAAAACTGTATACTACATCAAAGATTAAAGAGCTCACAAAAGCCTGTGGAGAAGCACCACCTGCTATTGCTGAGCGACTGCTTGTACGGTGGGAGGGGCTTCTTTCTTTTATGAGAAAAATGCATTTAATGGGGATAAATTTAAACGCTTTTTTCCTGTAGCAATACAAAGAGGGGTTTTCAAAATAATTGCTTGCTTATTAATTGGAAGCTAACTGAAGACACAACCTTCAAAACCGCACATCCCAATAAGAAACTGGAGGCAGAAAGGAAGGAAGCAGAACAACATCCTCATGAGCCTGCATAAACATATAAGCACACTGGCATTTAGGACCCAAGCTTTTGCCTCATATAGCAATAAAAACACAAGTGAAAAACAGGTTTCCCAGGAAGGCTCTGAATAGTAGCAAGTGAAAGGGAAGTACATTAAGTCTAAAAATAAATATGCCCACAACTTTTCTTGTGTTTTTTAATGCAGAAAACAAAATTCTCTAAAAATCTAGCTTTATGCTAAAGAAAATTTGGGGGTTTTTTTAAAGAAAACTTTTAACATAAACATTTTGCTAAAAATAAGTATTTATATTAATAAGATTTAAATAAAAATCAAAGTAGCTTTAACTTGTAAATTTTGAGGATCTTCTCTTCAGAAAAAGATTATATTTTTTGGTGAATTTCAATAACAAATAATGAATATTTTGTGTCTGCCAAATAGCATGTTACCTGTGCCCCTCATTGGTTAACAGCACAGTTCTTGACACAATCATGACATTCCATGGCAATTACTAATTTTGTTTTATGACCAATCATTCTTACTATTTTAATTGAAGCTTCGAAGTCAGATCAACACTTACAAAACAAGCTGTTGAGTATGAGTGGGTCTTTGAGAACATTGATGAATGGTGCCATTTAATTGTCTGTCAAGGTGGTAAAAATGTGTAACTGCTGATATGGTTATAACAGAAGAATTCTGAATTACTGATGTTTATATTTGTAACTCTCTTAATGCACATATATGCAAGAAATGCTTATTGTGCTAGATTATTTTAATTTTTTTCCCCCTCTGGTTTTTTGGGGTTTGAGCAGGTTGGGGTTTGTTTGGTTCTGGGGTTTTTTTGTTGCGGGGTTTGTTTTGGGTTTTGTTGGTATTTGGAGGGTTTTTTGGTTTTTCTTTTTGAAACTTTCACTTGTTAAAAGTTAAGTTTCTGCAAGACACTGGCAAGTTCCACACCTTTCTGTACCTGGAGATGACTGTGAAATACGTCAGCCTTATCTCCATTTTGCAAATAGACACAATAAAACCCAAAGATCAAAGCAGTTCTCACAGAAATACTTTGGAATTAAATAAGGAAGGATAACTCACGTTACTTTAAATTGCTTCTAACATTTTCCCAGTATCTGCTTCAAAACTTCATAGAAACAGTTTATTATTAATAGCTTCCAGGGAAAAGTGTTGCTGCTTCCCAGGATTCTTAATATGTGCTGTTCAAATACAAGAGCCTAGAGAGATATTTTAACTCTCTTGGATCCACCCTTTCCATATAACCCCATACAAATCATTATTTAAGACAAAAATCTTATTTTCCTCTTACAGACATTCAATATATTTTACTAACCTACCCCAAACAATCAGTATTTTATTTTACACTTCTTTAGTGTATCCCATTCACTCTAGTAAAACAACAACTTTTTGCATAATAAATGCTTTCATTTTCAAAAATCTATAATACTAAGCAGAAGATGCATTGGATTTGTTTTCAGAAGAAAATACTTATGCCATTTCAAAGCATTTCTGGAAGAATGTTTGTTGGCGGGAAGGTTGTTGGTCTTTTTTAAATTTCAGTCACACTATTTAAAGAAGTAACAGTAAGAAGACAGAAAGGCCAAACTTGAAAGCACACTGCTTAGATGCGCAGGCCTCAAAGTCAATTCTGTTCTGTCATCCAGGCAACATATGGTTTGTTTAGACATGTGTACATGCACAGGAATACATAAATAGGGTTAACGTACACTAGCCAAAATTCAAATTTGACATCTAACAGGTACAGTAATAGCTGCTGTCATTATGAACTTCAGACATATCTTCTCTTACCTACTTTTTTTTTTCTTTTTTTTTTTTTTTTACACGTATATCCTAGGACCTTTTCTTAAGCCCTTAAATAGCATTTAAGCCACCAGTCAAACGTGCTGAGAACAACAAATGTGTATGCAATGCTTTTGCTGAAGTACAACATCATCTGCACAAACTCCTGGAAACAACTGGCCCACTTAACTACAGGAACTGATTTTCTTACAGAAAAGTAAAGTATCTGTTTTACTATTGTTATCATAGTTCTAAACAAAAATACCCCACACACATAAAGGCCGTAAAGGTTCTCCTCCTAGGTCAGGAGGACAAGAGGGAGGACTGTAAGAGGTACAAATCAATTATTTCATTGTTAACCAGATTTCTTCTTACTTTGCCTTTAAGACTGGCACATTTGGGGTGCCAGCCACACTAAGACTGTGCCTTCTGCTCAACTGGGACTATTAAAAATCAGGATTGGGCAGAAAAGTTACTCTTCTCCATAATTAGAGAATATTTGAAATTTCTGCAGGAGTGGGACTCTCAAAGGACTCAGTTTTGGCCCAATTCTGTTACCTCTTATCACTGACTTCAGGAAAATCCAAGTTAGGTCAATGCTGTAGAAATTGAACTGTCAATGCAGACATTTCGTCTTTTACTAACTGCTATTATTTCTGTGTTTTAAACACTTTCTCTATTCTACTGACATATTGCTGCTTCTTCCTCCTTTTAGTGGATTACTGCAATTCTAGTGATGACAGAGCAAGTTATCTGAGAATTGCAACACTTTCTCAACATTGATCAAATATTAACAGAGGCCAGACCCTTCCCACCAAAAGTATTGAAAAGCAGTTACCAAACAACTTGGTTTTGTTCTGGCAACACACTGAAGGGCAGTAACTTCCAAGCCTCCTCTATTATACCTGCTTTTTCAATTTCTAACACACCAGTATTTTCCAAGCATTTCAGAAGTGAAATAAATTAAAAAAAAAAAAATCAAAGAATATGCAATACACCTTCATCATTTTGCAGTGGGTTATACTAAAGCCACCATGAACTGAGGCTGAACTCCCTACAGCTACTAGGAATGCTCCTGGAGACTGGCCAAGGACACTTACTGCAGGGTTTGGTCTCTAACGGCAGCAGCAGTAGCAAGAATTACATTTCATTAACATCACGGCACCTCTGAGGTATAATCTGATGCACGGTCTATTCTTTAGTCCCAATGTGTTTTCAGTTCTAGCACGTTATAAATAACAGAATAAGAAATTTTTTCTTCAGCTGACATTATTTGCCTCTCGCAAGTTTTTCTTGATGACATTTACTCTTTTTTAATTAGATACTTAAATGTTTGTTTATGGTCTGTCTGGCACTACCACTGACGGGCAGTGGAAAAAATGGAAAGCGTAGTAAAGACAGTCCTTGTTTTTTCTTAACCTCATTGCAATTTTGTTTCCATAATACTTTTCAATTTAGAGTCAAACAGGAGCTCTAACCCTGAGCTAATTTGCTGTACGGTCTGAGAGTTGCTCCTCAATGACATTTAGAATTGAGAAGGGAACACTGTCTTTTAAAAAGGACCATCTACTAGCCTAATACAGGTTTGCTTTGTTGGGTTTTTTTTAAACCAACTTGGTCAGACAAAATAAATGGCTATTCCTCCAGCCTCACAGGCCTCTTCCAGAAATCACTGCTGCTCCTGCTATTAAGGAGCTAACAGAGAAAGCATTATCCAAGGTCAGAAGATTGCTCTAGCAGATTTAAAAACCTGAACGTACATAAGCTCTGCAGTCAAATAAAGAATTGCTGCCTGTAATAGACATGTATGGGTGCAGGTTTATTTCTGCAAGACAGATGTTTTTCTTACTGTGAATTATGTGTCTCACTGTCCACTTCTTACACAGATTGCTTCTGTCAAAATGCGTAAAACAACATAGGCAGTGTGAAGTTAATTCCAAATCTACCATGCTTTTAGGCAACTTAGGTAATGTTTGCTTATTGTAGATGACAGTTAACCATCTCTTTGGTTATCTTTTCAAAACCTCCGTCTAACTTCTTTGACTCTGCCAAGACTCCAGCATTTCTGGCAACCTTTCAGCCAACCCCTTCAGAGGGTAAGAGGTATTGCTTAAGGATAAAATTGTGGTTTCTTGAAAGAAACTCAAGACAGGCATAGTCTCAATGTAGAATTTCTCACTCCAAGATGGAGGAGACTCAGTTCATGGTTTCTATACCCTTCCCTCGCATATACATGTTGCCAAATCTACCTCAAAAACATATCACTGGTGATCAAATATAAGGAATGCAGTTCTAGTATTTCAATAAATACATTCACTATTCTTCTTCCTATCTTTCTTCATACATGTGTTACTCTCTCTTTCAATTGTTTCCAAGATCTTCAAAAGGAAAGTTATTTCCAATAGTCTGTTCAACAGCTGGAACCACAAAAAAATCAACTCAAATTTAAGTTTCTCAGAAACACCAAAATAAACAAAAAACACACCATAATGACAGCATCCAACTATATAACAGAAGAGAAAAACATTTTCCATCAGGACCTCCAAAAACAAAAAGGCACAGGCTGGAATTATCATCTTTATCAACCTATCTAAAATAGGCATAAATCCCCAAAAGGTTAACTTGGCCAGATAGATGGAATTGGACTTCTTTATTTCAAGACAGCAGGGCTCCACTTCGCTAGACAAGATCTCTTCTTATCACTGTATCAGTTTGTAAGATACATAAAAGTATTAAATTAGGGTCTTTACATCCCTTCATACAAGCCTACACCTTGGTTTGCATTCATGAATGATAGTCTTCCATGGAAATCAAACTGGAACACGCTGCATAAGGAGGTATTGCTCTTCATCTGTTTTAAGTAACAGATCTTGAACTTTTAACAGTAGGTTCTTTATCTGCATTTAACTTAACCTAAAGATTCTCTAATTCTGAACAAAATAAACAGACTTTACAGTAGACAAAAGTTAGTATCCGTATGATTCTTGAAAACATACAACAGCAGGATATTACAGAGATTATGAAAGAAAGGTTATAAATATTGGATAAATATCAAGATTATACTTGGAGGTTACAAATAGCAAAAGGGATAGCAGCAATTCCAAAGCACAGTGATGTCCATCAGAAATACACTGTTAGGATCTAGTAAGTTCAAATGTGGATGAACAACATGCACAAAACACATCTTATGCCCACTGTGTTGTCACTGAATTAGTCACCAGCAATTCCTTCTGCAACGCTTCTGAAGTTTCCCACACTGTGGTATATTTTCAGAGCTTTCTGAGTCATTGGGCCAGGAAGGAGACACTCCTGGGTACATTATCTCCCTGAAAAAATGTCAAGTCACACTAAACAGTATTTATCATTATGAAGTACATGCTTCCCACTGGAACCCAAATACAGTTTCAGAGGGAGAAGCCAAGAGGAGGAAGGAAAAAAAGGGAAAAAACAGCTCCTCAACTCAAACCATAGCAAATTTAAATATGACAGCACAGATATTTGTGTTACTATTCTGCATACAGTTCAATCCATCCCTCTAACACATTTTCAGCAAATCCCAAAAGTACCAATTAAGCCATTTCATTTTTATTATTGTTCATCTGATACAAACTGGAAACAGGGACTTGGGCTAGATTATGCCACCTTTGGCCATATTAAGTAATATCTCACTCCCTGAAGAGTTTAATTTAATATAACTTGACTTAACAAGGGTTTAAAGAGCATTAAGGTATTGTTCAATGAAACTGAGAATATGAAAATGAAACCCCTAATTATTATTTATGCTGGGTTTGTGTGGCATTTGTATATCTGCTCCACGCTACATGAAAGTAGCTTTATTCTTCTCGAGGAAATCAAGTGCTACAGTAAGATGGCTTATTAGGTAGAGGTGCAACTTCAAGAGGAAAAAAGTGATGACCACTGTAAGAGTGATGTAGAAGGTGCACAAGGAGCTTTCACCACTTGATACAACATTCCCTTTATTCACTACAGACCTGACAAGTTATTTTGGGGTATTCTGCAAACAGGTAAGAAAAATCGAAGTAGTAAGACGGAGTTAACCACACAGGCTGCAGAACCCAACTGTGGATTCACACTGGAATAGTCACAGAAAGCAGCCTGCATCCACACCTGGACAACGTTTTCCAGGTGTATACAATATATACACAAAGGGAAAAAAGGCACATCCACAAAATTGTCCATTCAAAACCTTGGAGTATTTCTTGTCCATCCCTAGGCAAATAAAACTCTAACTTTAGTTGCAATTTTACTTTTTACTGGTTGATTTTTTTTTTTATATCGGTTTGTTTATAGGCACCATTTTTGTTATTTACCATGGTTAAAGACACCAACTTCTGCTCCCAGGAAGAAATTGCAAGCTGATTCTTTATAGAAGTGGGATGTGTTAGTGTCCAAGACAGAGGTGATTCAGAAAAAGCATAATTCAAGCAATATTCAAGATCACAGTTAAGTTCTAGTATTGTCATATAAGACAAAATATCTTTTCCTGAAAGGTCAGCATTATTTTTTTCTTGCAGCACTTCCATTCCCACCAGTCTACCATTCAAATACCAATTGGGTGTAAAACCAAAGACCTTTAAAGAAGAACCAAATATCACCATAAACATATCTCTGAAGTACATCATTTAATCTAAAAGAAAAAAAAAAAAAAAAACACAAAAAACAAAAAACCAAAAAACCAGAGTATCTCTCCATTCACTGCTTTTCAGAGAGAAGCTGTCATAGCAGTGATGAGTCGTGCCGGTTTATCAAAGATGTTCCAGATCAGGCTGTCTCATTTTTGGTAGGGCTTAAAGGATTTTGAGTAGGCATTGGAATGCTTTGTAGCAAATATAGCAATTTTACTTTTTACTGGTTGATTTTTTTTTTTATATCGGTTTGTTTATAGGCACCATTTTTGTTATTTACCATGGTTAAAGACACCAACTTCTGCTCCCAGGAAGAAATTGCAAGCTGATTCTTTATAGAAGTGGGATGTGTTAGTGTCCAAGACAGAGGTGATTCAGAAAAAGCATAATTCAAGCAATATTCAAGATCACAGTTAAGTTCTAGTATTGTCATATAAGACAAAATATCTTTTCCTGAAAGGTCAGCATTATTTTTTTCTTGCAGCACTTCCATTCCCACCAGTCTACCATTCAAATACCAATTGGGTGTAAAACCAAAGACCTTTAAAGAAGAACCAAATATCACCATAAACATATCTCTGAAGTACATCATTTAATCTAAAAGAAAAAAAAAAAAAAACACAAAAAACAAAAAAC
This sequence comes from Egretta garzetta, assembly GCF_000687185.1. Classification (NCBI taxonomy): domain Eukaryota; kingdom Metazoa; phylum Chordata; class Aves; order Pelecaniformes; family Ardeidae; genus Egretta; species Egretta garzetta. The sequence goes on along the minus strand of NW_009260182.1, from coordinate 3,676,021 downwards.
CAAAAAACCAGAGTATCTCTCCATTCACTGCTTTTCAGAGAGAAGCTGTCATAGCAGTGATGAGTCGTGCCGGTTTATCAAAGATGTTCCAGATCAGGCTGTCTCATTTTTGGTAGGGCTTAAAGGATTTTGAGTAGGCATTGGAATGCTTTGTAGCAAATATATTAACCTAAACTAGCTTAAATTGACATAAGTAAAGCTAAGTTGTCAGGCTACTGGAAAAGAGAACAGGAAAGAGGGATAAACAATGTGAAGGAGTTTATATTAGTAGGCCAGTGAGACTAAAGAATAGAAAAACACACACACACACACATATATATATATATTAGTTGTGTGTGTCCTAGTACACTTCATGATAATAAAAGAACAGCTCTCTGGGCTTTGGAACTTAGCTATACAGTATAATTCTTCTGAATCTTCTAGCTATGTTTTCTTTATCCAATATTTACACTGAACTACTTTTCTTTGATAGGTTTTCATTAACTGGCTTTCACATTTAATTATTGGGGTGGGGGTAGGGGGCGAGTTCCCTGAATTTTTCCTTTGTGTTTGAGGATCAAAATTGGAAATAAAAATAAGATTTTCCTCATGAGAGAAGGACAAAATAAAAGAAAACTAAGAAGTTGCCAAGGTTAAAAAAAAACAAACAAAAGCTTAATCAGCAAGGCCAGCTTAGTGAGAGTTAGGATGACTCCAGGTCCCTTTCCACAACTAATTTCCTTTGACTATGATTCCTATTTTTCTTTCCTGCTTATGACTCATTTACCTGAATGAGTCTATGCACTAAATAAGGCTTTGCTACTCTGTGAATGAGTTCATCTCCTCCTTTCTATAATTCTATAAATATTGTTGTGTTTTCTGCTCTATGTCCCATAATTACTTGAATGACACATTTCTAGCACTCAGTGCTTTTTTTTCTTTTTTAGGTAATACAACATAAAGCCTCAGAAGAATTCTGGACAGAGACAGAAGTCTTCACAGTATGTGCTAAAGTAGACTATCCAACACTTTATGGTATGTGCTAAAGTAGACTATACAAAGCTTTAAGATAGATGATTCCAGTAAAACAATAGCTGTTTTCTCTGTTGTATACAACCACCCCTTTATTAAAATAAACTGCCCAAACCACATGAAGAGAAAAGGAAGCCCGGCTTTGCACATTATTGCGTAGTCAGGGTGACAGTGGCAGTAACCACCAGGAAATGAGAAAGTACACGGATGACAGCCTGCAACCTCAAGAAAACCAGCACTGACCTTCAAGATGCTTCGAATTATTGGTTGTACCTTTGTAGCATTGTAACCTGCTGAGACACTCCATAAAGTTTATAATTATAAACTACTTGCAAAGGAGTAAATTCATGTCCATGCTGCTGGAAGCGCAGACACACATGCATCTGGGATGCTTCCTAGCAAAGTGCTGCAAGTTGGTCTGTACATGCGTCACACAAATAGTTTAGACTCAAACAATTCTGTTTATCAATACCAGTTACTGATGTTTCCCTGCAACATATATATCAGCGAGGAAAAAAAAAAAGTCAGCCAATGATGATATGGTGAATAACAACTGGCACACAGAGCACACCAGATCTTTTTGAACCATATTCCACAGGCCATTATCTACAGATGGAAAACACCGCAGAACAGATAACCAGATCTTGACTATTTTTAAGGAGTACCTCCCTTCCTTTCTACCTTATAACCATGATTTCTTGCACAAGCTGTGTATTTTTATATCAATATAAACTATGCAAACCAATGTTGTTCTGATAAGGAACACAGCTGCTCAACACAAAGGGAAATCAGAGGTAAGCGGTTCTACAGGTAAATGAGGAAAATAAACTTCAGTGATAAATTTGCACAGACAGTGGGAGTGAAATCCTCATTATTGTATTCTCAGCAGCTGTCAATCCTTGTCAGTGATACAGTTTAACCTTACAAAAGAGACTTCAAAACAATGTATTCTGCTATCTATCACAGCATTAATCAAGCAGAGACACTACAGCTCTAGAGGTATATATTGTGATTCTAGAGGGATAAGAAGTCATAAAACCAAAACAAGACAGTGGCTCATGGAATAGATAGGCAAAGCTGACCCCTGAAGCTAGAATTAAATCATTCCAGGTCACACATTTTCTATAAAGGCTAGTAGACTAACTAACAATTCAATACTTACCTATTCTTTAGCCCTATCATTAAAAGCACTCTTCTCCAGACTTGTTTAGGCAACATTCTCTGCATTACTGATCTTCTTATACTTATTATGAACTGCTATCCTAAGTTATCTTAGGCTGTAAATTTTTTGCAGCCTAAATTTTGCCGCAGTAAATTTTAATGCACAAGTGTACTAAATATAAACAACAACAAAAATCATACACTGTGTGGAAAATAGCATTTTTTTTTTCCATTGCAGTATGGCAGAACCTCTTATTCTGAACTGCATCACAGAGTTTCATTTCAGTATCGTCATACTACAAGACAAACACAGAAGAATCTGTGTTTTCTTAATACTTACATGAAGTACTGCCTAAATAATCAATGCAATACAGAAACAGCAAAAGGTTGCTTTGGAAAATACAGCCTCTATTAATACACCACTCAAGTACAAAAATATAGCAACAGAATAATTATTCTTCCACATAATATCCTAATAAAAGGTCTCTGCCCTGAACCAGAGGGAACAACTGTCCTGATGCCATATCAGCATTATATTTGCTTTACTTCCCATGTCTACCTACTGCCTTCATAGCTACTAAGTCACATTAGACCACCATTTGGTTAAGTTTTTTTCCTGAAAGCAAAATATTTAAACTCTAAAATATCAACTCTTCAACACAGGCCTAAACATACAGCATCTTGCTATATCCTAATCCCCTTATGCACTATAGATTCTGCATTGACCAAGAAGTTACTAGACACAGGTACTTAAACTCAGAATTTCTATTCCATTGGAAGTTCTACATATACTATTTTTTTTAAACAAAATTTTGTTTCATCTCAAGCGTGGGATGGAAGCTAATGCAAAGCTGGGGAGTACATCATAAACCAGACTTTAGAGCCCAGAAGGTTCTGGGGTTCCCGGCGCTGCGGCACAGACACCAGCAGTACTGCAGGGCTCAGCCCAGAGCAGCAGGTGCTGGACACTTGAAATACTTCAGAGCCCTGACGAGCTGACAAGAAAGAAGTTATATGGTTCCAAAAGTCATCCCATCTTCCAGGGGATGCTTGTCAAGACTGACACTTTGCACTTTTGACAAACTGGTGTTTTGTGACAAAAAGAATACATTTCACTGGAGCACTCCTAGTGAGCTCTCTTCGAGGTAAGATAGGAGATCCATCAGACGTAGCTTAAAACAAACAAGTGCCATATTAATTGTATAGAGCTGGGCTAGTCCCTTGCTCATTCAGGTCCAGAAATACCAGTCATGTCAATTTACTCTCAGCAACCACTACAAGAAGGTCAGAAAACCCCCGCGGCACATTGGACACTTGACAGAAACATTGTGTATTGCATGAGGAACATGATTACTCCTATCGGGGTCACCATTACGCTTTTGTGAAGTAACCAGGTACTTCACCGGCTCACTCAAAAGGACACTATGCAAGGGTTCCTATAGCCTTCCATCAATTACTTGTGCTATACTTCACACAAATACCACTGCGTAAGTCACTGGAAGGCTAGCGAAGTCTATCAGGGCACCTCCATGACTCAGACTGCCAAGCACAGGACTTGCAAGGACAAATATTAATATTTCTTTTTGTTGTGGGATTTTGGGGTTGGGCTTTTTTGAAGGGTTAATATAACATACATTATAAGGTATTACTTACCACACTCCTATATTCCAGTAAGTCAGTAAACTTCTGGAAATTATTCCTGACTAAACCTAAAATTAGGTTTATACCAGAACCTAGTGTCTGCCCTTGTCAAATCTGCCAGACATGGAATAAACCTCCTTTGACAGTTTTTCCACAAATTTTCCCACAGTGGCAGCCTGCAGATGTCAAATCATTTAAAGTTATTACTAATTAATTTACAAACATGATGTTGCAAAATAAAGCAACTATCTTTTCTAGTGATTTCCATAAATTCAAGATGACTACCTGACCTTTTCTTACTTTTCAAACCAATGACTTTTTTTCTTTGTCAGCCAAGACTTTATCCTGGGACAAACAGCAATAGATATTATAAATAAACTTAAATATTTTTATAAAGCATATTTGTATATGCTTTAATATTTCCCATCCTGATATGTATGTCCTATGTCGACCTCATCCTTCCCTTCTTGTTGCAAATTTATGACAAAAAAATAAGTTTTCGTATTGAATTTGCCATTGTTTTTATACACATCCTCTGCTAAGTAAGCCCTCGAATATTTCTCACCTGAAATGTAAGGTGTTATGTTCTATCTTCTTGCTTTGCCACGTGGCATTTAGCCAGCGATCTATTTATGTTATTTCTTATGCTCAAGAATCTTCCTTACAGTAAAAGTAATTAAACTTTTCTCTAATTTGTAGGAACTGATACCTACTGGGTTCTGAAATCTTAATGACAGTAAACAAACAGGCCTTTTTAGCATACTAAAGAATATCAAAAGCCCAAATATCAAAACCAAAAGCTACCTGGAAGGGGGACCCCACTATTCTGGCATCACCAGAGCAGGGCAACCCCACCTCTTTGTATCATCAATCTTCATTCACGTGCCCTGGTTCTACAGCAGGCATAGACAGAAGCCAGCAGAGCCTTCTAATTTCATTTCTGCCCAAATTCTTTGCCAACTAGATATGAAAATTTAGTTTAACTGATTTCAAATCCCATAGGCTGTTATAGAGAGAAAAAATTAAAAAAAAAAAATCAATGTAGACTATAACAAATATCAAAAGCCCAAATATCAAAACCAAAAGCTACCTGGAAGGGGGACCCCACTATTCTGGCATCACCAGAGCAGGGCTACCCCACCTCTTTGTATCATCAATCTTCATTCACGTGCCCTGGTTCTACAGCAGGCATAGACAGAAGCCAGCAGAGCCTTCTAATTTCATTTCTGCCCAAATTCTTTGCCAACTAGATATGAAAATTGAGTTTAACTGATTTCAAATCCCATAGGCTGTTATAGAGAGAAAAAATTAAAAAAAAAAATCAATGTAGACTATAACAAATTCAAGTTATAACTACAGGCAGGCACTTGCTTGATGGTAGGAAGACTAAAAAGTTTAGAGACATCATAAGACTTCCCCTTATTAGTGAAAACTATTCAGTTCCTACACTGCCTAAATGGTTATGATTTCAAAATGTTTCCCAAGATGTCACTGTCATGATTTATTTTTCATAAAATTCAAGTGCATAATTCTTAGATCTTAGTAGGTTGTTGAAGTCTTATTTGTTGATGGTTTTAAGGGGTTTTTTTTGTTTGTTGGTGGTTGGTTGCTTTTTTTAACCACGTTTTAAAGTGTCTGTTCTCCACAGACATCAGTTCTGCTTAGATTATTTCAAGTGCTTTGAATTTCTCTGTTGAAGTTAATTTAGACTTCTGTGATAAACCCCTCATTTTTTAAACCTGATGACATACTAGACTGAAAAAATATACTGACACAGTATATATACTGTGATAAACCCCTCATTTTTTAAACCTGATGACGTACTAGACTGAAAAATATATTGACACAGTATATATACATACATGGGTCATGAACATAAAATTCTCCAAGAAAAAAAAATCTAAGTGCATTTTCATGATTTTGCCTTCACTGGGACTGGCAACACCTAGGCTAACCTAACTTCTTCTGACCTGTTAACAAGACCTCCTTTTTTCCACACGCATTATGTATTCCACGCTAATTAAGAAAGAAAGTTAAGCTGCACTCTGTGTAAGGCAGTCTGCTTGGCTTGAGAATAGGAGCTGCAGTTCATCTCCTCTCCAATCAATAATCCATAAACTGGGGTTGAATGTGCAGGCTGCTTGCCAGTTAGCTGTAGCTGAGATCTCATCTTTTCTTACCCTACCTTTTCTTTCATGGTTCAATCAGCTCTGCCCAAAGGAAACATTTCAAATAAATAAAACAAAACCTCACATCTTTTAGTGCTCTAGTTTGTCATTTATTCCCCTGCAGACCAACATTTTTCACATGTAGCAAATCCAGATTTTAATGACACCTGTGTCAGGATGGGTGTTGTCCAGCCTTCCACTAGAAATGAACAGCTCCACTGTGAAATGGAGTAATACACACAGCACTTCGTGTGAGGTTTTAGGTCTTTGTTTCAAAACTATGAAATCTATGGAGGTTTACATTTTTGCAATCTTTCAACTTCACAGGTATTCCTTAGGCATACAACACACACACCAACGATTGCTGTATACAAATTTCTGTGCCTTCAACATTAAAGTAAATACAAGTAAGTTTTAACATAATTTACCACCGTACAGGTAAATTTTGAACGTTTTCTTTTAAAGCAATACTTCAGCATGCCTGACTTTTAAACCCTGGTATCCCTGAAGCTATTCTAGTTGGCTTTAATTAACCACTCAGGCTGGTGAAATCCTTTCCGATGACCTCAGAATTTAAGAGACAGGTATGCAGAAACAGTATTTCATTTTTTAAAAGAGTCAGTAGAAAAGCACAAAAAGCAGTAGAATGGTATCATAATGATGATGCCTACAGCCAAGAACACTAGAGTGCAAACTATTGGTCTGGTAGGTTACCCAATATTAAGCTTATAATATTTTGTTTCATGTAAATGAGTTAGTTCTTTCTTGGGCTTATTCTGCTGTTGCATTACAACCACTCAATTGTCTGAGTTAACATTTATGTGCTCCATTGATGGACACATGTTGCCATATACTTTAAATTTTTCAGGAGTGCTTTCTAATCTTTCTTCCCTAGGAAGGCAAAAAATCACAATCTTTATTAAAGATACCGAGGACAGATTTTCTTTTTTTTTTTTTTGTCCTTGCTATTTGGTACAGATATAACTGAAAAGAAACCAGGAAACTATACTATTGAAAGTGTAAGGATACCATAAAGTGAACATGTATATCTATAGCTCCTACATAAGCAAATCTCTTCAATACAAGATTTCTTTGGGAGATGGAAGTGTTGTGTGTGTACACACCATGCATTAGATAGTGATAGCCTGAATTGTAATTGATACTTGATCTTTTCAATTTACACCAAGATAAGAAAAAGGAGAGATGGGGGCAGGGAGCAGCCTTACAAGTCTTAGCTTTAAATTTTTAATTTAAAAAAGTGTTATTTCAGCTGCAGTAACAAAACTAAATCTACCTCTGAATTTAAATTATTTGTCAGCTCCTGTGCCATGGTAAACATCACATCCAAAAAAGGAAAGATTCATTTCAGGGTTATAAATTCCCTCAGAGCATTTCAGCAAGTAGTATTTCCATTGAAAAGCTGGTTTTTGGAAGGATTCTTGTTTTCAGGTTTACCAATGCAACCCAGTTAAGTAAAATATATACACAGAAAGCTGGCTTCCAGATTTATGATCCATTGTCATAAGATGTGCATTTCAAGCACCTGGCAGAGTAGCAACATTTTTTAAGTGCATCACAGTACTAAAATCACATTAAATTTTAAAAGAAAATACAGAAAGGATATGAAAGGTAAGAGCGAGAGTATTCTTGTGCTTTTTGGTTTGTGAGGCACCAACTGGATTTATGACCCTTACCTTTTGCGTATTACTAATCTGCCTCCTGGTCTAGCATCCCTGCCTCTTAATTTTAGCTTTTCTGTCATTACTCAAATTGTAACTTTGGAAATAAACTGTCATTTAGTAGTGTAGATACTAAGTATAGATTATCATGCCTGTTTCTGTAAACGTTCTGCTCTAGGTTGTTGTTTGTTTGGGGGTTTTGCCCCTGCCCCAGCCATGCCCTGAAACAGGGTTCTCCAAAGGAAGGCAGACGACATCCAGCATTTCCATCACTGTGCACTGCTTCTCGGTAACTGTTACCTTCTACAGAGGTTTGGACAGTCGTTAATCTAATGAGGGACACAGAGGATGCCATTGTCTCCATCCATATTGAGTCAGATGACCCCCACAAGGGCATTAAAGGTATATAAGAGGCCAGTTCTTACTGTAATGGTGAAAAAAAAAAAAAAACTAAAAAAACAACCCCAATGTTTATCATCAGGAAAATGGGAAAAGAAAATTTTCAATTAAAATAAATTTCATACAAGAAGCAATCTATGCAAAAATATATTTTTTTTTCTTTTTGCAAAGAGAAACATTTTAAAAGAAAGCCACACATTCTCCGTCACCTTCAGTCTGTCACAAGCTCAACCTGTGACAGGCTGTTTCCATTTTCAGTTGAAATACTGGTGGGGTCAGGGAAACTAGGGATCTCCCCATCTTCTCTGCTCTCAAGACACCCTGCTGATATTTAAAGCTGCACAGAGGATAATATCCAGAAGGGATGTTTTGGATTGTAGTATAAATGCATAGCAGGATGCACATCTCCGTGGGGCAAACAGCTAAGCCTGTCAACATCTGCTGCAGAGAACCTGACTGTGGATAAGAAGCTCTACAGATGCACTTGCCACAGGATGCAAATTAAAACTATTAAAATTCATTGGGCACAATACAAGAATGAAAATAAAGGAAGAGGGACAGTATTAAAGCCAGGAGAAGGTTTTACATTTTTCCAATTGAGTTCATGCTCACAATTCTAAAACACTTGCCACCAAACAAGTCCTACATACTGCTGGCAGACAGACATTGCCTTTGGGACACTACTTCTATTTTTAATTTCTAGGGCATTGTTCTACCCAGCGTGCAGGCAAGGAGGGGGAAATTCCTCAAATGAAAACCTACTGAAGGCTAAAGCCATTCAGCATTAAAGTGATTTCTGGTAGTAGCAAGGAGGAGACAATATATTTTGTTGAGAAGTAACTCAATTGCCAGCAAAAGAGCAGGACACGATCATCTGCTTTTACAAACCTACCCATCACGTCAAATTCTGCTTGCTATATTTTACACAGTGACATCATGATGTAATTTTACTGCTGTGGTTGCATGGCATGTAATGCTATCTGGACTGTAATTACACATAATGCAGCACCTATTTGGATAACGTGGCCACAGTACTGGATGATGAAATATTGCACTACCTCCTCAAGATTACTCAAAACGTAACTGGCACAAGCATACCTGGCAGGAAGGGGATCAATTCCCCTTTCAACTGGAGCGGACCCAAGGAGAACAACCGTTTTATTCACTGATCAACAACTTATTTCAAAAGTAATCATTAAAGGAACTCTACGCTGGGACAGCAAAATGCATGCTCTTTTTCCCCTCCCCAGCTCAACCCTTATTGCTCTCCTTGTTACCATTTGTAAGAACAGATGGTGAAACCCAGTCCGAAGGGGGAAAAAAACCCACAACTTTTTAAGACAGATTTATTGAAAAAGAAACATTTAGCCTCTCACCAAATGATGCCTTATGCATACAGAGAATTTTCTGTTCTCCCCTGGTGGTGGACAGAGCCCCCCGTCTGGGCGAGGGGCACTTACAGGTACGCAGGGAGCTGGTAACATCGGCAGGGTCCAGAAACTACTCGTTCCCTGCAGGCTGGGTGCCACTTCCCAGAAAAGCAAGGGCAGCTTCACCTTACCGGAGAACTCCTGCCATTCCCTTCAGCCCAACGATCCGAAAACTTCACGTGGCGAGAAGCACTTCTCGCCAAAAAAAAAAGTTGTGAAATATTTTTTGAAAGTTTCCAGTTCCAAGTGGCATTTTCTGGAGCAGCCAGCTGCTGGGACCATCTATTTTGCTAGAGGAAAGCAACTCACACCCGTAACACAGACACAGCCAAAGTCCAATGCAACTGCAGGGAAATTTGCAGGCCAAGCAAGCATTTTGTCACCCCATTTTTACAGTTACAACACCTCTTCAGATTATTTTTTTTTTAATTCCTTTACAAAGTAGACAGCTTCTCCTAACTTCTTATTTTTTAATTTATTGGGAGAGTATTTTTTCCTTTACCAACTTAAAAGACTTTATGTAACAAAGCTTCAAGTAAAACAGAATAATGTTTCATTATCTGCTGTAAATAACAAATGATCTACTACCTCAGAGCCTTCACTGAACACTGGTCTACTAAAGTCTCGGGCAAAGAGCCAAATTCTGGATTTGTGAATATGCATGTGCCTCTCGCCGACTTCAGTGTGAGCCACGTGAATGAATCTGAAAGCTGAAGCTGGCTCTAATTCATATTTTAAGCCTAACGAACTAGTAATAATCAAATTATTTGCTCCATTTTTGCCTTGTATTTTTAATAAGATATATTAACAGCAAGATTAGGTAAAAGAAATAGAGCACAAACAAATTTCCAATACACAGCTCCTCACTGATCTTAACTATCTCTGGTAAAGTCAAAGGACTAGACAAATTTTGGACAAAAAAAACCCCAGAATTTAGGTTATTGAGTTTTTCTTTTGTAACTTCTATTCTGTGCTAGGCATAACTTAAAATGTACATTTATTGCACATAAGTAATACAAACCAATTCCCTTGGCTTCAGTTGAATTCATCTCACTTATTGCATAGACACCTCTGTAGAGGAGTGTCCCATCAGCCAAAAGAACAGGGGCAGAACAGCAAGAGTGACTGACAGACAATAAAAATAGTAGGGAGAGTAGAAAAAAGCACATGAGGGTCAGATGGAACAAGAGCAACCCAACCGGTGCAAGGGAGAGGCAAAATAGCAGGTACCAGATGCAACTCAGTTCTCTGAACCAAGGACATGAAACCAAATTTCTCATATTGGTGCTACAACACGATTTGACTCCCTTAGGTGTGCTTTAGGTTTTTTGTATGTACACACACACACTCATCTAACAAGACAACTACACTTCTAGAAACTCCACAAAAAACAGTTACAAGCATGGGATTGAGCCTCCTGTGCCACAGGCTGTGGTCTGAATGAAGACTGCACGCTCAGCGTCCTGGAATGACAAAACCCCACCTATATTTGGTTTAATGCAAATGTCATATCTGTATTTCATTAAATAGTTTCAGCAAAAGTCAATATTGTGGCTTATCAAACCTACCACGCTTATTACTTGCTTGTTGTTTGTTAAACTAGATTAATAACATACCTTTGATGTATTGGAACTTTTGTAATAAATCTGACAAAGCACTGCACTACTGCCATCCACATTCATCTCCACGGGTAGCTTCAAATCACTACCATTGATTTCTGAATAAATATATTTTAAATCACTCACCATTTAGTGTCCCCTTGAGGAAGTTTTGGCACATATAAGCACAATTATTCCTGATTGATTTATAGAAACTAATTTAATTGAATAAGTAATGAGAGTTTCTTTTCCCAGTTGGGTAGGAAAAGTGAAACAAAATATGCATGTGTCTCTTGAGAAGAGGCAATAAAATGAAAATACTTATAAGCGAGGGACTTCCCATTTGGGGGTATACTGTGGAAAGGAATATTTCAAAAACTACTGCACTTCTGCATTTCTCATGTAATACTAGAACAACTCTGCAGATGACGTCACTATTACAAGAAAATATCAAAATGAAGATAAGTAGGACAAGATCCAGAACCATTCCAACCTTTGAGATAGAATGGCATCGCCTTTTCTTGAAACAGTGTAAGGTACATTCCTTCCTCACCAGCACTATCACTATCACCTATCACTGACCCAAAGCTCCCAAGAAATTACAAATGGCTTTTGCAAATATGGATTGTAAACAGTCTCTTCCTTGCTTTTACCGGTACTTTACAGTCAAGGCAAATACAACTAAACCAAGATTTGGCTGCTTCCATGGATTCTGCTTCATGACTATGCAAAAGTGAACTTGCTGGAAGTTGTTAAAAGGATTAAAACTACTACAGCAATGTTTCAATATAACCAAAACAAACTGGGAAAAGGTAGCTCCTTTAAGATGATAACTTGACATCTGCTGCACCAGATGGGAAGAAAGGAAAGGACGCGACCCATTTGCCAGCCTTGTTTTCTAATTGATCCATTCGTGGTTGTTCTCAAGTTGAAACAAGCCTCCCCGTTCCCACTAAAGTGTCTTATAACTGGCTCTAAGTCTACTTCTTATAGGAAGGCACAGTCCCTCTTAACCACTGCTTTTTTCCCCATTCTCAATGAGAACATTTTTCTTCCTTTGAATTTTGCATTTTTATAGAAAATACGAAGTTTTCCAATAACTAAGGCCAAATACTTTAGTCTGAAAAAATATTCATTTTGAAGGAAATATCTACAAATATATCCAGAAATAACTATTTGCACTGTTTTCCTCCCCTTCTCCCCTTTTCCGCCTGGGGATGGTGTTAATGGCAGTAGATCCTTTATGTTTTTATCAGCTTTACTGAACAATCCCAACATTTTTTGCTCTCCTCTTATCTCATACTAACACTCTTGACCTTCTTAACTGAATGATGACCCATCACCCCCTCCTTCTGTCACCAGCCAGGGCTTCCATCACCTGCAGTGATGGCCCCCTGCATCCTCCTTCCCACCCCAAGGCTGGAAGGCTGGTTCCTGCCCCCAGGACTCAGCAGAAGGCACCAGCTTCCACAGCTCCCCCCAAGCACGCCTGACCGCTCCCAAATGGTGGGGAAGACCTGCATCCTCCCCTCAGGTTTTGGCTCCCCCTCAGGTGGATATGCATCCAGTTAGCTTAAAATCATCTCTGCCAAGTACTGATGGGAACAGAACTATGACAGCCTGGAATTCAACGTGGACTCCAAAGCTTGCCTAAAAGTACCGCCTAGCCCAAGAAGGGCTGTGTGTCACCATAGCTACACTGTTGTCATTACTCAAACTATCTCTTTTAAAGTCAGCAACACTGTCCCCACCAGCTCCAGTCCCACCTATGACTGCTTGGAGACGAGCATTCTGATTATTCAAAACACACAGGTCTCCCACAAGGAGTAGTTTTCATGGGGTCTATAGAAATACACCGTTCAGTTCCTCCTTTCCTCCCCACCCAACTGCCAGAGCAGCAGGCATTTCCTTAAAAACACCCTGCTGAATTTCTAAAGATGGTGTGCATTTATAAATAGAAGTGGTTTGGCATGATGAGATCCCAGGGAGTAAATTGGCTCACTTCAACTCGCACCACAGAAGAACAATAGTCAAACTGAAAAAGAGGACAGAGGCCTATATTCAAAATTACTTCCAAAGTATGGAGGGGGGATGCTGAAGAGTGACAAACTTTCACAATTTCTAATTATTTTGTAAGATTTTTTTTCCAAAAGGCAGACAGAGGCTATACATTCCCAAGGGTCAAAAGACATTAGCTGCTTATCTTCCGTAATGGAAAATTACTTGATCAGGCCCAGGGCTATTTTTGTAACCCATAACCTCCATTTAAAGTAATTATCTGGTCCATAGGTCTAGCTCCCTTTTGCTCTTATTGATTAGTTCTACCCATCCTCAAAAATTCTATTTAAATTCTTATTTAAGAAAAAAAAAAACAAACAGAAAGGGCTTTTCTGCAGGTGTTAATGATATCAAAGGGCTTTCCTTCTTTTGAAGCATCCTATACTTACACAGAATCTTCAGCATAGAGATTACTAGCACACACTTTACAAACAATTATGTAGTGGCACAAACAGAATTGATTAGATCCACATGTTCAAAGGCATCACTTTCTGTACCATTACAATGCATGCACCACAGAGACTCAAGACAGCGACTAGTACTGCTCAGAAACACTATCCCCAACACTGCAAAAAGCTATTAGGAGAACCAAATGAGGGGCTAGGGCACTGCTGAAATATTAACTTCCCAGTTCTCTGACTAGTAATTTTATCTTTGATCCAATAGCTCAAGCCCTCCCTGCAAGCTCCATTACAGCAGTCATACTCTCTAGAGTACTACTGGGGGATGTTAATATTTTTAAAAAAATTAAGAAGCGAGGAGGGAATTATTTCTGAACTGGACGTGCTGATCATTAGAACGTTCAGAACCTACATCAACACTGCACAGCATGAACAGTTCAGGCTGAAGAGCGGGCGCCGTGTCACACTAGCAGGGATGGGTGCCCCTCCCACGGCTGCTACTCTTCCAGAGCCATGCCTCTCCCCTCAGCCTTTTCATGTTTAAACCTACGATCCCCTATTCATTTTCCCTGTACACATCTGTGTCACATTTTGTAATGCAGGATGCTGAAACATAGCCAATATTTACACAGTTTTTATTTCTGCTCCTGCAGAACAGGAGCTGATAAGCTACTTTTTGTTTCAGGTTTTGTTACTTTTAATTTCACAGTCCAGATAAAACTAATCTATATGCCATGCAAGGAGCTAAGTCAGATAACAAGAAAAAACCCTTAGCTATTATAATGGCAGCATTATTTAAGTATCCGATGATGCATTTTATTGCTTCAGCTGGTCTCCTGCCAGACTGATAATACTCCTGTTTCAGGTGACCCACGTAAAGGCACCAAAGATTTAGGGATGGATGTGCACAAGAAAGTATCAACTAATCACTGCAGTGCGTTTGCTGATGATGTGCATACTTGTTAGCCAAGGGCATTTCTGCCTCAACAGGTAAGTGTAACGCAGCGGAGAAACTGGGAGCAGAAAAGGCAATACAATCTCTTATCCAGAATCTCATATAAATTTAAGTGAAAGAAGGTACTGTCACCATGTTCTCAGCTCAGGTTCACTATGTCACATACTGTATCACCGGGCAGGTCTTAACGTGACAGAAAATAAATCCTACCTTTCACTCACCAAGCCTGGATGTTCTAGCTTGCCTCAAAAGAATTTTCTAGCTTGTCATAGAAGTCTGAAAGTGGCGTACCATCAGAGAGCTTGGTATCTTAGCAATCCCGTTTCTGCCTTTTAAAAACCTTCCTACTTTGACTTCAAAACATTTATACTTGCAAGTCATATTCTTAACTTTTTAATACTTTTTAAATATTCATGTCTTTTTAGTCACTACCATCAGCACTTTATGCTGATTCCAGCAGCAGCAACCACACATTAGCCATGCTATACACTCCCATCATTTTTCGCAGATTCCCCATTTTTATTGTTTTACAGCTTCTAGCTAAGAAGGGTCGTCACTCTTTCAAAACAGACCTCAGTCTTAATATCAATGGGCCTCTGGTAGTGTCTAAATTAATTTGGACAGCAACCTCCTCCACCAGAGTCGATTCTAGACATGGATAAAGCAGACAAACTGCAGCGGGCAGCAAACACATGGGAGCAGGGAAGCAGTCCTGACTGCTTGACTCTGCAAAGCCAGGCTGCTACTGCCCTCTGTTACTGTGACAAAAGGTTCAAGTACAGAGGGCAGCAGCTATTGCTGAGGAGAGCCATGAAACAGGAGCGACTGCTTAATCCCACTCTCCTGCCAGCAGCATCAGTGCTAGCCTGCTCCTACCTGTCCTTTCCATGTCCTTCCTCCCCTTGTCCCCAGCACAAACCACCAAGCGCCAGCCCATCTTTGGCCTTCCATCCCTGGGATAGCAAGCAAGAGCCCCGAATCACAGCATCAGAATGCCAGGATTCAGGTACTGTCTTCCCCAACTGGTGTCTCAGGTTTTTATTATTTTTATCCTCTTTCTTTTTTCTTGCCCCTTAGCTTATTCTTTTCTAAACAAGTCCACTCCAAAACTCAAAGGGGCAGGAATACACCACTTGCCTGCCATCTATTACATCTTTTCCTTTATGTGGTGTCTGCCTACTGCAATTGGTCTGTAAGCCACTCGAGGCACACTGATATATAATATTAAGGTTTTGTGCACTGATTAGACTATCACTTCCTAACTCCCATAAAAATGCTGCTGCCATTAGATTTCATGTAAGTATTTATATATATGTATATTCATTTTACCTTAAATGGAATAAGACAATGTAAATAAAGATTTTTTTAAACCCATTTTCTTAATAGCAGCAGTTTTGGTTTTCTATACTACCTCACTTTATTTTCCTATTCAGATCAGCCTTTCCCATAAATACGATCTTACCTTTGAGTTCAAGTGGCAATGATTCATAAGATGTACAAAGAATAGGCCTGTGGAAGTGATCTTCTCAAGAATAGTATTTGACTTCATCAATAGTCTCCTGATATTCAGGCATTAGAATTTATTTAAGTGTTCTTGTGCTAGAGGTTGCCGGTGGTTGTCAGCTCTTGAGAAGGCCGGCACTGCTGCTATGATAGGGTTATGCTAAAGTTGGCTGCATTTTTTGACAAGGTTTTGTTATTTCAAGCACTCCCATAACAATATTAGCTAAAACCAAGCCTAAAGTAGTATTTTGACATTTACTAACTATTCCTTGATGAGGGACATTTCTGTACCAATATCATTTCAGATTATCTGCATGTTTCTCTCCTGCCATACGTTAGATATTGGACTGATAATATCAGCTGAATTCCTCAGTGGTGCCTAATCAGGAAAGGGCAAAGGCTGCCAAGGCAGTTTTTGACTGGCAGACAGCTACGCGAGGGAACCGAGCTCAGAGCAGGAACCAATTAATGCGATGGAGGCTTTAACTCCCAGAACACAATGAAACAGGACAAGTTTGACAGACAATTAGGAACCCTGCTCTTCTAATCAATGCAAGACCTGGGCCAAATCCCTCATCAAAATATGCCTGTTATCAACAGTTACATGGAAGAGACCAGCTTTGGACAGACATCTGTCCTATTCTCAATAAAACAAAATGCTTTACAAATAACCCACAACGACAATTCCGAAGATCACTGTATGCCTCTCATGTCAGTTGCTCAGGCATAGTCTTTCAGAAGTTACCTAGAGTTAGCCTTTTGCTGATCAGAGATAACCCACTTTCAGAGCAATCACGCACGTAAAGAAATGCTGGATTCTTAAGAACAAACTGAAGGCAACCAGGACAGCACAAAGATTCTTCTATGGCCACTATGCTAGAGAGTAACTTCACTTCCATAGCCACTCATCAGCGATAGCAGCCCTAATACTCCTTTGCAGTAACTAGAGAAAGTCAGAAGTTTTGAGGCAGTCACTTTAATTGGTTTTTATACTTGCGTGTTAGAATGTAAAGGACCTTAATGATCTAGAGCATCCAGCCTGGCCATCTCACCTTGTTCCATTGGTGATGTCTGGGTAATTTTCTTCAGTTTCCTTAAAGTTATGATTACATGAGAGTCTCTGGTTTCATTTAAGTGAATAAAAAAAACAAGGAAAAAAAAAATCAAAACACTGCTACCTCTTAATGTCTTCAGAGAAAAAAACCCGAAAAGGCTTAAACACATGAAACATTAATTAAAAAAACGAAAATTAACTTTGGATCCTGGTATTTTGAAGAAGGAGCTGTCAGCATTTCCACGCTCTGCTTCTCAAGGTAACCTATAGAAAGTCAGCCAAGTAACATTAAAAGAATCTGATCCAAAGATTTAAACAAATTAAAGAGCATGTTTGAGACTCCTCTCTCCAAAGGCTGAGTGACCAGCGCTGCACACATACAGCATTACCCTCACCTACAACCAGTTCTTTGACAGCACAGCCATTAAACCAACAGCACTTCACTTGCCCTAAAGCTGCAACCTGCTTTTCTCCGATTAATATTTAGAGACAGGATTTTGAGGTGATGAAATCCTGATCAAGTCTTCATTTTACAAGCATGCCTTCCCTTTTCTCACCTTTCATAGGGAACCCACATTCACACCTGCTTTTTCATAAGCATCCCACAAGTACAAATTGTGTATTTTATACTTCGCAATGTTATGAGTCTACTACAAGGCACACTCGTGACAACAGGGATACAGACTGTTGCATCACACTGTTTATATTGTTTTAAATGCATTTAACCTGGCCAGCTTCTTAGACCTATTAATTCTTTAAAGGACGTATGCTATGCATGAGACCGTTACACTGTCTAATTTCCTCCTCCTTAAATAGACCCACATGCCAGTGTGGCTATAGACTTTGTGTTGGGTTAGTGAGTGTTTACTCATTCTGAATCATTATTTCATTCTTTCTTCACTGTTTTCATTACATCCCAAGACGAAATACTAGCTGGACTAACACCAATGACCTGCATATACCCTAATATCTCCAAAAGCATTCTTAAGGTAGCTTAATAAGTATTGCTACATTACATCTAAGGATGAAGAGAAGACATTTCATGGCAGCACTGGTAAATGAACTTCAGATTCCCACCCTGCACTCCAGTGCCAAGATATACTGAGAGAAAAAGCTGAAGGGCCCTGCTGCATACAAGCTTCTGCAGCGTCACCACAGTATCCAGAGGACAACCGGGTTGATCTGACACATGGACTCAAAGGGACCTAAACCACAGTGAAATTAAAGCAACTCATCTGTCAATTCAGCTCTTCCAGTGAGGGCATGCTGAACTATTTAAGTAGTTTCTTTTAAAGGGCATTTTTTTTTTTTAGAAGTGCTTTTACTCAGACTTTTGGCCAGCTTTAGAATCACTGATTCTCAGTCATTGGCAGGGAACAAAAAATAACAGGGGCTATGGAGCAGCTCCTGTGTCCCAGCTTATGCTGTACCCTCAAGAACTAAGTTAGTGGAGTGAAAAGGCGGGGATGGCATTTGCACTGGTGGCAAACATCCTATTTATAGTATCCTAAATTAGGGTATCGGGGCTATAATTAGTTAAGTTGCACTTTGAATAAAACAAAATTAAACTTTAGAGTTAAAAGGACAAAACTGAACACTGCTGATTGAGATAAAATTAAAACTAACATTAGACTCTACATTTTACCTGAAGCTGTTAGATATTTGTTCTTTCTTTTAAATTCATAAAATCCTTCCCGTCTCTTGCATCACTCACTTTTTCAGATCTGCAACACTAATGAAAAAGCACTCATGGTCCAGAAAAATATGATTTGGCTCATTGTAAAAATGATCAGAGTAAAATTATCAGTTCAAGTCTAGCACCAGCAAGTGAGAATCATTATCTGGCATCTGCCACTTAGTAGCCTGTGACTACTATATCAGCAGTTGTACTGTGGAAATAGATGGAAATGTGCCCACAAAGAAAATGCATCACATAAATGGTGATACTCCTTGTCTTCCAATACTCCAGTCTAGCACCTGCATTGAAGCCCATGGGAGAACATGAAAATGCAAAATACCTTTCCTGAAACAAAAATCACCCACCACATTTCTTAAAAATAAACAACTAATAATTTCAGAGGAGAGTTGCAAGTGTCACTTGAAAATGACCACATGCCAGGGTTGTTAAAAAGCACATGTCCGTATTCCCTTCTTTCCCCCAAGAGCTTTTTATTCAACCTTCATTTGTGTGCGTGTGCATATACTTAAAAATCCATGTGTCTGGTTTGGGTTTTTTAACTAGAGTTAATGCAACAAGAACGTTGTGGACTCACCAGTTGCTCATGATGAGTTTCAGCCTGCACTAACTTTCAAAAAAGCTTTCCTATCAGCTTACCTGGGCACAGAAGCAAAGCTAAGAGTTTGTACACTGCAAACCCAACTCACTGCAAAGTAGTGGGGGGAGGGAGGGAAAAAAAAAAAAAAAAATCACTGAATAAAAATCTTTTATATATCATTGAAAGTATAAAGAAATTACCTCCATTCTTCCATTCTCTATCTTGTCTGTTTTCAAATACAGTTTTATTAGAAGTAATGCTTCCTCTCCAACTATACACATATGTAGGTGAGATATACACATACACACACAGAGATCTGTCTCACACATACCCCTCCTGTGATTTTTTTTCCTTCCATTTCCAGAAAAGAGATCATTTCCTTTTGATATATAGAGCTGGAGATGTGTTATGCTAGTAAAAGGCAGCAGGTATTTTAAACAAGTTCTTTAAAATTCAAAAAGAGTTGAGCTGTGATCACCAAAAAATAGAATCAAAGGG
>NW_009260182.1:3623935-3656167 GCF_000687185.1 Egretta garzetta | reverse complement strand
ACTGCTCAGTTGTTTCTTGGGCTTGTTTTGATTTTTTTTGAAGAAAAAAATACAGGTTATCTTTATCCTGTACAACTATGCTTAAAAAATGCAAGTAGAAGGATTCTTCGTTTTTCTTCAACTTTCTCTTTCCAAAAAAGATGAGGAACTCCTAGAGAGAGTCCAGAGGAGGGCAACAAAGATGATGAGGGGACTGGAGCATTTCCCCCTATGAGGAAAGGCTGAGGGAGCTGGGCTTGTTCAGCCTGAAGAAGAGAAGTCTGAGAGGGGATCTTATCAACACATACAAATATCTTAAGGGTGGATGTCATGAGGACAAAGCCAGAGTCTTCTCAGTGGTGCCCAGCGACAGGACAAGGGGCAACGGGCACAAACTGAAACATAAGAGTTCAGTTGCATATGCAGAAGAACTTCTTTAAGGGTGACTCAGCACTGGCACAGGCTGCCCAGGGGGGTTGTGGAGTCTCCTTCTCTGGAGATATTCAAAGCCCACCTGGACGATGTCCTGTGTAACATGCCCTAGGTGAACCTGCTTTAGCAGGAGGGTTGGACTAGATGATCTCCCAAGGTCCCTTCCAACCCTTGCGATTCTGTGAAAACATCCAACAGGTGTGTAAGCATGGTATCACAAAACCCCACTTCAGAAGAAACTAAGCAAGCTTCATAGGATTAGCTCTTGCCTTTAGAAAAAGGAATACCCCACATATTACTTGTTTTATGTAAATAAAGCATATATATAAACTTGCTCATATACATTTATATATACAAGTCAGTGTATATATATGATCATAGAAGAAGCGAGCACACATATATATGTGTGTGTGCACTATGATACACTTTATGCTCATATCACCCTTACAAAACCGCTTACTTAAGGGTCACTACTCAAATACTAAGAAGAGCTAAAACAACGTTCCACATTTGCAGAATCACCTTAAGGAAACGTACAGTAAAGGAATTCTGTTCATCGCCCATTCCTTCATTTTGCCATGAACTGTTACTGCCACGGGGAGGACAGCTCCACTTGTTCTAAAGCATGGTCCACTTGCCAGACTTGAGAAGAGCCAGAAACTCTCGGCTACTTATTTTGACTAAATGTTTCAAACCAGAATTAGCTTACACAAGCTCACAGGTGCTGAGAGAGCTGGAAGCATTACCCAGCTGCCTCTGAAACAGGTGACTTTCAAGATGAAAGGGGCTTCCATCCAAGTGATGCAAAGCAGTATTTGGCACATTGCACACACGAGAGAATCACCACTACTGTCATCTAGATACTGAGCTCACTTTTATTAGAACATATGCCATATGTCTGGCTAAGATGCCGCATGCTTCATGAATGCATCTTCTCAGTTCCCCACAGCTAAAAAAAATCCAACGGCCTGCACTCATGACAGCCTTCACAGAAAAGCTAAAGCCAGAAGATTGTCACACTGACTTCCCTTTGGACAGGGCAGGACATAGACACCAACTGTCCAAACATCATGCTACAAAGCCCCCAAGATCATCAGAAACCCTTCCACGTAACAACACAGACTCCTCCCTAACAGTCACCTGTCTTGGGATGCATGTTGGAGAGTCCTCTCCTTCCTAACATCCAAGAACATCCCCAGATCAATCAGAATAACTGATATTTCATAATGAGCACACTGCTCTTGAAAGGAGACTCATTCTGGTCATGCTGTAGCTTTTCTCGTTTGTTTGGTTTTGTTTTTAATTAAAAATCAGTATATAGACATGTAAGTGCAGCTTTATTAGAATTAACTTCTTGCTGGAAATGTTCTTTTAATTAAAAAATTCCTTATTTTGAGGACAACTCCAATTTCTCCTCATGAAACAAATATTGTATAGCACGCATAGGGTTTCTAGTTATTTCTAAGCATATAATAATTTAATAAGACCTATTCCGTTTTAACAATAATTAATAGATATATTTTATATTCAACACATCCCAGACCTTCCATCTCACCAGCAGGAAAACCCCAAAACTCTGTTAGTTTCTTTTATGTAAAGGGGCTAACTTCCATCAGCATCCCACTTGGAAACTGAAAAAAGCATCAGTGTTGCCACTCGTTAAGAAGCAAGTCCAGTGTACTCTTCAGATGACTCTCCTAGAATTGTATCAAGGGAATGTCATTATAGATTTCAGATATGTCTGCATATTAAGAATTTGGAAGCAATCCTCTTACAGATCAAGCTCTTTATAAGCATGAAAGGTTCACACTAAATGGGACAGGGGGGAGAAGGGAAGCAACACTGCTGCCCTGTAGAACAGACAGATGAGGAAGGTAGGGGCATACATTTACCTGGCCAATCCTATTTTTACTTCGGAAATTCTTATAGCCAAGTCTGTTGCTGATTTTTGATACAGCTTTATATGAGCATTATACCATCCTTTATCATAATTTATGTAATCTCCATCAATCTTGTACTAAAATTTCTTAGAGCAAAAACTTAGAACATAACCTTTGATTTACTCCACTAAATAAACAAATAAATCTTAGAACTTAGCTTCCCCCACACACACTTCAAAAGGTCAGTAAGCCGGCCTCTTGCATTTCTACAGCACTTTACACACCAAAATCTCAAATTACTTTACAAACTTCAAGTGTCATTCACCTTGCAGAAAAGCCTCCTACAGGCAGGAACCTGGCCAGATAGATACAATATTCCAAAAAAGAAAAAAAAAAAAAGTCTTAAGAATCAAAGAGCAAAACTCCTTACAAGTAGAAGTACAATTTTGTAGCTGGACAAAACAACACTGTCAGGTTTAAAACATTGGCCCAGAACCTTACAGTCTACTCTATAGAGAGATGTGGATTTTTATTAGCCAAGGTTTTCTTTACCGAAAACTTGTCATCCTACAAACACTAAGACAGGCACACACAGACTTTTGGCGGAGTTCTTGGTGATTCACCACCACATACATAGTTTCCACTCGGAAGTGTTTGTTGGTGGGGCTCTTGTGACTCACCTCCAAAGCACTCCCTTCCTCATCATCATGGTCCCTTGGTGGAGTGTTGGTGATTCATTAATGCACGGCCAGTCATCTTAAATCAAAGCAGTTTGCCAGATTACTGCATTCTGACTTCTGCTTGCTGAGCAAATTAAAAGTGTTCTTCCACACCAGGTTGTACCTCTAGTAGGTGAGCTCTGAAGACAGAGCTGTTCCACTGCTATTCCCATGAGTCTGATCCTTCCTACTTTTGCCTTGTCTTACTATTTCTGGGAGCCAATGGAACATCTTTCCTTGGTATTTAATCCTTTATTTTCCATATGGTCAGGTAACTACAGATAACTAACCAAAAGAACACTTCAGAAAACTAACAGTACTATGAAGCTGGTTCCTGACAGCCCATTAGGCTGAATCCCAGCACCAGGAACAGATTACCTTAGCTATAACACTACTAAGTTAATGATGCCGACCAGCAGTCCAGCAGTACACACTTCGTGCTCACAAACTATAGACTTATACCTAGCACAAATGACTCTTACTTGTCTAAATAACTCTATTGGTAAACAATAGCAAGGAATCTTAAGACAGAGCCTGCAATTTGGTTTGGTTTTTTTTCCTCCTCAGAGGGAAAAAAAAACCAAACAAACAAAAAAACCAACAGCAAACCAAACCCACCCACAGCACCCTCCTGGAAAGTTCTGCAAAAACCTGTCCTGGAAGAGAATCAGGAATAACTCTGAAGAGGCAGAAGCATAGGACATATCATACAGAGTACCTGAAAATGTTCAAATCAAGACCATGCTGCCCACACATTACCCCATACATATTTGCATATAACAAGAATTATGCTGTTTGTAACTAATATTGCGATTATTATGGAAGATGCTCCTCCCTGTCCCCAAGAGCCAAGACTTGTCATTGTAAACATTTTGGCCAAACAACTGAAAATACAAAAGGTGCTGAAAACTCCAGAACAGAAAAGAAAAATAGTCCTGTAGACACAGTTACCAATACGTGCAGGGAAGATTTTTAGGACTCCAGATTATTAGTAGGGGGATCACTCCCCCCACCTCAGTTTCTTGTCACAATGAGCTTTCCCCATGCCCCGTGTTTCCAACTGGCCTTCATATAGAATAAGTAATTTAAGCACATAGGTATTAGCTATTCAAGTCCTTTCAAAAAATGCTTTTGGTTATCATTATTTATGATGTACTGTTTATTTTTATCTCAGTTGTAAAACTGAGACTATAGATCAAATCTCTAACACCCTGTTCTACATTCTGCTGTACTTGAAGTTACAACCATCAGTCACCAGCGCTGCTCTTGGTCCTTGCTCATTTATGCAATGAAAAGTCCAAACACGTATCACAATCTGCGCTGCTGTCAGTTGTAAAACCATACTTGGGATGTAAGTCTTTAATACAAGTCCCCAAAAAATAAAGCTATGTCATGTGAGTTTGGTTGTGGTCCTCCTTATGTCCTAGAGTGAGAAACTGATGCTATTTAAGTAACTTAAGAATACTGTTTCTTCTCCATCATCTGCCAATCACTCACAGCTTAAATTAGCAAATACTTCTACACACACATATATATAAACAGATCTCCTCTACAGGTCTGAAATGCTAAAACTCTCTCTTAAAAACTTCTAGTTTGTTTCCAAAAAGTAGGCCAGCCTACAAAAGCAGATAGAAATGCATGCTGTCCACAAAAATTCCCATATCTGCTACTTCCATAGCTTCTGGAAAGGTAATTTATTTAGCAGTTCACATTTTCCATATTACTGTTCATTTATTTTCTCATTAAGTTTGCACCTATATATTTAAAAGTACTGATCTACAAAGAAAAAAAAAAAAGAGGCATCGCAATAGCGAAACAATTATGCTGTGTGCTGCAAATTATACTACCACATCAAAACAGGAAAATGCATAGGCATATAGGAAGGAAGGACTTCTGTGTGGGGTTTTTTATGTTTTGTGTTGTGATCATGGTGGTTTCGACAGTGTAAAACCTTACATGCAGATTAGCATCCCTGTAACCAAATTGCTCCTCCAAATCAGTAGAACCAAGCATTACCCTTTGGAGGGTGACTGTATCGGTGACTGCAGACGAGTTGTCAGCAGTATGACCACAAAGATGTATGACCACAGCTAAAAATAACAAGCCACCCCACACACGCCTCTAACAAGAATAGGCCACAACTGGAAAAATATGCACAAATAAATGGTTCATAAGAAATACCAAGCAAGAACATGTACAGCCCACTGTCTCAAAAAAGATCATAACCAACATTTCTGTGCACACCCTCTGACTCAAACTGGGATCTAATGGAAAAGGATGAATACAAGTACCCACCTCAAGTGTAATAGGGAAGCAAGCTCTGAATTCTTGATAATTACTCAAACCTCACCAGGATGTGAGCCCACAGCTTCCCCAAACTCATGCCAGAGTGGATGGTGGCTTTCCAGCCGCATAGATGAGTAAACCCTCAGTGCTGTTAGTCCACCCCATACAAATACATCCAAGGGATAAGACAAGACTCAAGAGGCTGCATTCATACAGAGAACATCTGGGACAATTTAATCCAGACTGAGTTGGAGGCAACAAGGTTCTACCTTCAAACCTGTTGAGAGTACTCCCTTCCACCCTCCTGCAACTAGCAGGCACGCTAACAAGCCACAGCAAGAGAAGAGTGAGCGAGAACCTCGCAACACAACAGTGAGTACTCACGACCCCGTGGTAACAGCGACAGCGTACCTGACCCCTCGCTGCGAGCGCCGTTTCAGATGCTGCAGGTTACTCCTTCCAGCACGCAGCCGCTGCCTGATCAGCAAAAGAATTTACACAAAGAGCCTAGACATATGCAACACTGCATATAATCTAATGCAAAGTCACGACAGACAAACAAGAACACCCTCAGAACGCTACAAATTTGTCCCTAGATGGTACTAAGCAAGCTGTGCTTCATCTGCATATATTCTAGTGCCAGATAGACAAAAAAAACCTGTCTGTAATACCTGTATACTTACAGAAAAAAAAGATGTAGACACACATGACTATATACTGTAGCACATGCACATCCCACAAAGCAACAAGCCCAAGATCATTCAGCACCCATTTTTCCTTTTTTCTCTTGCTACCCAGTTACTCAACTTCTACAACCATGCCTCATGTAAATTCTAACCGACATTTAAAAATAACGTTTCTAATTATTGCTTCTGCAACTTCCATGAGATTACATTCTGAAAGCAAAAATGAGACATATAAGAACATATTCAAGGAAGACAGGCTATTTTCATGCATTAATAATCAAATGCAGCTAAATAGTCTTACTGGTAATTCATTGTGTATAAATTAAAGTTCTACACAATGTGACTTCTTCCAAAACATGGTTACAAAAGCTTGAATAATTGAAGTATAAAATGCATTTATATACTTTTAAAATGCTCCCCTTTGAATAAAACAGTAAATATTTTTAAGTGAGCTTTATTCCATTTCTACTTAGTTATTTCTTCATGTTTTGCAACTAGGGAAACACTTTAGACCAGAATTCCTTAGCCCAAATTACACAAGAAGCTCCATGAAGCATATGGGAATTTACCATTTAGTACACGTAGAACGAGGCTATACAGACACTACAAAAAAAAAAAAAAAAGCAGCCCCGTATCACCCATTACTTTGTTTTCAGAGCTTTACCCAGCACATCTTTTGTTATGACAGCTGCAAAATCACCCCATTACTCAGCCCTCTCCTCCCTGCTCAGCATTACAGCCCTATTTGCCTTTTGCACACATTCATTCACATGTGCTCTGCGACGCTGGCAAACTCACACGACCCATATTAGAGGTGGCGCTAGTATTTATTCCCGCCCCCCTTCAGAATCAGGCTCACATCAGCCCGTCGCTTCCCTCCTCAGTATTACCAGCACTAGCCCGCACCCTCGGTATTGCCCTTGTTTCAGCTACACTTTCCTCTCAGCTGCCTTTCTTCATCACACCTAGCCCACATCACTAAAAATCACCTTCCCTTGCGCCAGCAGAAGTCAGAGGTTGATCATGCTCCCCTTGCTATACATCCATATATTGTCTTGGGCTATTGGGTGGTTTAAGTCATCAAAAGTCATTAAAAGAACTGGCAACAGTACCAGATATACCTTCTCATGACACAGTGCAACCAATGGTAGCATTATCTTCTCTGAATTTGGGATTTAGCAGAAGAAATTAAATTATTTCCAAAGGTGAAAGGATAAAATGGGAAGGATTTTATAGTAGAAAAGCAAGTAACTAAAAAAGGGGACAGGGTGCAGAGATGAACCTTCACATAAACAGCAATTGCTCGTCCCCTTTAGGCAGAGTCTCAGAGGGTAACATTGTATTAATGCAACTGGGAAATGCAACTCTCAGTATTGTTTAACCTGCTTTGTCGGCAGTTACATTTGTTTCCTCACAACTGCATACACTAAATGGGGAATTTCAGAGCCACATTTTAAAATAACTTGAAGTGGTTTAGAATATTCATTAGGCAGCTGTGTAAATCCTGTCTCCTGCCATTCTCCTGATCACTCCAACAGGAAATGCCACTCTCTGTTAGCTGACACTTCTGCAAAGCGAATGTGAAATTGTATCAACAGCAGACGAGTCAGTGCAAACCTCTGACTCAGGGCTCTTTTGCAGTTTCAACAGCTGCCTCGAGAGCAGGGCAGCAAGGAACCAAACCAGAAGTTAAAAAAAAAAAAAAAAAATCAGTATTTCGTTTCCCTGCCATTACAAAAGCCTAACTCCACAAAACGAGGACTTCATCCTGGTTTTCAAAGATGGTCTGATATGCTTTAGTGCCTACAAAATTAAGACCTTCAAATGGATGGACATATATCCAATGCCATAGAATGTTTTGGGCTGGAAGGGACCTTTAGAGGTCATCTAGCCCAATCCCTCTGCAGTGAGCAGGGACGTCTTCAACTATATCAGGTTGCTCAGAGCCCTGTCCAACCTGGCCTTGGCCACCATAAGCACAAGAACAGAGAAAGAATTCTCTTCCAAAACACAAACATCCACACAATGTTTTTGCCTGCAAGAATTCCATGATTCTTGAGAAAAATATTTGGAATGATGAATACTTGAAGGTTTATCTCAAGTTTGATGGTTTACGTTCTTCTTTCCAGACCATTAGGTTTATTCTTTAGATCTGTTTGAGTTACTCCTCATTTGTCATGTTACACAATTTTGTTTGCCCCTAACATAATTTAAAAAAAAAGTTTGAACCTCAAGATGTATATTATGCCAAAGAAAGTTCAGTTTAGTGTTTACCTCTATATTGCACTGATTAATTAAGTTCAGTACTATTGGACAACCTAAATGTTTACTGCATCTGTCCTGTAGATTGAGTCTCTATGGTCATACACATCTTTCATACCTAGAAAGGTTGGACTAGATGATCTTTGAGGTCCCTTACAACCCAGGATTCTATGATTCTTGAATATACAAGATAGTGAGACATAGTGATCCTTAAACTTGCCCATCTGTTGCACTTCATTTGGTGTAGTTTTAATTTCTCTAAAACATCTCCTTAAAAGTCACTATCAGTATACTTAAGTAATAAATATTTTATATACTATTTAGTAAGTGAAAAGATAAAACCTTAAATGAAAAAAGACTTAGGAAGGATGGTTATGCACCACAGTAAATTATGCAGTCAAAATGTACCACAGCATCTTCGAACATCGGTTCAAAGTTGAATTATCCCTACATAGGGACACTGTGCAAGTGCATAACATTTAGATAAATGGAAAAAGGGCTGGTTTATTCATTTAAAGTAAGTCTTTTCACGAAAACTTGGGAAAGATGCACTTTGTGAGCCATCTCCCAGTGCTTCACAGACCTTCCAAATCTGGCTAATGCACTACACGCTGAGGCAGCTTTAAGACTTGGAAAATACAGCCAACAAAATCTGTAAAGCAGATCTGGAAAGTTTTCACTTCCCTCTGAACAATTCATACCTAAGAAGTAAAACTTAGTAGACAAGCTAAATATTCATATAGCATTTAAACATCTAGAAGATCTGGAAGCAGAGAGACTCGTGAGCCTGCAGGCTGCAAGCGTTTCACATTGGAACTGGCAGGAACTTAGAACACAGTGCAAGTCATTAGATCAAAATGGCAATCGCAAGCAAGCCAGATTTCACGTCCCCTCTCTTGATGTTCACCGATTGCCCTTCATGCCCATTGTTAGTTACGATGAGTACAGAATTGCACATGGTTCAGAGCCAAGGAACATCCTCCTAGGTTCCTGCAGGGAGGTCATACACCTGGGTTTCTGAGATCACAAAAAGGCAAGTAATAGGAATAACACCACAGTTCACTTATTAGACATTATCTGTCAAATTGTTATCTTCCTACATAAAGCTGGCAAAAAGCCCAATTAAGATGCTATTAAAAATCCAGAAAGGAATATTGAACAATGCCAATAAAAGAGCAGACTCCACAGACCTTGGGTTTTTTGATGTTGCTTGTGAAAGGCTACACTTATTGTCTCTTGAAAGCCAGAAAGAAACTATCCCTCACAGCCAAGTTTACCAGAGTAAAACGACAATATTTAATATATTTTGTAGAAATTTGTTAGGAATTTTAAAGACACTTCCCTCAAAGTAAAGTTAGAAAACTATTCGAAAAAAATCTAAGAGGAGCCAAAATAAACACAATGGCAATGATAGTGCCGGAATTGTTTGGATTTCATTTCAAAACCAGAAAGAACTCAAAACATGGTCAGTAAACTATACAATCCACACTTATATTGGATCACCATGCACAGTCCCAAATAGATGAAATATTTGGCTAGGGCTTAGATTACCAAACAACCCTGTGCACAATAAACCAGATAATCCGGAAGCTTCTGCATTACAGCTGCACCTACATCCTGAAAGTCTATTAACACCGAGACTGCACTTTCCCAGGTATGGGTCCAAGCTATTTTCCTTTCATCCACGCTGGACGACGTGGGATCATTACAGTAGACAGCACACTTCATTTAGGCAGTGCCAGTTGTCACGCAGGCAGCGTGACAGGACAACTCCTGCAGCTGGACCCAGCTACAGCAGAACCCTCTGCCCAACACACCACATTCACAAAGGGGGGTGAAAAAAACAACACACACACCCTACCTGTATTTTTAGGCTTTTTTATTGTTAAGATATTCCTTCAGGAGTGGAAATTTCCTACAATGCTGAGTGTTGGTCAGTAGTAGACTGTGGTCAAAACATGCTTACCATCTTGAACCGGATTCATATTTGAGGTAGCTGTGTTTTGAACAAATTGAAGACCAGTCCAGGCACTCAGACCTCAGATTTCTTGTTTTCTCAATAGGACTTTGTGTGGTCTCAGAGCTTCACTCTCATTTAAATGAACCCCTTGTCCTCTCATTAAGTTGGAAGAGGGGGGAAAAAATGGCCAAATGTCTCAGGACAAGTTCTCAATTTGATCATAATCAGCTACTTAGTACTACCACCTCCTCTAAGACTGCATTTGCCCCTCACTTAAGCAGCTTTAGTCTCCCGTTGCACCATCATCTCAGCCTGACTGACTGCAGGAGAACCCATTCAAAGTTTCTCAGTAGAGAGAGTTTGAGTTACACCGAGTGCCCCAACTCTGCCTCAGACTTGGTATGGTTTTTGCATGACTCAATAAATGAGCTACTGGAGATAACAACTATAAATTTAAAAGCTGATGATATTTCACACGTTAATAATGAATTAAACAATAATATGCCATTTTGCTGTCCCACTAAAACCAGAGCTAAAAGCTGTATCTGCTCATGAAGGCACACTGTGCTGTGAAAGGCCTTGATGGAAGCACGTATTTGTGGTCTTTCATACATGCAAAGACTTTGTTACGTGGGGCTACAGATGTTAGAAGCACCAATATTTTATCTTTTGGTCTCCACAGAACAGCAGATGCCACCACACCAGAGTATTACTATGGGAAATGAGGGAGGAATTATACTAGACAGCTGGTTTGAGTACATAGGTATGCTGAATAGCCCAGTTTCTAGAGGCTCAAGACACTTGCAGATCTACAGCTTTATTTTCCATGCTCGGAGCCTTAAATGGACTTGGGAATGCTTCTGCCATCTGTGATTCACTCAGAAAAAGTGTTCAAGACTATTAAGGTGTAAATCTCATCTGTGTATTTTACATCTTTCTACAGCTGCAGCATCTGCCTCCACACCATGACCCAAGAATTTCCATATAGTAAGACTCTACAAGGCAGGTTTTGTTACTGCCGCTCTCTTTTACTTAGGATTTTTCCATGGCACCAGGTATTTTTTTTTCTTTAAATACATCATCTACCTTTTGACTCTCAGACCGCAATGCTCTAAAGACTTAAAGCCTATGCCTAGGTAAGGGTCAAGGCTTGATTTGCATGCACTTTGTGCTTATTTTGTTTAAGTGATACTGGTGGTAGATTCACAGAAATAGATGGAAATCTCAGATGGAAGAGTCTAAGTTACGTAGCTCTGCAATTTGGCAGTTGCCAGAAAATATGATATTTGAATCAAAAGGCACACCAGATTTCCCAATTACCTTACTTCAAAGTAAAAGCAAGTAACGCATTGACATTTATGATTAATAGAGGAAAAAAGATACTGTGATGCTGGTACTTCAGTGAGGGATCACAGCCATGCCAAGCTTATCTGCTTCTGTTAAAACTCCAATCATCTAGTAAAGCCAAGATAGCTGAAAGTAGGAGCATAAATGAACTCTGGCATCATACAGGTTTCTCTTCTTTCCATTATAGACTATATTCTTACCTTCTTTCCTAAAGATTGAATAAAACCAAGCAATTTTCTTCACGCTTTTATCTTGGAATTTACATAGGTCATTTGTATTTAGGAAGCCCTTTCATCAAAAACAAACTAAAAAATATCCTCCTTGTACTGCTGCCCTTTCAAAGGTTATAAAAGCATCATTTAAAAAGCTGCGTTTCCAAGAGACATACATGATTATATAATTTCAGCTTCCATTTTTACAAAGTAAACTTCTGATTCCTGTGGTGGACTTGAATTATCCTCATTTTACCACATATTTGTTTCCTTTAGTATCCCAGGCCTGTCTTAAAAAGTGGAACTCTCACAGCAGTCCACTAGCCTTCAAACGCTCTAAAAAAACAATGGCAATCTATTTAAGGAACTGTTTTTCTAACACCAGAGAGAAGTATTTTGACTTTAGTGGGAATTTTGCATTCTATCCAAAGTCAGTGAAAGAAGTGTTTGGATGATAAACCTAGACTAATAGTGACGTACCACAATCTTTTCCTATTTACACTGGATCAAAAGAAGGCACTGGACACTGACCAAACAAATGCAAAAAGAGTTTTTTTTTTTTTTCTAGCAACAAGCTTCCTACAGTCTATCCAAGTCTCCCACCCTCCTTACTGCAATTAATCATCCTGAACGATGCGGTACCTGCTGGGTTTTTTCCCCCTCTCTAGTCCTCATCTTTTAGGACAAACTCCTTTAATGAAAACACTCCACCCCCATGAAGGTTCATAGCTGCTGTTCTTCAAAACTGCAGTAGAAAAGGAGTGATCTCTTCCTTGCACCAGCAGCAAGAACAAAAGCTGCTGAGTTTCTCTGTATAACGCCATTTACCTTTCTATAAATCAGGCCTGTGACCAATATGATTTCTCATATCACTGGGTTTCCTGAAGCCTTGAATATTTTCAGGCCATTCCTTGTGCCCATTCAGCACTCTGCTTTCCCCTTCCAAAGCTAGAGCATTCTCCACCCTCCCACACAACTGCTGTATCCCTCCATTTTCCGGGATGGGGCATATGCACATTCTTTGCCTGGGTGACTTCCATACCCTGCTGCCTATGTATCTCAGTTTCCTGTAGGCAGGTTTTTGTTGTTCTCTCTCCTCTTGAGCAAAGTTGCACAATACACACGTTCAGAAGAGCAGACCACAGAAAGAGTAGAGAAATGGGATCTTACTTGTGCAATACAGACAAAGGAGGCCTCCACAGAAGCTGAAGGGGCAGAGTTTATGGGATACAAAGATGATAAGAAATAGATACAGGGGTGGAAAAGTGAAGAATGTTTTGTAGGCTCTTATGTGATCTGACATTTCTCATCCTTTTACACTCCAAAACTCAACTTTGCATCCAAATACACAACTGGTTTGTTTTCTAGGTTCATTCACATCTTTCAGTAATTATGTACGTGCATTTATTTTTGAGATTATTTTAATTTTGAGCTTCTTGCCAAATTTCATTTTGGGTAAACACCTTTGAGTACCTGAAGCCAAATTTGCATGAAATATAATATTACTTACTCCTCTTTCTTTCCTGGAGTGCTTCCATGTGCTCTTAACACAGCTGCTATGCTCCGTTTAGCTGATGACTGATGTGTTTCACACCCATACACGTTTTTCCTGGGATCTATTGTTGCCCAGCTCTAACTTCCTATTCCTATGTAACACACTGGAATTTAGCAACTGCTGTTGCATTACACTTGGATGTTTTATATCTACATTTTATAGTGAACCTAGAACAACTAATTAAACATATACTGTTTGACATTTCTTAGCAGGGACTCTAAAAAAAGGAGGACTAAAGATGTAGCTACTAAAAATTTTAGACATCTCTCCTAAACTCGTGGGGCACATTTTCTTACTTCTGTAAGAATGTTCTTTAAATGAAAATTAAGAAAACCATAAAATTAACAGTGCTCAATATGAAATCTCAAAAAAATTATTCCACCATCATATAATCCTCTATTACTCTCCAGGATCTGTATGCAGCTAAAAATAAAGTAGTGAGTTACAGTATTTCTGGTACTATAGAATGCCAGTCCCTGTAAGGCATATTTAGTACTTTTGATTGTGGTTTGGGTTTTTTTTTCTTCTTTAATTATTCATCTCAGTGGAGTATTTCGGTTAGTCCAAGATTCTCTTTAAAATAAAGAGAAGATTTCATCTCTGGAAACAGACTACTCAAGATCACAAAATCCCTGGCATTCTTGGGTTTTTAAGCTCGTTAACCTCCTTACAACTGTTATCAGAGGACTTCCAATACTTAAAGAACTAAGGAGCTAACGCTTTCAAATACTGGAATGTCACCGATGACAACAAATGGCTTTGGACCTGACGTGTAGGAAAGCTGCCGGTTCTGGCCAAGGATTTGCTGAGTTTACCTTGAATTCTTGGACTAGATTCTAAATCCCTGTATTTGGATTTCAGGCTTTGGCACCAGCCCATCTGTATCGCTAACTAATAAATTATGCAGTTAAGAATTTCATACTGATTTAAGAACCTGAACTGACAGTAGTTTAATATGAACCAAGAGTTCTCAGAACATCACGGAACAAGTGTTTCAGTCCTAAGCAGATAAAAATTACTTAAGTACAAGTTCAGATTTGAGTTGATCGCTTGCTAGATGTATTATAAAATGAACGAGATTAACACTTCTGAACCTACAGAATGTTATTTCTCTTCAGGAATGAGGAAGATTACTCTATTAACCTCTACCACCTCCAGTTCCCAGGGAAGACCTTCAGCCAGCCCACCCACCACAGAAGGTCTCTGCAGGACTGTCTTGCTGAAACCTGCACAGAACTGAACTTCAATTCAAGAACTGTTGGCAAAATTAGTGTTATAATAATGAGACCTGTTTTAAGTCTGTATTATAGTAAGACTTCATACCAAAGTGTCAAGAGGACCCCTACTAAGTCACAATTGAAGAAAAGAAAAAAAAACAGCAAGCCTACAAGTCTTTAGACAAAGTAATATACAGGCTGCCAAGGAAGACGCACCCAAGGCTAGATGAATCTCCAC
Organism: Egretta garzetta; assembly: GCF_000687185.1. Lineage (NCBI taxonomy): Eukaryota > Metazoa > Chordata > Aves > Pelecaniformes > Ardeidae > Egretta > Egretta garzetta. The sequence continues at coordinate 3,641,394 of NW_009260182.1, read as the reverse complement.
AACTGTAACACTGCAGTCCTGCAGACAGGTATCACTTTATTCCAATTCCTATACAATGCATGCATTACCTGGAACTTAGCTACCCCCAGGGTCCTGACAACGTTAGAAGAATACCAGAGGGACTCGTACAAACTTGTGCTGGCACTAAGTAGCATATTATAACATATCACTATGAGAATGCACCAGCTCTGCATGATATTCATTCAAAATAACCCAACGATAACATACTAGAAGGTATTTGTACAAAGCCACAGAATGGCTCTTCTTTGCAAAAGGAATGGGCGCAGGGTGAAGAGAGGAAAAGGGTGGGTAACCTAATTGATGCTTGGCTGCACAAATAGTGGGGACTAAGTGTACGATGATCTAAGTATTTCATTGGAAAATGGCTCAGACAAAAAGAAAAAAGTGCTTAGCCACTAAAGCAGAAAAATAAAATTGCTGGGAAGTAGTGAACAAAAGCAATATAGTACAGCTTTTTATACAGCATCTCTTAATGCACTGTATCACAGTACTGTAATTTAATGATAAAAGCAAACAAAAAAGAAATACTAAATCTGCACTAATAGAGCCCTCCAAATGGTTTTTGGCTACACATCTGCCAGTTACGTTTGTATAAATGCCACGCACAAAGATCCCAACTAAGAGAGGCCTAGGCTCTGTGGATAAAAATTGCCAAGAGTACCCAAGAATAGAAGTCACCCCAGGTTATGCTACCAAAAGTTATGTTTTTCAGTGGCATCTGATTATGTGGCTATCTTGTAAAATTTCACTCTGGATTGATAGAAATAGCAGTTTCCAAGAAGCACTTCCACAACACAAACTTATGAAGCATTATTAGTAGGCTGTGATAGTACACTACTTTTTCATCCATTCAATCACATGTAGGAGTTTTAAGAAATCAAGTTGCTGTTTTATTTAAAATAATCAAAATCTATGTTAACTTCTGAAATCAATTTCTACAAGTAACTGCATTGAGACAAAAAGCATTAGCTACTATCAGCATGTAAAATTATGGTAAGAATTTGGTTACCTTCAATGTTTTACCAGGAAAGGATAAAGTAGAAAACTTCTGGTTTAGCCATCATCCAGTCACTGAGCTATATTTTAAGTGCCTACACAATTAATGTTTACTTCTTAAGTTCTATAGTAATAAAGTTTCTTCCAAACAGGATAAAAGGATCACATTGTACAGCACCAAAGCAATCAGAAAGCCATCTGAATAAATTAAAAAACAGTTAAAGCGTAATTCCTCACTAAAACAGCACTCATCTGCAGTCTGACTTCAGCTGGAGCTGCATCTCAGCACTCTTAGAAGCCCGAGGCCTCAGAGTTTCTTTAACCTGCAGGGCACTGCCTATTTCTGCTACACTGATCAACTAGGTCCAACCTGGAAGCTTCCTTCCTGGCCTAAATCTATTTCTGGTCTAGCTCAGCTCAGACCAAGATGTCCTTTGAAGTATTCATGAGGCTTATAAAGAGGAAGAAAGCGAGCTATTTAATTTTCTTGTGTACAAAAAACCTGAAGGCGCGTATCTTAGAAGACTGCTATGCTATATTGTGCACGTACCATGCATTTCCCACTCAATTGGCCAACACCATGGAGTAGCAAAGTTTTGAGCAACATTAAGCATTAGCCTGTCATATATTGCAAATAACTATTTCAGACCTCTCTTTGCAAAGTAGAATAACCTGGGATATCATCTATCTCTTTCTCATGTAAACATACATAAAGAGCGTCAAGCCTTCTCTGACTTCTGGTAATCAGTCTTGCCAAAAATCTGCCACTAACCAGGAACTATGAATTAAGACTCGATATAGCAACAGGCCTCCGTGTTCTGATGCTCACCTCTGGGGAAAGGAAGAAAAACCAAAACAATTTCCAAACTTGGAAGGACAGTCTCTGTACTTTATTGCCACGAATACCTCCTGTGTTGAAAGCATAAACTTCAGATGAGATGAAAGAAAACAACATTAAAAAGCTAAGTCCAAAAACACAGCACTGAAGAATTAAGGGAACTCTGTAATACACCAACAGCCGCACTGATAAAAAAAGAACAGCGTAAGAATAGCCCAGAAAGATCATGAATACACCAAGCACTTAAGAAAAAATTATGTAATATTCTACATTTTCTTTTCACTCTCTTGTCACAGACCAGCTATTTCCCTCATGCCTATTGCTCTCATCTTGCCACTTCTTTCTTTCATACCAGTCTTGAAAAACTGTGTTAAATTTCCCAAGGGCTCATCATTCAGTAAGTATGCCTGTTACAACGTACTCGCGTGTCTCTGCTACAATAGCTATCTTGCCAAATAAGCCACATGAAATTCTTAACAAATCTACAACTACATCAAATCAGAAGTATTGCTAAAAGCCAATGCAACATATTAAATGACTGACCATTGCTTTGGTAGTCATTTAGCTGCTAAATCTTTTCTTTATTGACATCTTATCAACTGATTTGAGGGAGCTTATAGAATTTATCATATTTCCACAAGTAAGAAACTTATTTAATTGCCGATTCTTGTATACTTTCCATAATCTAGCATAGATGTCAAAGTGAGCATAACACTCTGATAAAGCAGCACATTGTAAAAACACCTAACTTGGGTATAATTGTTCATAAAATATTTGGTCACATTTATATATATATAAAAATATGTATTTTACACATACATATTTATACAGCCACAGAGAGTACAGCTGGGCAGAGAGCAGAATCAATGTATTGCATGGAACTTTAAGATAAACAAATTTACTTCTAATATGGAAAGAACTCCTGAAAACTGTAAAGATTTTGTCAAAATAAGATTCCTGAAAGAACAACGTTAATAAAGCTATTAACTGGCTTTGGTTTTGACTTTACAATATGAAATAAAATTTAAGACTAAAAAAATCAAATATTTCTTTCCTGTCAAAAAAAAAAAAAAAAAAAGAGTTTCAGTATCATCTTTTCCCCTCCCCCAGTTAATAAAACCCACTTAAACTGACAGTTTTGTAAGTATTCCAATTTTGGCAGAACTATATTTTGCTGAAAAGTTATTTATTAAAAACGGAATTCAATCCTCTCCACTATGAAGAAACAACCAACGTTTACGCAAACTTACAAACCACCTGGAATCTTACACTTGAGATTTGGAAATTTAAGCAAGACAACAAGACAACTCCTTCCAACCTTCATGCGAAATATTGTCATGGTTTGTTGGGTATTTTTTAAGCTACAAAAAAAAAAGTGAAATTCAAGCAGCAAGAAATAAAAGCACAGAGGATGCTAAAAAAATTGATAGGCAAGGGTGGAATTTGACTGAAAGGCAGGTATTGAGATTGATTTCTTTTTTTTTTTTAAAGCCAGTTAAAGATCTAGCTACTAAGCTCCTAAGTTCACAGAAAGCTCGATGGCCTACTTTCTCCACTTGTTTTAAAGTCATGCCAAAAGGCCCAGGCACCTGCCCTGCCCTCATGAAATACATTTCCCCAAAGATCGTGCCTTAGAAGTCTTCCATCAGACACATGCTCCATAACATAGGCAATGACACAGAAATCGTGTCTAACCGGTGCCATAATAAAAATGGAATGTGTGCTAAGGAGCCCTGCCAAACTACAAACCCTGCACTGCAAGCAGACACCATCCTTTAATCTCTTCGTTGCCATTTCTTTTCTAATTTAATTCACTTCTTTCCAGCATTTATACTGTTTACCTTTTGCATGCCTCCAAAATCAGGTAATACAATTCAATTTTTACAGTCATTTTTACATTCGTATTCCCAGCAATGCAATGACTACATTGAAAGTATTGCAGAGAACTTAAAGAACAAAGTAATTTTGGCAACAAAAACATCTGCATAGGTATTTTGTATTTTTCTTAAACATAAATGTGGGGGCAAAATTGGGTTGGCAGCACACCTTTCACAATTTTTAGTTTGGATAATAGCTTTCCAAATTTTAAACAAGCATACTGTTTGTCTGAAATAGTAACTTTGTTTCTTTTTGTTTCAAACAATGTCAACCCATTTGTTTTGAAACAAGTCCATACAGGGAATTCTATCTTGTTTATAGGATGGATTAAACACATTTGCCTCCTTAATAATGAAAAAAATATTCTTTTTAGCAATGCAACTGAAACAAGCATTTCAAACTATCCCATTAACCCTTTGACTTAAAAACAACGCTACACAAAAAAGTAAATAGCCCAACGCCAAGATTAGTCTTCTGCTTGTGATGTGTCACAGATGCCATGACAGGTTATATAATGCACTATATGTTTATACTGGCTCAGATTCTTTCACCTGTTCTCCCCTGGCATTGCTAGCACTACCAGATGGATCCATTTTAGGTTTAATTCATTTACCCCATCTCCTAGGATTTCAAAGAAGTAAAGCACTGACAAGAACCCTGGTTCTTTCCTTTCTTGGATACAGAAAAAGAATCTAGACACGGAGAGATTTTCCTTTTAAGAACAGAATACAACATTAACAAATAAGTATCTGGGGAGAACACGTGTTGTTCAAAAAAGCTAAAAATAGTACAATCAACAAGCATATGTTTAACTGGGAACCTTCCTAGATTCTAAAAGTAACATTATTCTTTAAATCCAGTGTGGATACGAGTACTCAAAACCTGTTTTGTTTTTAATGGCAATGGAGCAAGCATATTCGAAGTGTCTGCATAAAGTGAATACTGCACACTGCATACTGAACTAGGCAGATTCCCTTCATCTTGTCATCAGTCTTCATTCCCTTCACCGTGTTACTTCTCTATTCTTACATATTCCTCAACATACTACAGCTAAAAAGTCATTTCATCCCAAATATTTTAATTCCTTTTATTCTCTGCTTACGTAAAAAAAAAATCTTCAAGAACAGAACTTGGCACAGCACAGCAAGTTTTAACCACCTGTAGTTCTTTAAAAACAGTAACTGCTCTAATGGACTCGCAAACCACATTCCCTTCGTAAATCTAACAAATTGGGTGAGTGGATGTACATTAATGAAATCAGCTGCTTGATCATTAGGTTGCTTTATATGGGCTGGGGCAAACCAGTTCTTTCAAAAGTCTCCTCCTCTCCTGGCTTTCTTCTTCTTCTTCTTATCTGCTTTCAGATCATAAGATGCATGAGGCAGAGGATCGCCCCATTGTCAAAGCTGGTAATAAGATCTGGCATAACTAAGCCTGCAAAACCGCCTGCCCTCTGAATATTACAGTAATAAAAATAGTTCAGATAGACCTTTTAAGTTGCTAAGTCCAATTTTGAATATGCAACACTCCTTGTATAGAGCGGAATATTTAAAAAAATATCCTCGAGCCCTAGTAATGAATTTTCCCACTTGCAGAAAATACTGCAAAAACCACAAGCCTTTCAGTCCTTTAAGTGGAACTTAAAAGGTGCGGAAGCATCAACACACAGCACAGAAATCGATTTTACTTCAAACGAATCAGTAAGAAACACAAACCGGCTTACAGTGAGTGCTGCCACCTCTCCAAAGCCTGTCCCTACAATGCATACACTGCATCTCTCCTTGTGTTAAGACATTTTCAGAAAGTTTTAGCTCCAAGTGTCACACAGCTACACAAGAAACTCAGGTTTTCACCTTCAGAAGTCTGGCGACATGCTCAAAGAGCATCAACTCCAGACTACACAACCTAATCAGAAACCTGAGGCCAGAAGACAAATAGAAACAACCTATAATTAAATTCTGAAGAATCTAGTGATTTTTTTTAAAATACATTACATCAATGGGGCATTTTCTACAGGATCTGCACTGAATTAAACCAGTATTTTAATTTAAAATAAGAAAAACCAGTGATTTTAAGAAAAGAATGATCTAATACTTTAGTTTAACGTGATATTCTTTTAAATCATTAGAAATGAGCCCAAATAAACCAAAATAAGCTGATCACATAAAAGGAGACATCCAGGAACCAACACGAATTTAATTACAAGGGTGAAGAACCCTCTACTTTCACTGATATTAATGGCCAAAACACTGCTACGGTCTTAAGACACATGATTTGTTCTGAGATTAAGTGAACTGTCACTTCCATCAGCTCTCAGAGGACATTCCCATTTATGGGAATAATATAGCTGTTAGAGCCATCAATTTTAAAAGTCATGGGCATTATGGGTTTTTATATAGGACTTACAAATAGCCTACATTTACATACCATTTAAAATCCAAAGCGTATTTTACAAACCAACAGAAACTAGAATCGCTGCTGAAAACAATCCATTCCCAGGACCAAACTATTTGTCCCAAAAAGACAATTCAATCTGAGAAATACAGTTACAAAAAAAGCCTGCATTTAAAATGTTTCCTCTACTTCTTGTTCATAAACATTTTTACTGAGCTGAGAGTATATAAATACACAAGACATAATCTTCAGAAATCTGTTAATGTTCCAGAAGCTTTTCTAGAACTTTTACCTTTAATAGAAGCTATCATTACCTTTCTCTCCACTTCTGATAAATGTTTTAAAAAGAAAAGCTCTGGAGCATAGTCTTCAGTGATAGGAAAAGCACCCCGAAAAGAGCCTGGGCACCAAGCTCTATCCCCTGTTGTCTCAGACTAGATCAAAAAGGCAACTGCTTTAAACAGCTTGTCCCAAACCCATTTTCTTCCCCCTCAGTCAGGACAAGTAATAATATCTTTATCCATATAGATTTCATATGCTCACCAAAATTCTCAAAGAGCAATAAAAAAATAAAAAGAGGTAATTTTAGAATAGTTATACTGAAATTAATCAATAGTTCTGTAACAGCCCAATGCCTGGGACATTTTAAGGCAATAAGATGTCATCTAAAGTCACAGTCTCACCATCCCCCTTTGCCAGCCTGCTGGTCCACCATCCCACCCCCAGCAGCCTGCCCCGGGCAGCCTGCCAGGGTGCAAACAGAACACCCGCAAGCTGAACCCTGAAGTCAGAGTTACGGCACAACAAAGGAGCGAGCTCTCTGGAAGAACAATTGTAGGAAGCTGTACATGCATTATATGCTACTTAAAAAAAAAAAAAAAAAAAAAAAAAAAAAAAAAAAAAGGAGAATAAAGCAGAAGCTTACCAAAAAACTCATCTAGGATTGCCCTAAAAAACTTTACCAGAAGTGAGATGCAATAAAACAACCTAAGAGCTCTGCACTTCAGCATTTTTACCCTCGAGACTAATCTAGCCCAGCTGTGGGGACTGAAGCCCATTAACAGGTAGATCAGGTGTGCTCCTGGAGCTCACCTTCCTACAGAGCTTCACCTGAAGGGAATCTACTTAACCACACTGGAAACACCAGAGTTTATTTTCAAAAGTGCGTTCCTCAACTAGCTAAAATGTTGGCGTGAACTAAACCATATTCACCAAAGGACATAATGAAATTAATATTGAGCCTGCTAATAATGAAACAACCTCACTTCAAAAACTTTTCAGTATTCAACTTTTACCTATGAAATCCTTTCTGCTCAGTATAAATGCTTAAAAACCACTTAGGATCTGGAGCTACTACTGCCTGCCAGCTACAGCCTGTCCTCAGCACAGCTCAGGCACCTCACAGGGAGTCTCCTCAGGCTCAAACCATCACCTTAGGATGGTAAGTCCAATCTTAGAAGGCTAAATCAAAAATGCCACTGCCCCAAAACACTTAACTTCCTCAGATGGATTAAATTTGTTTTTCAAAAAGTGGTAAATGGAACTTCGTTTCAACAGGCATTAGGTCAGATCAGGTATGGTTTACATCACCATCACTTCACACCAAGTCACAAAGTAGATGTAAACACTGCATAATGTGGCTCAAGACACCTTCACAGAAATAATCACGCCATCAGGTATGCTCTAAACCCAATCTGTATTCCCCTACCATCTCAAAGCACACAGAGGTGCAGCCCAGTTCGGTGCTGAACAGCAGCCTGGAGCTCTCTCCACCGGGATCCCTCAACCTCCACCCACACCCCTTAAATCAGCCCGCGATGTGAGGTGACCCACCTCTTAACGAGACTCAGCAACACCCCGGCTGATTATTAGCGAAGGATTTTAACAATTAGTAACTCAGCAGGTTTACTCTCTTACTGTACCTGCTGCAAGCCTGGAGTCTTTTCTGGAGTACCCTTAAGCTGCTGCGGGCAGAAATGTAGCTATTTCAAAACTGAATATTCTATTTCTCTGTGTATAAAAAGCAAACAGACAAGCCTATGAAATTCTGGGTTTACCTTGTTGTTTAAAAAAATAAGTAAATATTTCACCCTAGAGGTTGAACTATTTTCCACCTCTACAGATTCGGAATATATGTTCTCTCATTTGACTTCTCTTTAAGAGGAACGAAAGGTCTCTACATGAAATTTCTGTAATCAGTTGTAAGGATACATTTTAGTTTTGTACACAGCTGGCATAAGAGCAAGATTAAGATTACTCACTTTAAACCATTAGCATTTCTCGCTCTAAAGAACACAAACCCAAAGACAAATAATGGCATGGACAGTCAATAAAGGCAAAAGTTTATACACAGCTTTATTAAAGCACCTGTAGCCATATAAATGATAACATGTTCTGACTACCCCCACAATTTCAATATGGGAGCACAAAAAATTTATTTTTTTAACTTATTTTTTAATTAAAGTTATTTCTAAGAGCAATCAGCTTGAAAAAATATTTTTTTATTACAGGGGTGTGTATCAACCTTTTAGGTCAAAGAAAACTAAAGTTAGAGTATTAGATGTTAATGCAAGAGACATTGCTGCTTTAAAGAGCTTTAAAACACAATCACTGAAGCACCTTCTCCTGTGGTTATATACAGAGATGGGAAGCCAGGGGATTAGGTAAACCCTACTCAAGTCCCTAATATGATGTTTAAGGCCAACGCTAAAAAGAAGTAACAGGTACCTGGCTTTGCGCTGTTATGTTTGTTGACAAACATCTAAATAAGGGAATAAGTTTTCAAGAACAATAATACCTCTTTCTGAAACCATCTGAAATTATCACTGACTCTGAAATCAAACTCCTTATTCAGAACTTAAATATAAATGTTGGTGTCTGAACAGCTGGTTTGTGCAAGTGTTGACTCAAGTTCCACGTATTAACCTAAACAACTGCTGTGTGAATTTTCTTTAGAAGTTATGCGTAACTTAATAACAAATACAATACCATCAACTGGAGATCAGAAAAATCAAATGTTTTTTTCTTCCGCACCTGGAATGACATCTTATCATTCAGCAGGCAACTCAAAGATACCCATTTTTCCTATAGTACATATCATTTAAGTTAAAATTAAAATTGTATCACTTCAATCATACATGCGGAGTCAAATCTCCACACTTTGGACAGCACTTTCCACTTCTAGTAAATTAAAACTTTATTATATCCTAGGGGCACATTCCAACAAAGCAACTAAAATTATTTTTGCAAGTATCAAAACTGTGAAGTTTTTAGTGTTGTTTTCTTTCAGGAACAACAGATCTATAATACAAATTCTGCTCTTCCAACTTATAAAAAGACAACACCACAACTTACACATAAAAGGCAGAGTCAGAGGAGGAAAGCCAGCGTTTAGTCAGTTAAAATTTTCTTAAACCAAAAACCAGACCCTCTCTCAATCAAAGACATCATTCCTTAAGCACATAATCCACGTCTCGCTCAGAAAAAAAACAGTGCAACGTAACACATGGTGACTATAACCTTATCCTGCAGAGAGCAGAAAAAGAACATTACAGTAGAGGACACAAGGAAACAAGCATGCATTATGGCTGAGAGCCTGAAGTGATATGAAAATACTGTGAGCATAAAGCTAGCAGTCCACTGATTCTGATGCTGAAGGAAGCCTTTGGATATAAATGTGTTGGAAATATAAGAAAACTAACACAAAAAGTTGCTAAAAACTTGCCACATAACAAAATCAATTTATCAGAAATGTCCTCACAGGGAAAAAATGTTTACACCACATATAGCCAGACCCTGCAATATTTTCTCCTAACTAGGCTGGGTTTATGATTAAAAGGAAAAGGAAAAAAGAGGTGGTTTTCCTTCAATCCTTAAAATGCAAGCAGACTTTACCAGCTTCCTTATGAAACAATATTTACAGTACAATAACCTAGAAAATGTAGAAACACCACACAACATCTGTCTGTTGAGCAGCAAACTCGCTTTCAAGAAAGCGGTGTCAAATCACTTGTAGCCGAAGGATCTAAAAGCATCTGAAGTGCTCTCAACCAGCTACGGCCAGTACAGGTCAAAGAGGCTAGTAACCTGTTTCAAGTCATTTCTGTCCAGCAGGATACCCATGCATAATCACTAAAATGAGTTTAACAGAGTTCATACTAGAAAAAAATTACAAAGTGCTTAAAAAGAATCACTCACATATTTCACTTGATTATTGTAGCATTAAGGTCACCATTTGCAAATAGTTTTTTTAAAAAGATGTATCTGTACTAATGTTTTCCCTATACTTAAAATAGAAAATGAATCCAACACCAGGAGTGCTGGAGTTAATCTTATTGATAATAGCAAATTAGAGTGAGTCACCTTTTTAGTTTGACAGAGACAAACCATTACAAATAAATGTAAAAGATACCATGAAAAATGAATGAAATATAACAAGAAAGAAAATGCCAAATATTTCGTCAGCATTTGCTTGGACAAAGGGGAACCAAACTATTACAAATGTATTCCTCGATGTAGAAAAAGCAATAGAAATGCCACACAGTAGACCTGTATCTAACAGCTGCAGTGACAAGCCACTCGAATGCTCGCCCTGTGGTTGCGTTATGCTACAATTGCTTACCATGTTACAGTATTTCTCAAAACTCTTCTGGCCTGGTGATGAGATTGGTCTTTTTTTCTCCGTTATATGCTAGCAGTTCTGATATTTAAATCAGGTAGTGAAGCTAAGGGCATGCAAAAGGATTTCCAGGACACCTGGATGCAGCTGCAAACGCGTCTCTGTCCTGCAGGTGATCCACGGGGTGAGGGACCTCTGCCAGTTCCACTAAATGTGGACTTACTGCGGCTCTGAAAAAAGAGCCGATATTTTTCATTGCACATCAGCTTGCAGGAAAGATGCCATGATATGCTATCGTCAGTAGTTCAAGCACCCAATTTTTTTTATTTCCAAGGGGGACCTGGCAGACGGTGTAAGTCTTAACTGGAATGGAAACGTACCTTGTGTCATTTTTAAATATTATGTTTCTAAGGTTGAAATCCCAGACATAATGGTCACAGGCCAAGTAAATACACCTTGCTACAATAAAAGAAAAAAGCTCTTAAAAGCTTAAAATGTTAACATAAGACTAATTTGAAAAAAAAATCTGATTCATCTAGAACACTGTGAAGATCCAGGCCTGAGTCCAAAACCATTGAAGTTATGAGGATGGCCTCCCTCTACTTCAACAGGCTTTGGAGAACACTCTCCGTCTCTGTAACTCTCACATAGACAAATACATGCAATACATCACCTCAAAGCAAACTGAACTCAACACATTTCAGTGGCAGCACATTCATTTAAACAGAGGCATGCATACTATATATGGGAATAAAGTGTTGCTCTCAGAGATGCAAACTCAACGTATTCTCAGGCTATAAATATCATCAGGATTCAAAATGGGCCTTTCCTGACCAACACATCTCTGACAGCCATGGAAGATGGGTGTCTTGCTTTCCCATTTATTCATCCAGCTCTAGTATTGGTTAAAGTGCTAACAAACTTCTACTGCGTGCCCACCTTCCCCTGTCACCCGAGATGGCCTGTGTGCTGTAAAAAGGGTGCTCATACTTACAAACCATGAGGTCTAATCTGGAATTTGTGTATTTAGCCCCGTGTAAAGTTGGTTTAAATGTCAGCCTACTCTTGGGATCTAACAGTGTTTTGCACTCACTTTGCAGGCTGGGTAGAAGAGTCATGCATTGTAGTCCTGCGAGGAGCAGGGAGCTGGGGCTCGATGATCCTTATGGGTCCCTTCCAACTTGAGATATTCTACGGTTCTATGATTCTAAGCCTTCATCCATGTAGCAGCACATGAACTCACTACAGAAACACAGCATCTTATGATAGCTTTTTTAAGTGAAGTCTCTTTCCTTTTGTCACTGAAATGATATGTGGGGGAGAAAAGTATTTTTTAACCATTAACATCCACACATAACATTTCAGCAACCTTTCCCTTAGAAAGCCTGCACAAGCTGTATTCACTGTGTCCTTTGCAGACTTCTGATAATTCGGTAATTTTCATAATGTAAACCACATGATTTTACACAATGTGGCTAGGTATGTTTAATAGAACCAAAAGGATAGCCCATCCCCTAATTTCATCCAGAGTTACTTTAGGTTTACGTCTCACCAGGTTCTCTGGAACTGCTGTCCTACAATCTCACACTACAGAATGCCTCACTGCTGCTGAACTACAGCCTGACCTTGCCCAGGAGTTATTACCAGCCAACCCTGAAATTCGCATAAACTTTTGGCAATCGAAGTTGGATTCCACAGAACAGCCAAGCCAATCTCTGAAGGAACCCTGACCATCGCTCTGTATTCTACCTGCTGGTCAGAGATTACTGCTTCTTTTTAAGATTTGTCCCAGGAAGGACACTCGATGACTAAGATTCACGATCCACTTTCTTGCAATAGCACAGGACAGACATGGAACATCAATGCTTTTTTAATTATAATCATTAGATCCTTTCCCTGCAGAGATCAAATGTAGGACTAGCACGCTCTAAATTGTCAGCGTTTCTGTCTCTGGGGCTGTAAACTGCCCTCATTCTGCATTCAGAAATCCCACCACATCAAAACTGCATATATAGATCATTGTTATTTAAAAGCTTTTCATTCCCTATTACAGGCATTTCTCCTGTTCAGCTAAACTGGAAAAAATTGTGAAATCTAATGGTTTCCAACCAGCATTTATAGATTTGCAAATGCGTGAGAGTTGCAAATTCCTTCCGAGCACAGATTTTCTCCTTAAATGTATGTGTTGCAAAGCCTTGAAAATAAGTATGATACTGCATCAAAATAACATTTCAGTTGAGATTGTTTGGTTTACAGCTTAAATCCTTGTCCATACATTTTCTTTTCTGCATGCATAACCAATTTTAGCATGAGTTTATAAAATCTGAAATCCATTACAAGCTCCAGAGAGCCGAAAGTGTCATCTTTTTTTCACAGCAGGGGGGAAACAGCAGCACACACCTCTCCGTAACGGTGCCTTTTTCGCTTGTAGAAAAACCATCTGCAAAGAGCTGTGAGTACCTTTTCTTTCAGTCCTTGACCTCTCCACAACGTCCATCTCTCAACTGGCAACCTGTCTGGTGGGACGCTCACGCTGTAATTACGCGCAGACCACCTGACAGCCATGAGACAGGAACGCTTCAGTGCCTGGAGCCAGGCTGCGCATGTGACTAACGAGCGAAATGCGTTACAGTCCGCCGCTAATCCCTTGAGCCTTCCAGTTGTTCATACGCTTCGGCTCGGTACATCTTTGAGAGAGTCAAGGTGAGGTTTCCACATACAGATTTAAATGAAGGGATCGCCTGCGTTACCTGTCCACGCGTGCCTTCTAATATCCTCTCATACTTTTCTCAATAGCTAAGTGCCTTGGTTTGAGTTTGTGTCTTTAATTTTATTTGGAGAGGAGGTTTATGCGGGTATTGTTAGGGAAGTGACTGCCTTTGGGAGAGCCCGTTTGGTAGAAACGCTGCTTCTTTTGGCAAAAACTGAAATTGTTCCACTTAGACATTTTAGAGGTCTGGATGAAAATTCTTAACATCTCAAAGAAGATTTCTGCAAATACTGTACTTCCAATAAAATTTTAGTTTTTCTGTTCAAAACAAATGGGAATGTTGATGGGTTTCTACTAACCAAATCTAGCACTGTATATTTTACTAAAACTTCCAAAATATGTAGACCAGCATGAAGGAAGACTATTACGGCTGTGATTTCAGGACAGCAACCGCCATCTATGATCATAATGTCATATCATTTTATATGTATATGACTCCTAGGTTGAGGCAGGGCGAAAGGTCTTCAAAACACTGAAATCATTCCAATGGGAGCACAGCAATAAGGATACGTTCTACCTGCTAGAGCCTTAAGGCATAAGGTACATAAGGGGTACCACTCTTTGGGGAACCAAGGAGCAGTGATACAGGGTCCAGTATCACACTCTTCGAAAGGGTATTTCATTCTGCACTGGCCAGCTTCAGGAGGCGGCTGTGCCCCAAGCTTGTGCTTTCTCATTCCACTGCACCTTCTTCTTGTTTCAGAGTTCGTTCAAAGCCAAAGCATAGTATCAGATAATGTCAGTAGAAAATGCCCTTCAGGAGCACAGAAAATGCAGTAGCAGATCCATATAATCAAAAGAACTACAGATTGTATAATACGCATTTAGCCACTATGTGTAGCGGTGTACTTCATCACGAATATTTATTTTATTTTCTGTCATTTCCAGAAACAAGAGCAACTAACGGTGTCAGAGTCCAGCCCACTGAATTTCAATCTCACATTCTACACAAACAGGAATGAGTTGGTCCGGGGACAAAGAAAGAGCAAAGAGAAGACAAGTTCTTTAACAATACCTAGGCATTCCTAAAAATGTAGATGTAAGCACCGAGGTGAAAACCAGCATTTGTTAAGTCTCTGCAACACAACTTAGCTAATTTTGGAAGAATTACATCTAAAATTATATACTATATTAAATAAAGGAGTATGAGGTCTTCAGTTGCAATGACTCTCACATTACATGAAACACAGACAACACAGGTCAAGATTTACATTTTTTTTTTTGACAGATTTCAAAAAGTGCCATCTCACAAAGCAAGCATAGAGTATAAAAATCCTAAAACTTCAGCAATCATTTTTAGTACATTATTAATATTAATGTTCTATTCATATATGATGACATAAATTGGATATGGAATTTTAAGGGGCAACATTTATCATTGTTACCAGAAGTTTTCATACTCTTGACTTACAGTATCTTGACTTTCTTATCTCCGAGAAAAAAGAAGAAAAACTGTAGTGAAATTTCATACCAAGGTGTTAAACTGTTTATATCATGGTTTTAAATTCCAACCTTCAAGTCAATGAGTTAAGGAGGGGGGAGGGGAAAAAAAGAAAACCAAACCACATTCTAAATCTTTCTACGGAGCCATTAAAAAGTGTTACATCCCAAAATCAAGTTGACAGTCACTGACAAATATGAGGAATACAATGTTGTGCTTAGAATATAGCAGGGGAAAAAAAGAAACTTTTTGCAGCTCCTTGCAATAACATATAAGGACATGGGTGTTAGCACAGTAACTCTATGATTTATTCTCGTGTATATGTGAATTGTTCAATAAGAAGCCACAGGAGGTAGACATGAGAACAATTTCTCTTAGCTCACTCTCTGGAACCTTCGTTTATGTAGATGGTGAGACGACGTTGGATAACCCAACTCTGCTACAACCTGCCGAGCAGCAGAAGAGGCAGCACAGGGAAGAAAAGGTCCTAACATGAAGAAAACTTCTTCAGTCCCGCAGTAGGAGGAGCTACTTCTTGTAAAATTGCTTTTGCTAGCAGGTCCGATATAGTCAACGTAGCACATATATGCATTCACATTTTTCACCAGCAGCCTCAGCAGCCTTTCCCAAGTTACCATGCAGCACAAAGCATGTGTTTGATAACAGCCAAGTTTAAGACGTTTCCCAGTTGTTACTTCAGTCTTCCTTTATAACCCTAAATTCTAGATAAGTGTTTTGCAATAACTGGTTACTCCTTACACACAGAGAATTCCCTCCAATTCCCTTTTTTAGCACGTAAGGAATGCAGGATCAGCCCTTGAAAGTTCTTCACCAGAGGCTTGAAAACCCTTGCAAGTGGAACAATACAATCTAAAAAGAGACGTGTATCTCCCCCTACCTGCAGAGTCCTTCATCCTCCTGCCCCAGGGAATGACATTCATGGGCATAGCTACTTCAGGTCTCAAACATGAAATAAACTCAAATCTTACAACCTGACATAGCCGCAGTACGTCAAATCATTCAGACTGGAAGTGCTGGAACCCCTCAATGAAACCTGTTATTTGGTGAGCTGATACATTTAGCCTGAGAGGTTTAAAGATTATCTGGATGTGCCTTTCTGTACTGGTTAAGAAACGAACGATCTGCTTTAACTGACTATGTCCCAACAGTGGACATTCAGACCAACAATACCCACCAAGACACCATCCATAAGAAGCCTGCGTACAACTCTCTAACTTTTCATTCTCTCAAGAAAAGAAGCACGACGTGATAACCTGTAGGATTTTCTTTTTCGTCAAGATCCCTGATGGTCCTTGCAGATTTGTCTCATCATGTGGAGAGGAAAATGCTACATACACACAGAAGAAACTGAAGGTAAGTCTTAACCACCCACCCATTCTTGAAAACCGCCTTTTACTGTTGCAGGAGATGGTATTTTACAAGACACGCTTATTATCACAAATTCATTTGAGCTTTGTCATCATACCTGGCTAGCACCTCTCTGAGAAAGTTCAGGTTTGGTTTTGAACAAAATAAAAAATGCCTATAGAGAAGCGATATTGCCTGGTAGGTTTCATGAAGCTTAAGGTTGAGTTAAAAGCTTTTATTTATTCTTTATCTCTAGCAGTCACTTCTTCCACAGATAGGCCAAGTTCACTGTAACCATTCCACTTCCACCTGGAATGTGGAGGTCTGCCTAGGCAATCCGAACTGGATGCCTACCTCGCTAAACCCAAATACACAAACAAACAAACAAGTACCGTAACTTCTCACACTCTTAACTTTGTTTCTGGTTTCCCCGAAGTGTTAGATCCTTCCTACAGCTGGGTTCTGCGCTGTATCAAGCGTGTTTAGGGGGGAGGGGACAGGAGAAAGGGGAAGACAGCTCACTGTACGTCAAAGCAAGCCAGCAACCTAGCAACCATATATTAAAAGGTGTGTGTGTTTTTGTGGGTGTCTGTGTGCCAGGAATAACTGAAGCAGATATTATTCCATTTGTAATCCAAAAAATGTGAAAAGGGAAGGGGAGAAACTCCAGCTGCTGCTCTATTTTGGGGTCTGTCAAAATCCACTTTCACAAATACAGAGTCTTAACGCTTTCTATCCCATTCATCTTAACAGAAATGAAAGTCTGGACCTGAGCAAGTCCTCAGCTTTGGTTTGAAAGAGACCCTTCAAACCAGGCGCCGACCTTACTTCACAGACTACACCTTCTTCCTAAAATGCAAAAATCAAAGGGGCAGGGAGGTTGCCTCAAAGATTTCGCACTTAGGTTAAAACGATATTAATCTAGTGTGTTACTTACAAATGCACTAAATAATCCTAGATATCTACATTTAATTTATCAATCAGAAGCGTCCAAGATTCGTGGGGAGTGAAACTAGCTTTAAAAAGACTTACTTGAGTGAGAAGTTTACCCTTTTAATTTTGCCAAAGTTTCTCATTCCGTAAGAGAATTGAGAGTTTAGATCAACAAATAAACACTCCCACCCTGCCACCGTAT
>NW_009260182.1:3623405-3623868 GCF_000687185.1 Egretta garzetta | reverse complement strand
CGACCACACTCCCCACGTTGCGGCTCCCAACAGCCGGTGGCGAGCCTACCGCAACAGCAGACAGCGCACTGCCATCCAAAACCAGCCCTGGGCATCTCCTCCTGTGCCACCTCGCCCAGGTGTCTGCTCCTACTCCTCCTCCTCACCACCAGCACCACCGCACCAAACCATCACCGGCACTAGGAGGGGAAGGGGAGGGGGAGTTACCTTGTTTTTGACCCCGCAGTGGCAGCAGACAGTCCACAGGTACTTGAGGGTCCTCCACAGCAGGATGATAAACAGTCCCCCAAAGAAAGTGACCATGGACGAGGCGAGGAAAGCCCACCACATGCGCTGTCCGCGGCTATCGCAGGGCACCTCCATGGTCACCGGGATGATGAGCGCATCCATCTTGGGCACATTGACGGGGGAGGAGGACGAGTCTGTGTTGAGATTGTTGGCGTTGATATTGTTACTCATTCTA
>NW_009260182.1:3615019-3621912 GCF_000687185.1 Egretta garzetta | reverse complement strand
CCGGTCTCCGGCCGGCCCGGGAGAACACCGCGAACGCACCGCAGATCGCTGCGCATCCCAAGAACCTTCCCGAGATCAACCCTCGGAAATACAAATGGCAATTTAGCACACTAGAGAGGGAAAAAAAATCCGGCAAGAAAATCTGGATAGTTGTCTCCTGCTTTTTTTGGGGTTTTTTTTTTTCAGATTCCCATTGAAAAGCAGAGGAATGTATATCGATATACTTAGCTAGCTATTTGTATTTATATATACATGAAAATCTCCATTTGGCACGTGGTCTGCTCACCCGGTTCTCCGCACAAAGTATTATGCAGATCCTCGTGACATCTTTCCGAGGGTACAATACAACAGCCTATGTGTGTGTGACATTTCCCCACCCCACCTAGTCCCTACGCGTGCTCCAAGCCACCGTTACGAAACGGTAATCTTTTAACCTTTACTAGTAGTAGTTCCTGTTTCTGCACCTGCTGCGGGTTTGTTTATTTTTGTTTTCTCCTGAAGGGACAGTAATGAGATTTTATGAGTTCTCACAGCTTTTTATGGGGCTCGCTAACCTGCTCGCCTCCGCTTCTTTGTGCAGTAACACCACCATTTGGCTAACTTTGTGAGTTGATCGTGGTGTCTCACTCCAGTCTGTTCCTCCAGTCTGTTCCTTCAAAAGAGGGCTTCCTTTTCCAAGAAGGGATGAGTAGAGGCCCCTGAACAGAGAGAGCATTAGGCAACAGTCAATAATGCAGAGGTATACACAAGTGAGAAAATATTCCATTACTGTTTCCTGGAGGAAAACTCTCAGTTGCGTGGTGCACCTGAAGCAGCCCGTTCCCAGGAGGCTGTAGTAAGAGGGAATTAAGTCAGGTTGAAAAGAAACCGCATGTCACAGCAGCCGCGTTGCAACCCCAGACTGTGCTGCCACAGCAGCTACCCCTTCCTGTGTCCTCCATTGCCAACCCTCCCCACAGCCAGAAAGCCACCTGGGCCACAAAGCGTCATCGTGACAGGATCGCACACCTTGGGACCTGGGCTCAGAACCTGGTCCTGGTGGTCATTTGCTCTGCGTTTCTGGGTTGGTGTTCAAGGAGTACTCCTTTCACAGCCGCACGCGTACCGAGACATCCTTTTATCCGTCAGCAAACACCAGGAGTGGAACAAGGGCAGGAGAATCCTAACGCAGCCACTTGATGTCTGATCTTCAGAAGTGCCGGGTACTTACAGGTGCTCTTACAGCTAATGGAAGCCACAAGCCCTTTGCACCTTTGAAAGACCTGGGCAATGAACAGCAGTAGCACAGCCCGTCCCAGGGAAGGCTTCCGCACGGTGGAGTTTCTTCTGTATCCTGGTCTGGTAGATAACAAGGGCTGGGTCTCTGAAGCCGTGGATGTGGCATATGCCGTCTTCTCTTGCTGTTGTCTGAGAGGGCCCGGAAGATTTGGCAGACAGGCTGCAGTCTGAAAGCCTTAGTTTTCTCACTTTATACCTTCAGAAGGTATGAGTTAGAAAGTATGTGTTTGACCCCGTGTTTGACTCATTTGCAGCTGAGTGCTGCAGAATTGGGTTTATGAGCACTCCACATGCAAACGGGACCGTTAGGCACCTCTAAAATAGCATCCCCATAACACGGTACCCACAATTACAAAGGATGGCCATAAAGAAAAATTCAAACTAAAGCAAACCAAGTGCACTGAAGTATACAGACCATACTTTAAAATAATTTAAACTGCTTTGAATGTATTTACACAACATTTACACGCAGATTTGGACAGGGGTAGGAGACTTACTGAGATCACTTGTAAAAAGCTGATTTTAAGTTCTACTCAAAACCTATTCATAAACCAATCAACACATACATTAGGAGTTCTAGGTTATACATTTCACACTATGTACCCGGGGAAAAACCTTTCCTGTTATCTGTATAAACAGAACTCCTCTTACTTATACAAATAAGTCTCAGTTCTACAAATATTTACGATGAAAGTCACAGACAAAGGTATGCTTGCTGGTATCAGCTGGCGAGTCTTGCATTACCAGTGAAAAGTTTGCTTAGTAGGAGTTATCTGCTGAAGACAAAGCATATATAAAGTAGGCAACTTTGTATTTTATTCCCCGATTCGTAGATAGAGACGCAAAATGACACTTGAATGAGAATCACTCCAGTTAAGTACCATTTGAGCTTGCTCCTTTATGGAGAAGGAAAGGCCTGCTTTCTAGTGGAGGTTTTATAAAGCGGAGTTTGAAAAAGCACACCGGAGATGCACGCATCATTCCCTGCGGCAAGAACTGCATTTCATGCTGCCTTCAGACCGAACAAGGTTTTCCAGGTCTCTTTCCTGGAGAGATCTATTCTGAGCAAACACAAACCGTGGGCAGATTAGTTTTCAGAATAGTTTTCTAGGTAACATTTCAACACAAGAGCTCAAAATGTACTTATTTAACTGAATAATATCCGCAGAACATAAGGAACACTGTGTTTAGCTGTGTTTTTCCTGTTGCTACCCTATAGCATAGGCCGGGACACAATCATGCCAGCTCGACATAAGTCCGGAGGGTTTGGTCCCAGAAAGCGGTATTTTAGCAGCAAGGAAATGACTCCTCTTTGTGTAAAACAGTTCCCTCTTGTGGATATTCTGTGTACAGTGTCACAGACAAAGTATTTAAAATATTCATCAAACCTGCATCTTTGCAATTAAAAAACCCCCCTCCGTTCAGCAATGATCTCAACGCACAGGACAATCTTGGGTTTAGCAATTAAATATACAAGTAAGGAAGAACGAGCTATTGCACTTAATCAGATATAACACCTGCAAAATTGCTCATTATCAATAACAAATGATTTAATTAAGTGCAATAAACATAACAAAGCTAAAGAAAGTTGCATAACTGTACCTGTACGAGTCAAGTATAAATCACAGTGAATTTTTTTTATTTTGCTTATATGAGAAAACCTTCTGCACGTTCCAATAAAGAAAACCACGATTAAAAAAGAAGGAAGACATACACTACATAAACAAAGGAGACAATAACGGCAGAACAGGCAGGGTTTCCAAGGGTCCATGTGCTCAGTACTGAAGACAGAGAAGCTCTTTGGAATGATAAATCTTTCAATTAAAACTAAAGAGTCCAAGCAAGCAAGTGGCACAGTATTGCACCGGGGATTCATTTGGCACGACAGTTTAAAAAAGCATGTGAATGGAGTAACAGTGTAGGATTTATATGTTCTGTAAACGATGACTACGTTACACGAAAATACTTTTTTTCTTAAGAAATTAAATGTGAGAGAATAAACACGTACTCCCCAGTTTTTCCAAAAGGCTTTTGGTCTGAGTCTGAGGAAATGATAGAAAACAATTGCATGGTTTTATCCTGAGCGAAATTACATCTCCAAAAGGTTAAAAGCCTTTTTATACCAATGTACCATAAACTCGTTTGCCACAGCTTGTTTGTTTAATGGTTATATATAAAACCTTCCCATTTGATTAAAGGTACAGAGCAAATGTTGAACAAGCAGCTTAAGGTTCTGTAAAGGTAAATACTTTTCCAAGGTAAAAAAGTCAAAGTTCTAACAATTAGGTATGTATTTACTCTCTGCAACACCAGGCTGCAGGTCGCTACGTGAACAATCCCTGCTCGGATGCGCTGTTGTTACCTCATGTGATAGTTAGGCCAGCATAAATAATTGCTATTTGCGACCAACAGCCTCCTCCTTTACATTTTTCTTGTCCCCTTAGAACATGCTGTTGGCTTTTATGGAACATCGGTAGCTGTGGCAGAGCAAGAACTTACACACAGAAGTACAATAAAATAATAATGGTTTACTAGTCAAGGGGCTAGATCTGTATTCCTGAGGTCAGTGGGGCATTTGGTCTTCAAATGATGGAAAAACAGTATCAACCAGACTTAACATGTAATCACAGATGTCTTGCATAATTAACTCTGAGCCTCGCTTAATGCTGTTCCTCACTCTTCCTACTTTGTCCTAGGAGAAGAGTGAAAAAAACCACATTGGTAGTGATTAGATGGGTATAGGAAACAAAATTGTATCATGAAATAATTCTGGGGGAAGATCCCGTGCTGATGTAGAACACACGTAAGCATGGATCCGCTGTCCTTGTCTTAAAGACTCTGAAGAGGAAATATTTGCAAGAGTTGATAGTAATATGCACACAAAACTCGCCTGGCTGCATATAACTGTATATTTGCATATGGCAAATTATTGTCTTTAGCATTTGTTCTTTTCATAGAATTTAGTCAAACTATTTCAGGGCACATTTATCGAAAATCCTTTTTAGCTTATTTTGCATCTACCCAATCCCTGCTCAAAGACCAAAGTACATATTTAGCATGATAATATATTGCACTCTCTAACACCTTCTTATCAAAGCACTTTGCAAATACGAATACATTCAGCTTCATCACATCTCTCTGTAACCGTATACGTGAACACTATTCTTGGCAGCGAGGTTACGTAACGATTTCCTTGAATTAGTTAAAACTTTCGTATTGAGATCTATTTTGGCACTTAACCCTGGCAAAATCCTCCAGCTGGCAGGACAAAGACATATCTCAGCAGAATGCTTTAATGGGTCACTCAGTCATTCAGAGTGATCATCTCCAGAGTGCTGGAACCCTTGCATTCAATCCAGCCAAATAAAATATTGAAGAAAATCCCTTGTTCATGTTAATCCATACAGTATGAATAGAAATTTAATACAAATTAGTATTGCAAACATAGAGTATTTGCCTTGGACTTTTTTTTTATAAGGCGATTCTCAGATATCCTTGTATTTTGTTTAATAGTTAGACCTGACCGTACCTCCTTGTCCTCATTTTCCTCCTACCAAACACCCTGAATCACACAATATTTGGTTAGATGTGATATTTCTTGCCAGTAGGACCACTTATTGGAAAATGAGTATGGTTTGTGCATTAATGGAATGTTAAGAAGACCTAGCTAGCATCTGAAAAAAGGTGACAGCAGAAATGATAACTTCAGGAACGATATTAATTAAGTCATATTATATCCTCTGAGGTCTGTAAGTGCATTTAATAAATATCAATCCACACACTTAAAAGCACTCTTGACTCCTGCGAATCAGAGCCTGTTTCTTACTGTTTGTACTAATGATTTTTCCTTCCAGTCAGGGGGTTTGCCACAGACAAGAAATAGGAAGATATCAGGGGGCATTCTGAAGACAGAAGAGTAGCAACCACTTTTAAAATGCAGGAGATGATACAGAAGTAGCAGTTAAACAATGCATCAAAACAATACCCAAAACAAATCAAATAAAGAAAAAGACCTTTAAAATGTTCCTCTTAAACCATTGGTTCCCCTTTTTCTGAGTGGGCCTTGATGTCCATCCAAACCATCAAGAGAAGCAGCAAAACCTTCACCTGGTACTGAACGGTAATGAGCAAACAACAGAAAAATAAGTTATGTGAAGTGGTGCGCAAAGAGCTGCCCCAGAAGCAGGGTAAAAGGTCTCTGACTTTGCTTTGTGTTGATTTTGTTGGGTTGTATCAAATCAAGACAGCACCATCACCCTGCAAACATACCGGTGCAATGCCAGGACTTCCTTCTGCACCACTTTGCAACTTTGTTTTGTGGAAGCAGCTCTCCAGTTCTTTGTACAAATATTGGCATTCTTCAGTCCTTCCAGATAGACCCAGAAACTTCTAATGGAGGAATACAGCAAATATTATAGCAGTACAGCAAATATTTAAGTCCTCTATGTGCCACCATCATGAAAACACAAAGCGGCATGTCTCCCATGCCTTGGTGCAGTTTCCAACAGCAGTGTTCCCGCTGTGGCTATGACCACTAGCTACAAACAAAGCATTCCCAAACTACTCAGGTAT
Organism: Egretta garzetta; assembly: GCF_000687185.1. NCBI lineage: Eukaryota > Metazoa > Chordata > Aves > Pelecaniformes > Ardeidae > Egretta > Egretta garzetta. Next base: position 3,616,062 of record NW_009260182.1, on the reverse strand, counting down.
TGCCATAATGATCGCAAAGACCAATACTATTTTTTTTTAAAATGTAATTCATTTGGAGGACTAAATTATTATTATCTCATCTTTTAATATTTTTCCACTCATTGTACTTGATATCTTGCATACTGGAAATGCGTAGGCCAGGTAGCTTTATTCCATTGCTTCTAGGAACCTTTTGGCTTTGACTCTAGAACCTTCTAAGACATGACTCAAAGGGAAGGGAGAGGAAAGAAGTTTCATTGTAAAATATGATACACCTAAAGATGCTTGAGTAAATCTCTTTTAAAGATTGCATTGGGCAATTCTCTTTTCAGTCCAGCAGCCAACTTTGCCACGTGGCACTTGCAGAGAGATGCTGCTGTCAGAATCGGAGCCCCTGCAATGGAAGCGCTGCCAGTCATTCCCGAAACCAGCCACCAGCCTTAATGTACTGTAGGGCTCCAAAGTCTGTGGTGTGCGATTTTAAAAACATCACTTGGGGAGCAAAGTAATAGTAGCAGGACTGTACTGCTGCTCTATTCCAATTAGGCCAATGGCGATTTTCATAAAAGTCAGCTAATTGTGAAAAACAAAGAAAAATGTGAAGATGTATGCGTACTGAAACCAGACACTGAGAAAACCAGCTCTGAACACTAGCTAATTTAATGTCCACCAGGTGTAAATCTGTTTAATGCTGAAAAATCAGACATCAGGTATACTAAAAACATAAAGTGGAGACCGTATGTTTACAAGCAGCCACTCCATTTATTTGCAGCTTATTGTGACACTTACACTTTGTTCTCCCCAGAATATATTCACATTTGGGAACTGGGTGTTTATTTTTGACAATAACCTCAACATAATTTCAGGAAGAGCAGTTTTTGCAATGATCTGCTTTGCTTTCTTGTCTCTCACGCTTGTCTGGAACTGAATAGCTGAGAAGTGGAAATTTGCAACTGAAAATAAATTAGAACAGAAATAAATCAGGACCACTTTTATCATGAAACATCAGCCCATACAGTAAGGTTTGAAAAGCTGAATCTCAGCATAATCAGAAGACACTCTTT
>NW_009260182.1:3529360-3614991 GCF_000687185.1 Egretta garzetta | reverse complement strand
CATAAGCGCATATCCACCAAGGAGTTTTTCCAATAGGAGGAAGAGAGAAAATCCAGTTAAGTCATAATCCTCCAAAATGCTGAGCGTTCCTGCTTTGATCCAGCAAAGCATTTAAACAGGTGTCTAATGTTATGCACAAGTAATCTCACGGAATCCTGTAACCGAGTCACATGTTTAAAATTAAGCATGTGTTTTAGGTCCAGGGTGACAAGGCTCAGCACCTTGTATGATTAAGTGACTAGTAAGCTGAAGAGGTTGTGTAGGAGTCATGTCCTTAATTGCTTGCTGACTTCATCAGCGCTTATATCTTACTGAGGTCATATTTGCTAGTGAGCAATATAAAGGTGACCTTTAATTCCAAAATGAATATAGCTTTAGGATTCCCTTTCCTAGTTGGAACTATATGTCCTTCAATTAACAAAATAATGAAATAATAATACCCAATGTAGTCACGATTTTGGAAGGATAACTGACATTATTTTTTGTATTCCTGATAAAAGATGAACATTTGGAACACTATTCTAAAGACATAATATTCTGTTTTCTCACTGATAGATCCAAACATGTCCTCTCACAAGTCAATGGTGCTGCTAGGGATCAAATATAAACCAGTAGTCACAGATAACGTGTCAAATGTCGGAGCTCTGCTAATGCAGCAGTCTTATATGCAGTACTAAGCCTGCAGCAGGTTATAGAACAAAGTACCCTCAGGCCGCATTCAAACTAATTGAAGTCAAGGCCACAATGAATGGCTGCCTTAAAAAGGCAGTATTTTCCAGCAGAGCTTATAGGGTTTTCTCCGACGCTAAATTCAGTGGACTGTTAGGATATTTAATGGCAACCAACAAAATGAAACTGCAGTTATGACCTCCAGCGGCAGCCTCTGGGCGCTATAATAATGGTGGGGTGAAGCTTTATTAATTGAATAGTCTCATATGCTGCATCGACTCATATTCATGGCTTTAATTTAATCTGATCTGTGGGCAGATCTTAGCTTATGTCGGGAAACAGGAATTAATTGTAATTCAATGTATGGTCAGAACTTATCTAAGTTATTTGGGAAGAGTCATGGATTGTTTGTGTCTTATGCAGTGGTTTTGCCTTAGAAGACAACTCTGTAGCTGAATCAATGAAAGATAGATGCGGATATCTAATAATAATTTATATGTGCATATCTAATAATAGTTAGACACAGGATAATTTGTAATCAGTGTAGCAATATCTTTGGGAAAAAGCGCAATAAAGCATCTATTTTCATAAATGTTCACAGGTGGATATCCTGCAGATAATTTTTAATAATTAATTAACATGCACTTTTAGGCAATGGAATACTAAATTGTATTTAAAAGTGGTACATATTAATCACAAACCTTCCACCTGGTTACCATCTCGGTTAAGTCCTATTCAAAGTCTCTGGCAATGAACTCCTGTGTATTTTATTACCTTATCTCACACAACAGGTTTGCCCAGCGTCTCCTTTACTCATTCACTGCTATACAGGTGATAATACATTATTGCTCATCTAACCTCAGAATGGGAGAAACAAATATATACAGCCTATTGACAATGGTGGTAGTTAGAATACTTTTAATTTTTACATAGAGCATTTTTACAAGTTTTATGGTAGTTGAACATAATCTGGTTTTCATAAATGATGGCTATTGCTTAGTGTGTATTATAAAGTATTACTTAGTATTATCAACACTTACTAAGCTTGTAATCAAGACTTTTTTTTTTCCTCTGAATTTCTGCAAAGTCTTATTTCAAGTGTTTTCTTTTTGTATCAAGAAATGGGTAACTTAGAATTTTTTAAGGTCTGTAAACTGATGAAGCTCTATAAGCATCTATGTCTCTTAGGATTAAGACAGGTGAAATAAAACGATGTGTGAAGTGTTTACCACCCACAATTAAAAAGATAACATTTTAAGTGCTAGAAAATCCTACAGCCAATTTAAGATTCTATAATACAGAATCACCAGTACTTCAGTGGTCTGAGTGTGGTCCTGGAGGAGCTCTAGTGGTGTGATATTCATTCGAATTTAAAGCAAGAAAAATTAAATTGGAATTTCAAGGATACTTATACTCGCTCCCATAGACAAAACAGGCTCACTACTAAGTTGCTTTCCTAGAAGGAAACTCACCTTTCTTACCTAAAAAAAAGTCCATAAATCACTTTCTCTTTTGCTTGCAGAAAGATTCAGCTATTTAGAGACAGGTAATCATGAGCAAATGATTTCCTAACTGCAACAGAGCAACAGGATGATGAAAGTTTGTCAAGGGCAGGTTAACATTAATACAAATAAATCCTGGTTTAGTAGACAGTATTTAGACAATACACTTCATTCATTGTACATCCAGTTAGTGCCCTTTCAGTGACAGGCACTGGCAACTAATTAGGGTGTGTTTAAATCCTGATGGATGTGTCAATGCCACACACTTCCGCGTGCATTGCAAGGATCACAAAGTAGTAGATATAGCCAGTTTTTTATCACTATCAATAAAGTGAAAGACATAACCTAGATTATGTTAAATTTTCTTTTAAAAAAGAGGGTTTCCACTGCCTTTTTTCACAGCTGGTACAACAACTGCTTTCTAACTCCAACTAAAACACACAGCCAACCTTCTTCAGTGGTTTACCTTCCCTTTTGTGAAAGAATTCCTGCCTTCCAGCCTCTAATAAACTCAGTATTAGCCATTTTGAAACATGTGTCATCTCTCCAGTCTTCTCTGGATTAATACCAGGTTTCAGGAAATACTAAAGGTAGTATTTCTTCTTTGGACAATCAGATCAGACTTGCTTTACCTACTTCAGCTTGCTCCAACTTCTTCAAAACTCCCATGCTACATGGTTCTCACCTTAGACTGATACTTCTGCAGTACAGAAATATCTTTTCTTTTCATCCCAGTCTAAGTATAATAGAAATATCCCAGTTCTGTAGTTTGTGAAACCCTCCAAGCTGAAGGATGAGATCCTTACGAACCCAAGATACTGAGGATAAAATGACTCATACCGAGGATAAGCTGTATGTTAGGAGTCAGTGCTTTTCCATAACTATACAAGGTGAGAGAAGACAGTTCTAGGCTTGGCCCTACTCAGCAACATCCAAACAGGGTATCCACGATGGAAACAGAGACTGAAGGCAAAAAGTTATTCAAGTCTGAGAATTTTTTCAAGTAGCTAGTTACAAAGGAAATGCAAGATGCAGGTTCAGTTATATCCAGATTTCTTTTTTGCAGTTAACTGCTTGAATATTCAGACTGGCTTCCTATTAAACTTAGATCCGTTGGATGTGGGTCAATGCACACACATTTCCTGTTATATTTTCCTCACGATGCCCAATATCTCTTGTATAATGTGTACGTGTTCTTGAAAACTAGACAGAGGCGTTTAAATCCCTTCTAAACCAGGCAATGTAACTATTACTAGAAAGTACTACAGATGGCTGACTAATTGAACCATGGAAAGCATTATCACACCATTTCTCAATTTAGAGCTCATTATTCATTTGAGTTCAATCTCATTTCATTACTCTTATAATTCCATATGAAATTAAAGTGAGTTTCAAATTTACATACCTGCGTGAGGTTATTTTTCAGGCTTCTGAACTACAGCTCATTTCCAGCCAGTCCTACCAGACCACTGAAAATGATTATTTATTTCTTTGCTTATTTTTTGAGGGTTTGGGATCATAGCTTAGTTATTAGAGCAGAAGCCCTGAAGCCAAGACGCACATGCGGCCTTGGCTCTGTGACCTTGAGCAAGTCACATGCACTCCCTGGGTTTCATGTTCACTTCTGTCCAAAGGGTATTATGGGGGTTAATTTTTCTACCACACTTGCAGAACTTTAGGTGAAAGCCACTGTAAAAGCTCGAAGTGTGACTTGTTAAGAATATATATACACACACATAGCTTTCCAGTTTATGTCTCAGGTACCCAGCATGGGGATTTGTATTTCCACAGAGCTGTGGGTCTTCTCCAATAAAACAGACTACAGCAGCTACTTATTTAAAGTTCTTTTGCACCAGATTAACTGAATGCCTGAGAGAATGATACTAGGTCACCTTCTTAAAATGGCCTGAATACCAGCAGAAGATTAAGAAATGGTGGGAGCAACTATATTTTGTTACACTGAAAGCATTACAAGCAAAGTGACATTCAGTGACAGATTGAATTGCATTATGATAAACTAAAAATGGCAGAGAGACTCAGTCCTTTGGAATAATAACTCTTGAAGTTTTTCCATTTTGATAATCAGTTGATTGACAGGTGGGGTTACAATAAGAAAATGGCCATGACTTTTAGTTAGGAAAAAAGCTGCATTGTGACCTAACATAGTTTCAGCCTTACAATGATCTGCAGCTCTGCTGGTTTTCATGAATCCTGGATCATTTTCTAAAAAATTACCTGATCCTTAACTTTCCCAGCAGTGGCACAAAAGCAGCTGTAACCAAATACTCATAATACCAGTTCATACGTGATATAGGAACACGAGCTCCCTTTCATCTGGCCAGGATACTTACAGTGCCAGCCTATAACTAATTGTTGCTGTGACTTTATTTAAGATCATGTGTGTTAAAATACAGCTGGAGTTCCGAGGTTCTCAAGGCCTTCATACCGTCCTTTTATGCAGCTTGTCTTTCCTCCTGAAGTATTGTAATGCAGAACTCCATTCTGTGGGTTACTTTAATAGCATTTATAGAAACATGCATCAGAGAGCAGTCTTTTGTGCATATTAGTGCGGGTGAAACAAGGAGAGGAATAGAAAATACCCAGGAGCAGACAAAGCTGCTAGTGGAAGCTTTAGTAGTAGAGAAACAAGCACGGGACAGTACAGTCCAAAGAAAGACAGGCAGAAAAGACAAGAACATCACTGAGTTTCCACTTCACAACTATGTTTGTATGCCAGGTTACTTTTCCGTATTTTCTGGCTGGTTTCCTACATGAACAAAAATGTTTGCAAAGTATAATCTCAAGGGTTTCTCTAGTTAAGGCAAGCAAGTACCAGTTTGTTGATAATGTACCATTTTATTTGAGTGGTGTGTCTAACTGATATGGAGTAAGTGATATTACTGGACTATTAAGCATGAGAATTTGCACTCTGTATTAAATTTCTAATATGCCTCTGTGTGTGTATTTTATGGGGTTTTTTAATGAAAGACATGAATGCAATTAAATCTTCGCTTAATGGGTTGTAGTTTTAATGTATTAAAGGATCAATTTCCAGCATTATATTTCCCACCGATTGCCAACTTTTTCTGTGGGTTTTTTTTTTTTTAAATTTGGCTTTTGTGAAAGAAAGGTGAGGGGTGAGAATAAACATCATAACTGGCCAATATCAAAAGTAGCAAGGGAAATATGTTTTCTCCAGACCTAGTAACACCCAGCTGAGGAGGAAATCTACTTCGTTGGCATCCCGCGAGCTCAGTCAGTTGGTCGCTGGTATCTAGAAACCAGGTCACAGTGGTCTACAACGATCCTGCTGCTGGATCGTATTCTCTAACGGAGAACATACATGGACAAAGGTGCAAATTGCATCAGCAGCAACAGCTGGGTGAAATAAGATTTAACTGCTTATTGGAACCAGATGGTGGGCTATTAGAAATAGTCTGAACCTGCCCTGGAGGAGCAGGAACAGGCTTGAGAGATGCTGCAGCAGGCAGGAACTGAAAGCATTAGCGTAAAGACTTTGTAGGATGAACATGTTGAGGCACTCATTCCTAACGTCTCCCTGACTCTATGATGAATTTTAAGGGCCATGAGCAGAGGAGAAAGATACAAATTATAGAAACAGATGGAGAGTCAGTGAGGCATAGAAATACAGGTGCTATATGAACAGATGGAGTGAGGGGAAAAAAAGGAAAAGAGGAGTGCTAAGTCTGAGAGTCAGTGGACTCTGCCTATCTCTGGATGCACAAAATTCTGCAGGTGTATAACAGTTCAGTCTTGGAGGGGGATTCAGAAATTAATTACATCACTTTTTTTTCAGATAGCTCCCTCCTTCCCAGTAGGGACACTAGTTTCTTCCCTCCCCCACATGCATTAAAACAAGTTGACTTGGCCTTGAATATATTTGACTGCCAGAAGTTTTTTGCCCTGCCACAAGACAACTTTTAAAAGTAAATCAATATCACTAAGAGCCCTTATCTTCTTAATATCATGGCAATGCCTTTTTCCCAGCTCTAGACCACAGTAGTTTACAGATCAATGTCAAACACGATGGCAAAGCTGGAATGCTCTTGCTTTTAATCCCAAGGCTGATAGTAGTGCTGACCTAAAAGGTGGTGCCGGTAGATTGGCTTAACCATCTGACAGACTTAGACTGCATTCACCAAATGCCAAATCCAACATCACTTTCCCATTACACAGCAAAGCACAATCTCACTGTCCCACAGTAATTACATCACTTTCCCTTTTGTAGTAAAAGGACAAAAGATGGCTGCTGTTTATCCCCAGAAGAGTTGTTTGATGACTTAGCAAACTGTGAGGTAACTCTTAAATTCAAAATCAGAGTACATTTCCTCTCTGTCTTTGCTGCTTCATCACGGGGAAATGTCACTATGAATGACAACATTCTGTAGCAGAACTGGCTCTCTGAAACCTGCAACACGGAGCTTAACAGGAGTCCTCGCTGGCAGCGGTCTGAGGTTGTAAGCATGGGTGGCTGGAAATCTTGACTGACAGATTCAAAAGCGATACCCACCATGCCCAAGCTTAGCTAGGGAGGGAGCCTCTCAGAAGCAGCTGGATGCAGGGTTGAGGCCTTTAACATCTGAGAAGTGGTTCTGTGATTAACCATTCGACTCTGATTAAAATGCACACACGCCTGCCATCCTGAGGGCTCACTTCTGAAATACCCTGTTTGGAGGAATTTACATTTGTAAGCGAACGTAGCATTTCCTTCCATTTATCATTACGCTTTCTTCCATTACCTTTTGGAAAAATGAGGACTTAGTATTCCAGGCATTACTTGCTGGATATCATTGATCACAAAGCTCTCAGCTTCTCTATTTTTGAAGAGAGTCTCTGGTTCTTTCCTGCAGCAGCATGTCTTTTTGAAAAATAGGATTGCTAGGAAAGACTATTTGTCATTTTCTAATTAAATCCAGAAGTTAGAAGGGAAAATATCTGTTAGGTCAACTAGTCTATCCTCTTTCAAGAACAAGACTTCTCCCTTTCACACATTTTACAACATAAGCTTTGCAGGACATCATACATACTTCAGCTTGTTTGAGAGCATCCCCTGTGGGAGGAATGAGGTCCATTTTGAAAGATTACTTCTAGAGCTCCAACAGAGACATTGGAGTCTGGGTTCATCATTTCAACTGCCATGTCTTGTCCACAACAACTCTCATGAAAACCCCAGATACTGCCCTAAATGCTGACATTAAACCATGTCAATGCTCAAGCCTTTTCTGGCATGTGATCAGAATGAACAGGAACGTACAGCAGTGGAGCAGAATAGACTGGGATCCCCGAGTGGCATCCTTATGGTTGCCACCACGCTAATTTTCTGCACGGGTTTTGGGTCACTCTGTATAACCCTTTGCTTGGCCTTTGATTCTTTGTTTCAGTTTTGTTATCTCAGTTTACTTAGCTTTAGTTATCACTGATTTACATCAGTGTTTCGTCATAAAATCAGAATGATATCACAAAGGTCTGCCAGCTGGCTGAGGAACAAAGTTGAATGCTTATTAGATTTTGAAGGCAATATGCAATAGACTACCATTTTAGTAGATTTATGCAAGTCATGTAGCCCTACTACAATAAGATGTCTCACAAACTATTAGCTTTGGGAACACTGCAGGATAAGGCATACATTAAGCAGATTAAAAACAAATAGGAGGTGGCAAAAGACAATAGCAGCCATTTAAAGAAGAATCACAAGATCTGTTGGACGGAGTCAACACGCTTAATGTGGAATTACTCTTGTGCAAAATTGAGCGTTTGAGCCTGCTGCAGTGATACTGAGAGCAATAGCAAAAAGAAAACTGTCACTGACTACCTTGAAAACAGCAAAAAATTCAATGCAAGCAACCACCACAGAGCACTCCTGTCCTGAAGAAACCTTTCTAGCAAAGTATCTGAAAGACATTTATATACCAAGATAGTAGAATAACAAGTCCTGACAATCTGCACAATTATTGTTTTTACAGTTGCAAAATCCATTTTTGCTTGGCTAATATATTTAGCCAAGGAATTTATTCTTTGACTTATCCAATACATGCAAGAGCTGAAATCTTAGACAAAAAAATTACTTTTGGTATTAACTCAATTATCATAAGAAGCTCCTGTAGATAGGAGAAGAGACTTTACCATCTAACCTGTTTTTAAAAAGTCTTTTGGCCTGATTCCAGGTGCTTGTTCTTGTACGATCCAAGAAGCAAAGGGAGTAAACTCACAGGAACAAAATTGTTCAGAAATCTTTTGCAGTTGTGCACAAATACACACAGGAAAATGTAACAAGTCTACAGTCACTAGCATGACAGATGCACCCAAGGTCTTGCTGACATTGGCAGCCTTACAGGGGCAATCTGTATATAAGGACAACATGTTCTTGAGCAATTCCTCCTAACGAGGTAGGCGTGCAGATTAGTTCCTTTAATATCTCTGGCATGAAGTCTTGTCTAAGTCAGTCTTTTTTGCTTATGAACTGAGCACTGCAGAAACACTGGAGGACAATACTGAATAATAATAATAATAATATAATTTGGTAGCAGGTTGATGACAGGCCCTGAAATAGATCCCTGGAATCTTCCTATCCATATAGTATAAATTATTTTTTTCCCCAACTGGAGACAAATCAGCTTAATGAAAGGCTCAGAAAAGCCTGTATCATTTTACCATTTTCCATGAGCATGAAATTGCAAATGGGAAATCGTACGGACTCTGAAAAATAGTCTAAAAGCTATTATAATTTAAGCATGCCATATAAAACATAGAAACATGCATCTACTACTTTTAGGAAGGGATGTTCACTAGAAAAACTTATTTAATTCCAGGTCTTCCCATTCTTTACATATTTAATCCAAAGAAATGATGAGTTTATTCAGTAGGTAACATTCATAATATATTGTAATACATGAAATCAAGGACACACTAAACATCCTTCATTTACTTAGGATCTGGTTGAATGCATCAAAGGTGATACATCATCAGAAACAACGCAATCCTGTGTTAAAGGATGTGAGGCAAATAGCCTCTTCTAAGATACTATGACAGCAGTGGGAACTGTAGGTCCTGTTGAATAACCCCAAGAAGAGCCATGCAATATGAAGGAAATGGCTTTCAAATAGCTCCTATCCTGCTTACAGTGGTAGAATGAAGCAGGCTCATGGGAATCCCTGGCTACAAATTCAAGGAAAGCTGGGGCAATTTTTTGCCCTATAGGAGACTTAAAATGCTTTCTGGGTCATGATTAACCCATCTTCCATCCCTAGGGTTCTTACACAGGCTTCTTATCTCTGTTTTTGTGAATGGAACAATTACCCAAGAAAATGACACCTTCTCTCTTCCCTTCCATTCCCCTCAAAAGCTGCTATTAACCTAAGCAGTTCTTTGTCCTATCAATATATAGATGAAACCTTTCCAGATTGAACATTGCATTCTTCTAGTGCTACACTTTTTTGGCCAAGTGAACTCATGAAGTGTGAATTGCTGGCATGGAAGCTGCTGTTTCATAATTAATTGTAGTTAACTTCCATTAAAACAAGAAGTTCTTAAAAAAAAGTCATTTAATACTTCCCTTAAGGCCTCTGTCTGAGTGTGTACATCCCTGATACACAAGGATATAGGTGAGGATTTCTTCCTATAGAATCTTGATTGAAAAGATGCGTTAAACATACCTATATAAAGAGCATATCTAGACATGTTATCTGTTTGTATTACTACGGGACTTGGATGCCCTAATCGGGATCAATCTCTCTGAAATGGGTGCTCTATTTTGCATCTCCTTTTCTTTTTACAAGGTTACTTAATAAAATGGTTACCTTGAAAATAACACTTGATGGACTTGATGAGGTAGAGAAAAGTCATATAGATTAGTAATGTTTTCTATGATGTTTGTCATTGTGGTACCTGAGTCTTTCATAAACAGTTTGTCTGCTGTGTTTGTAGTCATCTATATACTGACAATGAGTCTAAAATGAACCTGATATGGTAGCATTATTTTCACTAGTGGCAATAAAGTGACACCTGAAGAGGTAGTTCTGCTTCATCTAGCCTTCTAGATAATTAATTGAATAAGGAAAAATAACCCTCCCCATTGTACACACCAAGAACTCAGACAGAGAAATGACGTTGTGTGTCCAAAACCTCCCTGTAAGGCAAAATTAAAACCAGAAACAGAACAAATGAGCCTATGTACAACTGCAATGCCGGTGCTATTCTATTAGAGTCCAGGGTCTGGAGATCGGCTGCAGAAAGAAAAGACTGGCAGGAATATGCTTGCCCAAAAACTCTCTGGAACTCAGTTCCACCTAAAAAATGCGTACTGTAGGAATGCAGAGGATCTTCTGTGTTTTGGTACCAAAAGAGGATGTGGAGACCTCATGTCAGGCTTTTCATTTTCAAGCATCCTGTTTAGACCTCAAAAGTATAGCTCAAATATGATTGAATTGATGGACAAATTTTATTCTTTTTTTATTTTGGTAATTTTACTTGCTAATAACCATAAAGACAATGGTTATCTTTCAGCAGTACAGAGTAAAACTTGGCATTTCTTTTCATAATGTGCAGCAGAATCAGCTCAGCTGTATTAAGGTTATTCTTTCCACAACTCATAAATCAGCTATTCATATTTTCATAACATCATATGAATTAAAAGATCATAGTTTTAGTTGCTATCTTTTAGCAGTTATTTCCTTTTCAATACCCATTGCATCCAGCTCAAAACTTCATTATGTTACAGTTTCTTTGAAGACAATTCTTCTGTATGTGTCTCCTTCCACTTAATAATAAAGGTTGGTTTAGTTTGATCCTTCAGCCACATTTCTGAATGAACAGGCGAGCCCCCATTGGGATGATCCATGTTAATACTACAGTGACTTAAACTGTGTTATTCATAATTCATACGCTTCTTGGCATTAAGAGAGTCATTACCATGTGCTCAGGGCAGTCATATGGGTAACAAGATCAACTAGGTATTTCAATCTATGTGACATGAATAGGCTTCACCAAAATGAGAGAAATGCCAGTGTTATAAAAGGCAGAGCATAGATGTCATGTTTATTTTGTGCTTGAGGCTCATTAGCTTTAATTAGCTGTCAAGCCAATTAGCCTAAACAGACATGCCAAAATCCTCCCTGTAAGACCAGCTCAAGTACGTAAGCCAGGGACTGGGGAACTCCACGGCCACTTGGTGCTGCCGGTCCCTTGCACCGCATTAGTGCAGCAGCAGGGACAGTGACCTGAACACCCATTTTTGCAAATGGACGAGGAACGGATACAGCACATATCAATGACAACTTGAACTTCTGGTAACCCAGAGAGAGCCCTTGCTGAGTCAGCCTCAGTGATCTGCAAATTGCTATACATCGCATTTCTTTTTATTACCTCCTAATTATTGCAAGACATCCCAGTAGCTAAAGGGAAGGGACAGAATTTACCCTGCATTTATTTTTCAGCTGAGAACCAGCACAGGGTTTATGTTTCCCTTAAACCCTCAAAACAAGGATTAAGTGTGACTTGACTGCTGTTGGCCCAGACCGTTCTTTTACAAAGAGGTGTGAAATTCATCTAGTCTGATCATAGCAAAAATATTTTAGTCTCCTTTTCCAACTGGTATTAAAAGTAACTTCTGCAGAACAAACCTTTTGCAGGAACAGCTGCAGCAGCAGTAGGTGCGGAGACAGGAGGACAACCTTTGAACTTCACAAGCTGTTTTAAGCTCTCCCAAGGCTTAGAACCGTTTTAGGGTGATGGACCCATTTTTAAAGCTGCTCTGGTTTTTGACCTGTGTTAGATTTTTTGTATTGTGCATTTTGTTATATTTATATGTATTATGACTATATTTCAATTATATTCCCCCTCCTGAAAAACTAAAATTCTAAAATTAAAATTATTACTATTATGTTAAGTACAACATCTTTCCAAATAAGACTGCTGTACTCAGTTATCTATCATATCATAGTAGAAGCAGCCAGTCATATCTTTTGCAGGGTATAAGCATACAAATACCCTTTTTTAGATGGTGTTTGTTTATTCCCTCAAGCTAAGAAAACAAAGTTGGAGGCTAGGTGTTGAAGTCCTCATTTAGCATTTCAAGTAAAATCAGAACAGTAACATAGATAGCCCTGAAGATGAAAAGTAACCACCTAAAGATGGCTCAAGGCGAAGTTGCTATGACAATGGCTTCCGAACAGAGTAAAAAATAATAAAAAAACCCCAACTCATTTGCTTATCAGAAAGAAACTATGACACAGGAGTTGAGGTCGTTCTGAAATTACACCCCCTATATCAAAGCCTTCAGTCAGACCCCCTGCATTAGTGCTTTCAGTAAAGCTTTAACAGAGCTTTTGTGAACCCGAGCCTCACTGTGACCCCCCCAACATCTGTAGAAAAGTATGAGAAATACTCTCTCATGCTCACAGTTGGAAAATAGTGAGATAGCTAGGTAAGCTACACAAAATGACAGAATCAAGCGCAAGCTAAGCAGTTAAGAACACCAATTCTCACTTCCATACATAGATATGCAATTTAAACATCTTTCTATGTGCTGCAGTGGCGTATTTTGCTATCTAGAAGAGGTACACACATGCTGTTCTACACCCGTTACTGAAGCAAGTCAGGGCTCCTCTAACATCTCACCAGCGTGGCATGCCTGGTATGCATCGCTCCAAACATGTGAGCTCTTAATTGCCACAGAGCAAGATTCCCCTTGGAGGAGAATTCCCATGGTGAGATTTGTCTGCAGAGCCTATTCTGTGCTACTTAAGAGACAGCTGTTACAGCAGATGACAAAATCTGAAAACAAATTGAGACAAGCATGGCTTTGATATGTGGCACTGCTGTTTTAGAAATGCCAGGAGGTTTACATTACATCATGGCTGTAGAGATGGAGTTCCTATGAGACTGCATTTGGTACACACAGGGTATACTAATTCAAGGAGATAGAGCTGGGAGGAAGTGGTTGGTTGGATGTACAACGTGTAGGTTTTTAATGAAGGTAAGCTGTGTCACAAAATAATATCAGTTTATGAAGGCAAACAACGTGCTATCTTTGGTCACCATCTGAAATAGGGACAGAGACTCTACAGATTTAACATTAAAGATTACCGTAAGGTTTCCCAGAGTGACTTTGGATGCCTTCACTTCAGGATGCCAAATCTGAGACGCTATTAGAGAGGACTGCTCTTCCAATGAATTCCTCTGAAATCAGCTCAAGAGGTCTTGTACTAAATGCCAAAAATAAGAAGCAGCTCAATTGACTGGTCATGTCTAGATTTCTTGAATTTTATCATTACTGATTTGTGCACTTTCTTTTTGGGATAAAGAGAAGTCAACATATTTCTACTAGAAAGAATATCCAGTTGAGGCACTGGGCCATCAACATGTTCCCTACAGGCAAGATCTTCTGTCTGCTTCAGCCATACAGAATTAAATTTTGTAATAATAAGCATAAAGATGATAATACGTCTTAGCTGATTGAGTTAAAAAATCATGCAGTTAAAGATAACATATTCTACCAAATGAAAGCCATATATAACTATTAAGCTATGATGTGTGGGGTTTTTTTAATACAAGTTATGCTTCTGCTAAATTTGTCATCAATTTTTTGTTGCCATTTGCCTTTAAATTTCGATATACAAGTTCAGATTAAGCTTAAAATCAAATTAAGATTAATATCCATATATTTTTAATATGTCATGAAATAACTAAAAATTATATTCAGCTACTGAAAGGTTCTACATCAACAGCTTTTTTACTACCTTTTAAATAAATTAAAGATGGCACATGGTGAATATTCACCTCTGTACGAAGTATCTTCTAACACCTGGATAATTTTTTTATACTTTTTAGTAAGAAAACATAACAATTTCTATTGTAATTTATATATATGTATTGATTGATTTTGACAGCAAATTTGTTGTTCCCTATGTTTTACTCAGCTAAAACAAATTGTACTGATATGATGGAAGGTTAATACTGCCAACAATGTATTAGTTTGTCTTTCATCTGAGAAAAAAATTAGAGGCTTGGTTGTAGTGGGTGTATTTTTCTGTGTGGTTACCTATGCTTCAGCCTATGGAAGCAGGGTAATATTTTGAACAGCCATTTGCCACTATGCAGCTGAACCAGGATTAACGTCTGTTAGTCTTTACTATAAAGCACAGTAGTATCTTGAATTAGAAAAAACAATAATTATTTTATTTTTGTAATGCTCTGTTTTTTTAGTAAAAAGAACCAAGCCAAGAGCAAAACAAAACAGAAAAAAAACCCAAAACCAAACCCCACAATTATCTTTGGTTGAATTTTACATCATACATAATTTTTATACCCTGAATAGTTTTTACACTGAAGATTATTTTTCACAGAACTATCATCTCATTACGACCTCTTAAGGAAACAGATTATTTTCCTGCAGGGTTATATGTAATACTATAATATAATACATATAATAAATGTAATTAATATAATATAATATACAAAATTGTACACATATATAACATATTTCTATAAAATATAAATATATTTGTGTGAGGTTTTCTCAAATTTCTTTTTTTTTTTAATCAATAGTGGAAGAGCCATACCTAATATTAACCTTTTAGGAACACCTAAAAAGAATCCTAACTTCTCAGTAGAAAGCATCAGAAAGTAGAAATGTTTCTCTAAGCAGCATATGATTCCCCTGCCATCCTTAAAACAACATTTTCTCACATTTGCTTGTCTTTGGATCTCCTCCTCCTCCCAGACTTGGTTCCAAAATGTAAAAAATAAATTATTTTTGCTCTTTAAGACCTCATAGTGAATGAAGTTAAACTTTGATATCCTGCTTCTAAATGGAGAAAAATGCTTAATGAGTAAAACGGGTATTGATGTTTCTTGCAAGTGGGCTATTAGATTTGTCCTTTATTCACTAGAGATTTCTTTAAGAAGAGGATACTGTAGATGGCTTTCATCACAACTTTTCGGGTTTCAACCATGGTGGTACAGTAATGTGCACGTTCCCACAGGACCCATCTCTGATTCAAAGACAAAATTTTCAACAGAGCTCAGACTCCAGCATCTCCCACTGAAAACAAGTCTAGAGCCAATTCTAGGAGCATTACTCTGTTCCATTTCCCCAAATAAATTATTAACAAATAAATTTATGTGAATGAGATAGACACCTTGAACTCTGGTATTAGTCAAACACAAACACAATCAATAGTAATTTCAAGTTGCAAAAATGAATTCTTGTATTTAATATATAGTTGTCAATTTTTATAGTGGTATAACGATTTTAAACCCCTATGGTGAGGGATTGTTTCTCTTGCAACATCTAGCATATTCAAGTCACAACTGGTACCAAGTGAAAAACAGTAATGTTAACACAAAAAAAGAAAATAAATTAAACTTGGTTTAGCTCCCTTGTCTCTTTAAGCCCTGCAAAACAGTCCTACCTTTTTCATGAGAAGAGGGAATAATTTCATCACTCATAGCTACACATAATGCTTACGAGTGAAGTGCAGACATTTGCCTATTTCTTTATAAACATTCAATTTTGATATGAAAGTGTTTTGCCTCAAAACCAAAAAAAAAATTACAGAGAACCTCAGACAAACTCTGTTCATTTTAACATCGCTTTAGATTGAAACGAACCTAAAAAAATAAAAATGTACTTTGTATTTAAAAGATAACTGCCTTTGTGGAACCATCTGTCAGACTAGAATCGGCTTGTGCCAAATGAAATGCTGGACAAGAATTACAATGTCCAGAGAATAAGATAAAATGCAGTCCGAACCGGAGGCCTTAATAAGCTAGACTGTGCTCACAGTGGCTGTACCAGCTCACACATAAAAACTGCTTTTGCATATTTTAGACAGTTTTCAGCTCTTGATCCATTGATTTAATTTCCATTAAATACCAATTAGTTTTATTGCTTAATAGAAATGGAAATCATACCCTGGATTATTCTTCTGGCTTTCAAATTTCGCTAGCCAGATCTCTGTTAAAAGATGGGTTACGCTGTTGACTCAGCCTGTGCAGTTTCACAGTCAAGACAAAAAAGCTTTTGACGAATTATACCTGGTGTATAACTTAAATTTAATCCGTGCAGGTTTAGGGATGGCCTTTCCCTGCCAGTCCTTGTGTGTTAAGTAGTGGGTGATGGATCGGCTGTTAACACAGGGCGTAAGCGGTGGTGACAGCTCTGTTCATAACAGGGAACCGGGACGGCCCTCAGCCCTTTTGATCCCTTACTCTCCACTTGTGCCTCACTCTGCCCCGCGAGCAAGGCTCTGGGTGGGAACAGCAAGCCTCCTCACATGCTGTCATCGTCTGTCCTCCCTTCAGCTGCCACGCATAGGAAAAAATGTAGCTGTAGTGTTGGCGCGTTGTACAACCAAGCAGGATGAAGGAACGGCAGCCCCAGCCTGGCTTTGGCTGGCCAGAGTCACCCTGTGCTCTCGGGCAAAAAGCTGCCCCTGGCTCCTTTATCTCTGACTCTTTGCAGTCTGCTTCCTCCTCCCTGTGTGCCTCTAACCAAAGGAGAGACAATATTTCTTTGCCAGGCAAGGCAATTACTGCTTTCCAGACGTGTGGCTTTCTCCCAGCTATCAACTGCATTACCTTCCAAACAGGCCAGTGTCAGAAAATTTATGTACCGAGTTTAGGCTCAGTCTTCCATCCGCAGCATAAGCCATAACAACCAGAGAGCACGCCTCAGGTTAATGACAAAGAGCTCCACATAACGCAATTGCTCAAAATATGCTCCTGAGGACTTTAGCTGACAGCCTGTATCACAAAAGAAGAGTATTTATCTTAATCACTGCCTAGAAAGTTCCCTATTGTAAATATTAAGCATTTCCCTTTTTCTTCAAGAGAACTTGTGAATTAATCCTCCCTTAACCTCCATTCTTTCTGTAATCAATGTTAGAAATAGTATCTGAAGCAGGCAATTATATTTCTTGCATTAATTTGCTCAATCGATTGTCAAGAAAAGTTGTTCTCAGCTGGTAATGTAAATAAAATATTACTATATCTAGAAGACTGAAAATATGACCAGATAGCAGACAGAAATTGCTTTTTAAAGGCACCTGTTCCTCGAAAGACATTTGAACAGTTTAACGCTTTAAAAATCTCAGTAATGCAGTGACATCTGACCTATGTGGTTCCCGTTACTTGACATCCCATGGTATAAAATATAACAGCAAATGATGAAGTACAGTGCTGAGTAGAAAAGACAACCCATGTGCTGTAGGAAGAGCCTGGAGCATTTTGACTGACTCAGTTAACTCCGTCTTATTACAAGCTTTTTCATCAGGGACCAGTTGTTATAAAGGCAAAATGTGCACGGCGTCTGATGGCCACTTTCTATTAACTGACCAAAACCTCAAACTTACAAGCCTGAGGTGATTTCACATACGATATGTTCTCATACCACTCTCAGTAGCTGTATTACTGTCCAGCCACACAGATTTTTTTAAGAAAAACTTGGTAGTTATTAGCATTATTGGTATGAATGTTTTCATTTCTGACTTCCTTATCATTTTAAATATTACTGCAGTATAGGAAAAACTTCTGAAAAACAGTTTTCAAGCACATTTTTTTCTGAAGTGACTTGCAGCAAATACGAATATGCTGTTTGATATCTGTACTAAATGAGCTCTTTTGTTTAACTACTGAATAGATGCAGCACTGGTAGCCCTGGAGGGATATTCCCTACCAAAGAGACAGTTCCCTAAGACCGTTTCACTCCAGGTCCTATTTTGAGATAGGCAACAACAATTCTTTTTTTTTTTTTTTTTTTCTTCAACTAGGAAATAAACTTTAACCACAACGACATCTCACACAGAGCACCTCAGTCTTTAGACTACTGAGTCGGTGATGTCAAATCTTCAGGAATAACGGTTAGACCAGAGTTGAAGCAATGATTGAGAGTGACAGTTTCTACATCCCATCACCAAATCCCCTCAGGTCAGCAATGCAAGCTTATGTGCTGAACCATCTGCTGTAGGAGAAAAGCCTACTCCCTTATGGGACTTGCTGCCTCTCCCACCCCAAAGGAAGGGGACACCTGAAGGTGGGTCTTAGCAGCCAGCACTGCACTTTTCTGGAAAATCCATGAAAAATTCCACATTCATGTAAAAGGGGATGACAGAGTAAAGCTGCCTGTTCAGCTGCAGCAGTAGGAACTGTGTGCCATCATCACACCCGGTCTTGAATTTTTACCGCATACTTGCAGAGGACAGTTCAGGTCTGGTACACTGCCTGCTCTTCCAGAAGGGAAGGCTTTAATCCTATTATCCCGGGGAGCCGACTACTTTTTGGCAAGAGTCATTACAGTGTTATCTTTGATTAGCAATCTCCTCCACTGAGCCTGCATACCCTACCCAAGGCAAAACAAAGACTTTCTCTCTTGGGCTTTCTTCCGTCATAAAAAAAATAGAGCTGCAAACACCCTACTCAGTCATTTTGTACATTTGGGTAGTGTTCTGTGCAGCGTATCTGAGCTCTTCACACAATGCAATTTCAAACTCTAAGGCATCTGTTCCTCAAGTAATGGATCTAATTGAAAAAAAAGTTTCTCCTTTAATCTTTACAAGGACATATGAGTGCATTCCTTCTCTAGAAAATAAAAGTTAATGGTTCTCTCTTTTCAGAGGTACATTTGATTAGTCATTTTATATGTTTGAAAAGGGTTGTGTGCATAGTCTAAGATGTAATATTTGATTTCTAGGCCCCTGTCAGAAACAGCAGTCAAGATCATTAGACATTTTCATTCAGTAAAGAAGGGTAAAAAGGGATAGCCCTAATGGACACCCTGTCACATCTTATCCATCTTAAAAAATACATCTCTCATAGTAAACACAGAGCCTCTAAAATACAACAAGATGCCTCATTGCCTGTAGCTTTCCTTTCAGCTGAGCAAACTGAAGTCATTCAGATTCTACAGACGCTATTCACAGTACCTTAAAAAGTGAAGTCTCAGCCTCGGAACACCTGCCAAGAGAAGAAAACAAAATAATAGGAGGAAAGACTGTGTAAAGGGATTCAAAAGCCTCAAATCCCTGAGAGCGCTATTATTAGCTGACAGATTTAGATTGCATTTCTGCTAGAAAAAATTCAGACATTAGGGACACTTCGTCATTAGCAACAGAGCAGAAAATAAAATGTAGTGACTTTTACCATATATCCTATCTGAAACAAAACAGATACTTCAACCAAAAACTGTTCTCAAATTAGAAGTACAAATCAATATAGTCAAGACAGATTCCTGGAGAGTATGCCAATTTATGTCTCAGAGGAAAAGTAAAAGTTTTAACCTTTCCTAATAATAGTCGTTTCCCATGAAGAAGCTAGGTTGGCCAAGCAGGTCTCCCAAAATTAAATGGGTTGAACCATGAGAGGAGGCAGACCATGATATGACTAAAGGTTCTTCTGTAAATGACTGGAACATCTGGGGAGAGCGGGGAAACACTTCAGTGAAAATGGCAGAAACTAAGAAATTAACTTTGGGGTTTCTTCTGTTTCTTTTCGCCTTTTCCATTTATTTAATCTTTCACCTCATAGAAAAGAAGCATGGAGAAAAAGAAAGAAAACAGCTTTAAAAACATAAGTGCCGAAAATGTTTACGTTCTAAATAGCTGAAAACAGTTTCATGAAAAAAAAAAATAAATAAAGCAAAATCAGGGTATGAGAAAAATTGTGTCCCCTCTGTAGCTCTACTTACATGGAATCCAGCAATATTTTTCTGACAATTACAGCAACTGCTCATGTGAAAAGCACCTGCACGATGGGCTTCCTTTCCCACTAGTCAGCCATCCGAAGGGAGTAAACAGCAATAACAGGAGGAGGGTAAGGATAGAGGAGTAGTTCCATGGGTAGCAGGACTAGCAAAGCTTTATCCTGCAGTCTCTCCTTCAGTCAGAGCACTAGCAGGGTCTGCCCTCTCTTTTTAGCCCTATATTCTTGCTTGATCTGTAGAAATTACATTTACTTAAAGATTTTTTTTCACTTCTGTCAAATGAGAATGAAATCACACAATTTTAGAAGTGATTTGAGAGAGGCAGCAATTGCAGGAAACACAGGCAGCATAGTAAGTCTTTAGGAAATCAGACTATAAAAAACTAGGTAGACGGAGAACAACTGCAAACCAGAAGGCTGTGAGACACCAGTAACCGCTTATATGTGGAGCTTTGAAATGAAAATGCACGAGGAAAAGTTTGAAGGCTAACGAAACATTTTCCAAAATACATACGGAGAATTTTATAAAAGAGTTCACATTATTCTGACACTCCATCTTGCTGACAGTAACTTTAAATTGAATAGATGGAAAAAAAGAAATGTCGTTGTTTAACACCAACTGTTCAGTAGGCAGAAGCAAGGAGGACGCAAGTGTAAGGGACTGAGCTACAAAGGTCATAGGCTCAAGCTTGTGTTCAAGCCTTCCACAAACAGAGGCACTTTTCATGCCTTTTTCTCTGTCCCCTTAACCTTCTTGATCATTTAGACCGTAAAGTACCACAACACTAAAGTTACAGGCATAGTTCAGGATTTGTGCTCTATTTGCTGTCTCATACTTCCTTCTAATTAGGCAAGGTTTTTAACAGAGAGTTACATCTCTCTAAATCCTAAAGTCCTCCTTTGATTTCCAAGTTTTAGTTGGAAAAAAAAAAAAGGCTTAAAGACTTTACAAATAGTTATTTAACATGAAAGTAAAAGTGATGAATAATTCAAAAGTAGAGTTCAAGCAGTGGTCATACTCTGGTTGCACTTAGTAATAGCTAGGAATAACAGTAATCAGCAAGGGTCTTTGAAAATGCCTGTAGGGTTTTTCACCTTCAGTCCTTTAAAAATTACATGCATACTTTATTTTCTATTCTCTGCATTCTACTACTTTGTTTTTCACATGCATCACTGTACAACAAAGAAATAGAAGAGATTTCTTATTTCTTCTTTTCCCTCTTCCACCAAAAAAAAATGACAAAATAGGGAGAAAGAAGGGGGGTTTATTTACTTTGGGGTTAGGCCAGAACATGTTTCTCTGGCCTTCTGCTTGGGAGTTGCATCTTAATGAAATAACAGGATTGTCTTGTTCTTTTCTTTGTGTTTTCATTTGTAAGGTATTCCTCAAGCTATTCCTTTTTTTCTGTCTAATGCTTTCTTCCCTTCTCTGCCCTTCTCACAGAAAGAGGGAAAGATGCTGATTTATTCCAGAACACTTATCAAACAGGTCCAAACCCAGGCATCAGTGTGGTGAAGCTGAATTAAAAAGCTACAGTGTACTTTAAAAGGGAGACATTAGCTGAAAGGTAATGAAGGATTCTTCACTGGTAATAAGTAACCCACTCCTGGGACCTCATACGTATAACAAAAGAACAGCTAAAGGCTAGACTGCCCTATAACAGATGGATATATAGGACAGGACTGCAGCATAGCTCAGTCTCTGATGTGTCACTTTAATCAAATCTGACTTAAGGAAATAAAGTGCTTAAATGCCTGCACAAATGTTGCTAGCATCATGGAATAAAGACAGGAGAGGGTCTGAAAATAGATGCTGTAGAAGAAGCTGGTTGAGTACAACAGCCAGGCCACAGGAATTTAAGGCAGGATGCCAAGCTGGGATAAGACCCTTCCCTACAAAGCTTCATACCAATCATATTACCAGCTGTTAATAAAAAAAAAAAAAAGGAGAAAAAGACAGTTTCTACGACATAGGCCACTTCTGTGACTAAGATCCTCTATAACATAATGCTTTTCCTCTCCCTTTCAGCTTGATTTGCTGAATAACAGAATAATCAGACTGTGAAACATGGCAGAAGGATGGTAAAGGCTATTAGCATGTGAAATGAGCTGTGTGCTGGTGTAGTTCTAACCCCGTGTAGTGAAAATCTATGTAATTCATATGGGACTGATGGATAATTAGTCCTCAGCGCTGCCAGAAGTCTCTGATGTGTGAGAAATTAGAGAAACTTTCAATAAGCTTTCTCCTACCGCTTCCTTCCTGGTCACATCAATATGTTCCAGTTAAACACGTGTAGATATATGTTGCAAGGTTAAAAGCTAGTCCAAAGGCAGACATAAGTGAGGCAGCAACCCAAACAGCTTCCTGTACTGCTGGTTATTAGCCTGGCTCTGGCCTGAACCCTGCTTTCCGCATTCTGCTGGGAAGAGCTCTGGAGACCTGCTGACAGATTGTGCTGCACACAGCTTATCCAGATCAAACGGAGAAAGCTAAAGTTCTCCCGAAGGCACGAAACATGAATGAACTTTGCCTTTGAGGGCTCTCTTCTGCTTGGCATAAGCTTAGCAAAGCGTACCTTTTCACACTACCACTGCAGCTGAGTTTAGTTCTGAGATCAAGCTAAGACTCACACAATGAAGCAGAAGAAGAAACATTATGGTAGAGCTCCGTGCTTCCCCTGTCACAGCTCCAAATGTGGGGAGGCATGGGAGCCATGCCTGGACCCGAGTGTATCCAGACTCAAAACCTCCAACATGACCAGGTTCCCCTTTTCTTCCTTTCATCCTGAGGCCAAGGCAGGCAGGAAGCCAGCAGTACTCCACAAAATCTGGATAGCATGTTGCACTTTTTTTGTAAACAACTGTTGTAGTGCTTCCTACACTTCTATACAGATTAAAAAGAAAACGCAAAATGAGATTAGTGAACAAAATGGCATTTTGCAGTAGAATTATTTTCTTTCTAGCTTCTTTAGCCTGGGGAGTTGCTCTTTGCCATAAGACAGTCTCTTCAACTCCAGTTTTGTACTGTGAGAATAATACTCATCCAGACTAAAATAAAAGTTTACATTTTCTAGACTGTGGCAAAATCTATGTGAGAAATGTTCCTGCCAATGGATTCTGTTGCTATGCCAGCAAAGGAGACCACACTACAGCTCTTCACGTTCTACCATCTACCAACAATACTTTACTCTATGGCCTTATTACAACCAACAAAGCTCTTGGGTCTCTACAGAGTTGAGTCGATAAGAAGCCATCCAGATGTACGTGCTGTTCAAAAACTTCTCATTTGCCCTGAAGTCCAAATACATAATCCAGCACTCCGTGAAGCCCCTTGGAATCCATAAACTGCTCACTGTATAGACAGTGCTGTTTTATGTTTTACTGGGTAGTATTTTGCATTCTACTTAAGTCTTTGAAAATGCAGTGTGTAAAAGCATCAAAACATAAACTGCTTACAGGGAAAACAGGGTGATAAATTCAAGCAGAATACAGGTACAGATTTATGTGAACCCAAAGCACCTTACAAAATATTAATTGAGCAAGAAGGACACCACGGTGAATTACAAAGGTTCTAGAAAAACTGAAAATCAAAGAGGAAGGCAGTAAGTCTGAAATCAGCTAAAGAACAAGCAATACAGACCATTTCACACTAACCTCTCTGGTTTCCATTTCACATTCTTTTTGGTTTTTAAAGTGTGTGTATATATACGTATATACACATACACACATTGGTTAAGCATCTGAGATTTTCCAGATTCAGCTGAACAATGTTTACTTATTTTATCATTCTAATCTCTTGAACTATGTAAACATTTGCTGTTGGAACATCTGGAAGGAAAATTTCCAAAAAGACAGTAATATGTCAGAGTGACATGTGTCAACAAAACTTTGTAATCCCTAACACTGATATACATTGTATGGTATATTTAAGGAACAAAAAGCATCAGAAGGGGTTCTTTCTCATCCGGCATGAACTTTTTACTTCTTTGTTTGAAGACAATGAGAAGAAATAAGAGCACAACTGAGGAAAGAGGAAGATTTCAACAGAATTTGCAGCCCATTGGAGATCCTAATTGCCCTAAGGGCTGCTTTGCCCCTTCCTCTTGGCATCAGTGCTCAAATGGCTGCATGGGCCAGGTCTTGCCTTCTATAATTTGTAACATGGTGTATTTGATAGCTACCTGGCACTGTGCTGCTACCACACTGTGAGATTTATGGGGTCTACCACCATCTACAAGTTGACCATTCATACCTCTCTGTTGCTTATCCCTTTCCTTTTTATTAGGATGCACTGTCACTGTTGGTTTTTTTTTTCATTAGAGATGATATATTTTAACACTTGAGATAGTAGTAGGTAATTATATATTTCTTTCTTCCCTTCTCCTGGAATACAGCTGCTTTGGGAGTTGGTTCCTTTGCCTGAAGTTGCAAGATTTAGTATAATTCACATTCTTAACATTTTGTTGGGGATATAAACTATGAATCTTACCCTGTACATGACAGAAATACAGATTTGCTGAGCTATAGAATCATCAGAGTAAATCAAAAGTTGTACTGTTCCACCAATCTATCATATTGCTTTAGTCCCTTTACTTTAGCTGAAAGTTGTTCCTTTTAACTTTTAACCCATAAGGCTAGTGTACACAGTAAGTTACTGGAGAAGGCCTCATGGCAGGGATTGTCCAAGAGCATCCAATGCTCTTGTGTTCATGCCAGTCATCTCTGTTCTACATTCCCTGCAGCTCATTTGCAAGCATTAAGCTTGTGCTGTACGTTAATGCAAGCATTTGCCCAGCTAAGTTCAGCTTCTGCTAGCCATGGAGCTGCTGCAGACCAATTCAGCTAGAAAATTTGCCCAGGAAGCTAAATGAATATTCAGGCAGTGAGCCCACACTGAGTTCCAGTCTGCCACAGCTATGTTGATAGTAGTATTTAATTTGTCAATTTTAAATCTAGTTTCTTCTTCTATGTGTTAGATGCAGTCATGGCAGTGTTGCTAATATTCTCAGGGACATATGGAGCATAGAAGTACAGGACTGTAGGGCAGCGTCTGCATGACCCAAGCTAGGACTCCCAATTTCAGGCAACCATGCAATAGATGTCTTGTCTAGTTCAGAAAGAGTCACACAACACCTATTCCACGCCTATGGCCCAGGTCACAGAACAGTGCCAAAAAGGTACCATAGTAAAAGACAGTCTCAATCGTAACGTGCCTCATGAAGGGAACAGGAGGGGCCAAGGGAAATCACACCTAGAACTTAATAAACAAAACTCGTAGATGACTTTAGGAAGTGATTGTGCAGAGAGGGAGGTGCAAACCTACAGTGAAACTCATCAGCCTGATCTGGGCCCTCCCTGTCTTGATTGAAAAATATTACTGGAAATAAAGAACATGTTCTTACCTACAAATGAGGGTACAGGTTACCATGAAAGAGATTTGAGTGTGATGCTTAGCTTCTTAGATTATGGGGCTGAAAGCATTTGACAGTTTTCTGGGAAATTGCATCCACATCTCTCTGCCAAGATGATCTGGGATGGAGCTAAACCTTGATGAGTCTCAGGAATCCCATTTATTTAGTTTTGAATGCTGTTATATTTAGCATAGATATGCTATCTTAAAAATAATATTAATTTAAAAAAAAAAATCTCTAAACTACTTACCAAGGAAAGTTTGTGCCCATATATGTGATCCTGTGTCATAACAGCTCAGGCACTGCTCTGAGTCTTAATGAAGCTCATGTGATAGCAGTTATAAATGGGAACTGTGCAGAGCAAGTGACATAGTGTATCTGAGAAGGAGTTATAAAAAAATATGCTAATTCTGAAAATAAGATTCTTGGAAGGAAATGTGAATATGTTGATGGGACTCTACAGAAAGCAACATATTCTTCCACAAAGACCTCACTGTTGCCAAGAACCTCTTTTTACCCATCTTAAATGATTACTTTATATAAATGCAGAATTGGGATGTGGCTTTACAAAAGAAAAAATATTCTCTCTTAGCAGTGTTCACATGTTCCTGGGGATGCAGAATCTTTAATCAGCCATTATGTTATGCAGCCTTTCAGATGTCTCTAGCTCCCAAATTCTGATGACTGAAACATGTTTAGAACAAGAACAGCTATAATTGTAAAGGCTTGTGCCTTTTTGAAAAGTCATGGCTAATGGTAGTTTTTTTAAAATGAGCTTCCCAGTAGTTTTATCCTCTAGACGGCTGGTGGGAGGAAGGAATTACATGCATTCCTGGTTGCTCCCTTTAGTTCCTCATTCTGCTTCTGAAATCTTTTCTATACCTTGCTGAACTAGCTGTTGTGGGGAAAAAAATGAGAACTGAAGCCCTCTGTGCATTTATCAGTTGCACCTTGACCCATTCGCCAAAATCATATATTTTGGAAACTACTCATCCAAAATAGTTTCCATGACCACAAGTTCTGTCTATTTTTCACTTTTTTTTTTCCTCAGGTCTCTTTTCCCTGCCTTGGTTGAAAAGAAAGGAATGACTGAAATTTTTCAATTCAAACTATTTTGTGCAGGCAATTCTAGCTAATCAGTTAAAAACATTTTTTCTCAAGGATGCTGATTTTACACAGGTTGATTTAGTTTTATATGAAAATGGAATACCTTTTATTATTCATTTGAATGTCTTTCTAAAGCATTGCTCTAGTGTTTCGTACTACCTACAGTTTGTGGTCTTTGACTTCTTTTCTACTCCATGAGCTAGGATTCCTTGCTGAACTACGTGTCTATGCAATGGCCCAGACTCTGTATCAAGAGGGCACTATGGTGTGCGACCACAGATTTACCTTATCCAATGCCATCTGTACAAAAAGAGCACCCATCCATTTCAAGATGGAAATAGAGCTGTTTTCATTCAAAATATTACGTGGGTTATTTCCTGTGGTTTTCATTAACACTCATATGCCAAGTATGGATGCTGTGATATGCAACCTAATCCATGTGATATAATTTCAGTTCTTTGATAAACAAGTACAAACCTTTAAACACAGTAAAGACCAATGACTAATAACTGTTAATGAGCACAGGTCTAATTGATGTAGTAGTTAAAATTACAGTAGCAGCTTATAACTTTCTATTCTAGGGCTTCCAAATTCACAGAATTGAACCAGGGTCAGTACTGTTGCCCCTAGAGATGCTATATTATACAGTGGCAAGAAAGTGGAGTATAAAATCATGAAAAAAAATCCAGAAATCAATAAAAAAACCTCAACAACAATCTTGTTAATGTCTTTAGTTGCTTTAGCAGCTAACATATTGCTGCCAGAAATGAAGCCTCCCCCGCTTTTTCCCCATGAAGATACTGATAATTAATGTCAGAGCAACACAGAGAACGTGCATTTCTATTACCTAAAATATTTGAGCAGAAATACTTCCTCTTCCTTTTTAACTCAATAAACATTAGAAAAAATATATTGGATTTCTTTCCTTTATATTATTCAAATGAAAATGAAGAATAACATAAACTGCAAACACAGAGTGGGGAATAATCCCACCATGTCAATTAAATTGACAGCATATGGAAAAATGCTAGTGAATTCACTATGTATTTCATTTTACAACCATTTCAGCTTGAATAGTATATCTGGGAAAGCTTCTTATGTCTACAAGAGGTTTTTCCAGAAGAGAACATTTATTATAGTTGTCTTGGCAACGTGAGCTCTCTGGAAATATAAATCAGAGCTTAAGAAGGTTTTGCTTTTAAACTCTGAAATAAAACAGAGGAAAAATAAGACAGCTAGGTGAGCAGAACTTTATGACCCGGTCTCTGTTACATGCATGAAATGACCAGATCCATTACACATTAAAGTATTCCTACGTGGCTTTGTGCTGGTGAAGCTTTGAGTGGAGTACAGCCTTAACCAGGAGCCAAGAGAAATGCGCTGAGAAAGATGCAAGCAAGCTGCATGGAGCCCATTAAAACATCCAACAGGATAATAGGCTGAGAGGAACAGGACCCT
This sequence comes from Egretta garzetta, assembly GCF_000687185.1. NCBI lineage: Eukaryota > Metazoa > Chordata > Aves > Pelecaniformes > Ardeidae > Egretta > Egretta garzetta. The sequence goes on along the minus strand of NW_009260182.1, from coordinate 3,587,129 downwards.
TGGCAAAGTTAGAAGGAATTCAGAATAGAAAATAGAAGACTGAAGGGACACCTGATTGTGATTCTTCAAAACCTTAAAGTTGTTATGAAAAGAACAGTTATTAGTAGGTCCACATGGGGATCCCAGTCTTCAGAAGCAATGCAGGGAAAGGGTGAAAAACGCAGCTTCAGTGAAGCAAAATTTTAAGCTGTTAATAAACGAATATCTTTAAAGAATGTAAGAAGTTTCCTAGAAAGTCTCTCTATTATCACTAGTAATTTTTAAGCACAGATGAAACGAGATTTCTTTACAACTCTTCTTGGTGTAAAGAACTTGCTTCAAAGGTTTGCAAAACTGTAAAATATTCTATCCCACCACATTTTTTATTACTGGAAAAACCATCAGTGCTGCCACCCGTGTGACAGCTGAGCCCGGACACAGCGCCACCAGAGCAGGTACGCAGCCTGCCCCCGAGAAGCTGCTGCTGCCATCCTCCATATTAACATTTACTGAGAATCAGGAACTTCAAATTGGGAATAAAAATCTAATAACCTTTCTTCTCTGGTCATTTTAACTAAAAGGCTCCTCTAGCGCAATGACAAAGGGAGAACACAGATGATGTGCAACCTGTGGAAACTGCTCAGCCTTCAAGAGCTGCCTGGCTCCCCCCACTAGTTGTGGTCCAATACTACATAGGAAATATGTTGTGAAATTCAAAGAGGTAGCTGAAACTTTTCTGGATAGACAGCATCTAAACCTAACTTCAACTGAAGACAGAGAAGAAAGTACTGAACTAGCCAAAAGACAAATTCACTAACCAGTGATTTCAGCCTGGATCCAGATTTCAAGTAAATTTTGCCTCCGCTTTCCCAAGACCCCAGCTATGGGATGTCATGGAAAGATCTCATTTTCTGCACATCTTTCTGGACAGTAGCTGTAGTACATTTCTAGTTTGGCACCAGTCTAGCAAAGCCAAATACATGTCTTCCTTTTGTCAGCAATCACTAGTAAAATTACACATTTTCACTTCAGTTCCAACTAACCTGATGTCAAGCAGATATCAACCAGAGGGGACAGGATAAATGCCATTTTTGTGATCTTATTGATGCTGTTCCGTTTAAAAATAAACTGTGATCTAAAAGGAACAAAAAGGAGTAGTGAGAGACTAAAGTAACTCTAATTCAGTGTGAGCTTGAAATATTTCACTAACACTTTAAGAACTTTCTTCCTTTTTTAATCTCATAAACTAACCTAATTACAGCTAATGTTCTCAAAACACTCCTGAGGGCATTGATAGATGAAACTTTACACAGAAACAGCGTGTCTGGATAGAAATCGCTCAATGTCCCAGTAAGACACTTCTGTTCTCTCTCAAAGAAAGGACTAAAACCTTCTGATCTTCAGAAACTCTTAACTTGTTTCTGTAAAGGTAAAAAAAAAGTATCTGTGTCTCCCTGCGCTTTTCTTTATTGTTCTTCCTCCATTACCACATGCTCACCTAGGATGTAACAAGTCACCTCTGCGCAGTAGGGCAGACACACGATGCACACCTGTGACCTTGAAACTTGCTCTTGTCTTCGTTTCAGATGTCGTGAGGGACAGTAACACCAGCTACAGGAAACGGTTTGAGTTTTCACTTGTGCTACATATCACACAGCACCGCCACATCTAAAGAAAACTGCTCCCGAGTACAACCCACTTGGCAGAACAAAGTCCAAGTATGAAGACGCAAATGGCATAAGGGCACTTACTGAAGCTCTGTAAGGCAAGAAAGAGTTCTCCCACTTTAAAATATTTTTTCAGAAAGCTGGTTTTCTTTAGGTTCATCCACCAATGCTAAGTCTGACTGTTGTCTACTCACAGGTTGAGGATTTGTCTTGGCTAAACGTGGTAAATTTGATCGTTCTTGAGGTAGCTGTTATCTTGGTTTCTTCTGTGCTGCCCACTACTAAAGTATCTGTAGAACTTAAAATCTGTGATGCACTTACCTTCAATACATCCCAGTAAAACAAGAAAAGTACAATTTTCCTATTTTATTGATGGGAAATAGAGACAAAAGGCACTTAAGGTTGTACCTAGGATCTCAGAATGAAGAAAGGAGCTCCACTCTTCCAAATTTCAGCCTGCCATGTGAAACCTCACTGCATAAAAAGCTTTTTCTCTATTTTTTTCCTCTCTATTTACTGTGCCAATTTACAATCCATGAGTGACTTTGGTAGCAACAGTAAAAGAGCAGGGGGAAAGGAACCCAAGATATGTTTATAGCTTCTTGATACACAAGAAAGTTCCTCCTTATTTGCATGGGGATGGCTTGCAGTGCCAGCAGTTTCATTACATTGAAACAAATCGGAGCATGTTTGATGCAGGTTTTTTTACTGGCTTCTGTACCTTAGCCCGTGTGATTCTGGGTATCACTGCAATTTGCCTCCAAACCTAGAAGAGCAAATTGTCTACTTGTGACTGGATCACACAGATATTCTCAAACAGGCTGCAAGGCTTTGTTTTGTTTCTCATTTCAAAGGTGGAGGAGTGTACACTTACATGACAGAAGTAAGAAGGAAAATGATGTTTAACTTTTAGTTGGAGAAGACAGATGCTGAATTTTCACAATTACCTGCAATAATGTGTTTTCAGAAGATTCTAGTCTAAAAGCTGCTCTTTCACTTGCCATATTGTCCTCAGAGACAGGTTTTGCTCATGTCAAGGTTGAGCAATCGCAATATCTGAAATGGCAGCATGATGACAAGCACGGAAGAGAATGAGAAATAAAAGTACTTCCTCTCTATTTCAATCCCTTTTCATTTGGTGCCTGCTGCTGATGCCACTTTGGCTGAAAGCATTACATTTCTGGTGCAGAACCTCTGGCTGGAGACTCAGAGCTGGCAGATTTAAGAAACAAAGTGGTGGTGTTCACTATTCTGATTACCAAGAGATACTTTTGCTTTACTAATGGAATCCAGTGCGAGCTTGTTGGAGGATTTTCCATGCATGGGAGAATATGGCAACTATCAAAAGAACTTTAACTTTCTTCACTCCAAAACTGATTTCCTGGCCCATAGTTGTCAAAAAATGCACAGAACGTGTATGCATTCTGGAGCATCAAAACAGCTGCAGGGGTATGAGACCGGTTCCTATATTGATATTAATGATGGGAGGGAAGCATCAGGTAGCTACAAGAACATCTAAGAGGAGAAGGTAGAAGAAGAAACCAGCTGTTGAGATGGTTACAAACACTTTCTTCTTTGGCTGGCTAGGGTGTCTCTCCAATTATTATACCTCAGTTAATAGATTTTTTTTCTTTCAAAATGCATTTAAACATCACACATACATGATATAAAAACTCAGGTCTCACAGCTAGAAAATGCCATTGGAAGTGTTGTTTTCATAACACTCATTCTTATAACCAGAAACCAAATAAAGGCTGTATTTGGGATTACTATTTGGGGTTAGTGCTGACACATTAGTTTTTTAATTAGTGTTTTCTAAATATTTTGTGCTTTTATGAAGTGGCAACTTATTCTCGAAGTCATTAGCAAAATGTAAAAGTATGATGCTATACTCCAGATAGGCAAATAAGTCTTTAAGTGATTTCTCCATTCTTTCCTTTTCTGATATTTCTCTACAAAGTACTTTCCTTAGGTCTTAGATATTCTACAAGCCTCACTAATAGTATTTCAGAGTGTAGGCATATTAAGAGACATTTTTTAATTCTTTACATCTGCTGATTGACCTCTTCTCCAAGTGACTGCTCTAAAAGCAGGGGATATCTTCATCTAGAATCTAACATACTGTGGTCTAAAGTTCAGATTTGACTTGTGTGCTATGTCAACCCATGAAATGCTACATAATATTAAGTGCTCTGAAAAAAATCTCTATTCTGTATATACAAAACAGATTGTCAGACCTAGAAAAAAGCTGCATTTCTCAGGTCTTCATCTGTAAATTATGAACAATAATTTGCATTTTATCTCATAGTGACAGCAGTAAGACAAATTAATATTAACACATCATTGATAAATATTAAGACAAGTCCATTGAAAAGACCATGGATATGTTGCTGCTTCGCCATCAGAATAAGGTTGTGTCAAACTAAGTTCTTCAAACCTGTTAAAGTCACTCCTTCTCAGTGTGGTTAATTAACAGTGGGGGGAGAGGCGGGAACCTAACTTTTTACCCCCTGCAAAGACATTCATAAAAAACATCACAGAAATTATTTTTGATGATCAGATACATCTCTTCTCTTTCCCCCCAAACCCTGTCAGAATTAGTCTTGCTCCGCCTAGCTCACGGAGTTAATGTTCAAGCAGACTGTAGTCCTGGCAAACAGCTCGAGAGTTTAATATTTGAGCAAATTATTATAAAAAGTTGAAAAAACTTAACTATCTTTGTTCTGGATCCTTCAGTAGTGGCATCTGATTATGTTGCTACATAACATTCTATGCATAAAAACCTCTTGTTAAAATACTGTCAGAATAATAACGTACACAAAACCCTATTAGCATTCATGCTTTTCTCATTATAGTTAATGGCAAAACCTCATTGATTACAACAGGAGCTCTTTCCAGTGAGCGTTTCTGCTTACTTTTACTGCAGGCCAAATTATACCTCTGTAATCTCTGGAACCCTTAGTATTTTCCATTGCCACATCAACAGCTGCTAGCAAGTGCTCAGCCTTTTTTCAAGTGCATGAGTCTCTGGCCGATGTCCCCGGCCAGCTTGCTCCGCGAGGTCACATCTGAAATACGCACGTTCCCCAGTGTGAATTGTCCTTTCCCTCCCATCTAATAACGAACCTCAGCACAGAGTTACACCAGCTCACATGGAAGATGCACGTAAGATGGATATTTAGGTGTAAATCTCTCTGCATATACTTATTTTTGGGGTAGTAGATCAATTTAATAAAAAAGTGACAAGCCTATTTTAGCTGAATCAAGATTAATTAATGAAATACAAAAAAAAAATAATATAGTCACCAGTTTGAACTAGATAACATTTGTTTTAAGCTATGCTTTCTGTTAATTGGCTTCAAATCTGTTTTGATTAGGTGTCATGTGAGAGCATGGAAGGACAGCAGATGACTTTTCTACATGTAGATAAGCAATCCACATTGTTTGCCATGTTTTTTAAGTAAAGATGCTTAAATTATTGCTCATTATTTTTGCTTTCTATGAGTATGAAGAATGGGATTTGGGGTTGGTTCATGTAGGTATTGAACTTCAAAACTTCCTATCTGTCAGCATCAGTTCCTTTCCAGAAGTGCAAACTTTCCCCTTTTCATGGTCACTGAGGGAAGATACCCACAATATTATAGTTCATGTAACCAAGCACAGCTGTACACAAAATAGTATATAATTTTAAAACTGCAGTAGACCCTAGAGTAAAATAAATGTAAAAAGACTGTCAAAATTACTCCCCTTAAGGTGTTCCTGAATTGAAAAGCTCCTAAGCTTCTAAATAAAAACATGCAATGAAGTGGTACATAAGTTTACAGGAGAACTGCCATTTGGGACCTCATCCAAACCACCCTCTGATGGATACAGATGCACACACGCATCCTGTTTCAGAGTGTGGCCTGGGTTAGGAAGGTGCAAGGAGCTATCTACATACATGCAAAGCTGTGAAGAAAAAAAAAATGCCTATAATACTAATTACTTTCCAGTCTCCCACAAACTCTTGGATGGGGAGAGCAGTATTTTTGACTTAGTCCTGTCACAGGAAGGCACTCAACTGTGGCAATTCCTCCTGTCCTGATGTAAGTTATTTTCTCCATTGCTGCGTTGAAGTTTCTGTGCTCTTTTCATTTGTTATACTGAGTGAAATAGCCAGAATTTTGCCCTTTGCTGGCACTTCAGCTCATTCTATTTCTCTGCTGGTGAAGAAGACAATGAGTTCATTATTATGATGAAGTGATAAAGTGTATGCTCCTTCTTCAGTCCTTGCCATCTGCAGATAAGGATCAACATTTATAACGATGCCAGCTACAGATGCCGAAGGTACCATTAACCAAAGAGGGGAAAAACTCAACCAAGCTGTAAAACACAACCATAAAGATATATTTGTTATTACTATTCAATCTCTTTTAATAAGGTATGCGATCAGTGTGCCAAGCCAGAACACATAATACCAACAAACTTCAGCTACCTTGGAAAGAATCTATTATCATTAACAAAGACATTCACAGCTTTACCAACGAAGTCTGTCATGACAACATACATGGTACAAAGATTTTTTTATGTTGTAACCAGATAAAGAGTTGAAGCCATTATCAAATTGACAAGGCTGCTGACATAAAGTATGCAGGCAATTTTTTTTGTACATTGATGGCTCTATTTCTCACATATAGTATTTAAACATGATAGCTGCTTTTTTCTTTTTGATGCCCCCATGTAATTCTCATGGGTATTAGCATTAACTATGCAGAGTGGCATATGAACTTGTTGGATTCACTTTGCAAAGGGCTGGGCTCCCAGTGTTTTGTTATTATGAAGGGACACACTTTGTACAAACTCATCTACCTGGCTTATTTCCTTCTCATTCCATTAGGTGTTTCTGCAGAACCTAGAAAACTGTGCTCAGTTATCTGCTGTCTTATTGAAATAAAAGCAAGGAGCCTTTGGGGATACAGGACACAGGAAGCCCAAGTTCCATGGATTTGTACAGTAAATGTTTTCTTTTTTATTTCCTATTTCTCTTCCAAGAATTCCCAACATCTTTTTTACCTTTTTCACTACAATAAGCATTGCACTGACTGCTCAAAAAGTATTCGGAAAGGTGGTGATAGCTAATAGTCTACACACACAGTTAAACTGTTAGGTCTTCATAACATCAGCTACACACACGTATTTCTTTTCCCTTTGTATATTGCCTTGCATTTGCCATCCTACAACCCCCTGGAGTCAGCTTTTGAGTCCATCACCTCAAATAACTTTTGTCACCCACTTTTTCTCTCTTCTATAGATAACATTAGGAATATGCTACTGGCAACCTCCTTCTGGTGAAAAACCAAGTGCTTAGTCCACCCCATTGCTTTCTGTTACTGGCCCTTAATTTGGAAGTGGACTATTCCTCTCATCCCAGGGTTACTAAACTGCCCTTACAGACCTCCCAGAGGACCTTTTTCGATGCTTTCTGAAAACCCTAGTACGCACTAATAATTTAGCAACCTTATCTCATGAGGTCTTTGACAGTGTTAACAAACACAGAGGCCTGAGGTATTGACATCCCTTTTACAAAGGTTCTCTATCCTCTTCTCTAGTATATTATAACTACCTGTGTGTCTACTAATTATATTCTTTATTACACTTTCTACCAATTTGCCTGATACGCAAGTCAGACTTACAGTCCCTCTGCAGGTGTCCCTGGATCCAAGTTGCAGGCATCCCAGCCTCTGTTGCTCTGGTAACATTTTGAGGAACAGGTAAGATACCACTTTGCTACATAAGCAATTTCGTATGTACCATCTTTTTGAACATGAAGGTAAATAATCTCAGATCCTGGTGCTGCCGAGACTGGCTGTTTTCTGTAAAAAACACCTCTTGTATGGCTTCTTCAGATTAAGATTTCTCTGATTAATGCCTGGTTTAAAAAAAAAAAAAAAAGTACTGCTGGAAGAATTTCTTTGATCACCTTCTCCCTGAATACTGATGCAACCAATACATTTAGTTTTTCAGCAATGGCTTTTATCTTCCCTGACTGCTGCTTTTATACCTGGATCAAGTCTGCTCCAAACAACTCTCTCAAACTCTTCCTAGGTTCTGATGTGATAAAACCAGATTTTTTTACTAGTTTTAATATCTCTAACAGGATGCTCCAGTTTTATCTTTAACTAGCAAAAGGTTAGGCTTATTCATGGTTGCTTGCTTGGAAATAATTTCTACTTTGAAAGACTTTTTCTTTTTTTCCAATTTCTTAATTACTTCCTTTACACTGCTGTGCAGTCATGTTGGCTTTTGAAGGTCATTAAAATAAATAAAATGCTATCACAGTGCATTTGTTTCAACATTTCTCCTTAAAAGAAATGCTGTTCTTTATAGAGTATTGCTGCTACCGTTACATCTTGAACTGGTATATCTCCCTTCAAAATGGCAAGTCACAGCATCGTATGGAATGCCACATCTTGCATTATGCTTGTCGTGCCATTTATGTAATATGTCATAATGTGGCATGAAATACTGCATTGTTTTATTTTTGATACATAAACCATTTTATTTTCTTAAACAGACTAAGACTAGCCATTATGTGATACAGGTTGACATCTCTTATCTGATTTATTGGATAGCTTGTGATACAAATGAGCACCAAATACAACGAAGAAGAAAAACAGATAAGCATTCAGCGTACTAATTAGAGGAGCAGCTATTTTCTGGATATGTCTCTTAGCCTGGAATCATTTTTCTAGGATATTGAAAACAGATGCTCTTTTAATTAGAAAGAGAAAATCTGAGTTTCAGCTAGCAACACCCAAGAGTACGCTTGACTATTGGAGATAAACCACAAACTTTATGTGAGTTCTACCACCTTCTGTTATGTAAATGTCTGCTTATGTATACATCTGCTAGATGGCATCAGATCGATTAAAACATGTGCATCTCCATGTGGCTGGGACAGTCTCCCCTTCACAGAGGAGGGACCACTGGTCAATAAAATAGCGTGAGCTGTTCTTTAACATCAGTGGTCAAGACCTGCAGCTTTTTAAACAGAGGATCCTGGATTCTATCCCCAGTGCTGCCTATATGCAATTTAGTTGGCTGTTGCCATCTATGACTATATATAGAACCAGATTTATTACTATGGGTGTGTTACCAAGAGAGCAGATCCAGCCTGATAGGAAGAAAAACATTAATTCCATTGAGTTCAAAAACATCTCCTATAGTCTGCTTATCCTTCTCTCTCTTTTATAGCCATGACAGCAGTGATAGATGCCTAAAAAATACCTAATCCAGAATAAATCTCATCAGAGAACACAAAATGAAATGTGACATCTCAAGAATTTTGATTTTACAACAACAAAGATACAATAGCACTACATTGCAAATGCCAACTTCATACACACAAAGAAACCAAACCCATATGATCACCACAGGCCATTCCATGTCTAAAAGTGGACAGAAAGAATGAGAAGGGAAAAGCACAGCCTTGTTTACAGTACAATCTCCTGAGGTCCATCCCAAAAATAATAGCCAGCAAGTCGCAACAAAAATCATGGCCTGGACCTTAACTCCTTTTGGCTCTACATAAGGTATAACTTAACCATAACATTTTTATTCCTTCACAGTGCATATTTGTCCACGACAACACAGTTAAGACAATTCTTATCTTCTACATTGTTTTGACTGCCCAAAGTTGCATCCTGTTCACGGAACGTTTCTAAAAGCAGAACTAGCCTAATGTTTTAACTTTTCCCTGGTTAAAGTCTCGGCTGGAAGCTGAGAGATAAGTGCGCAAGAGGAAGCCTGTTGGCTTGAGATGACACAATTGATCACGAGCCTTGCCTAAGCGGGGCCAACCAGCTAGTGTCTCAAATACCCTGAAAGCCCTAGAATCACTGATGCCTATCAAAGACTGGTTAGCTCTGTTTATCAGAGAGGGAAAGACAACTCCTTCTTAAGCTTGTTTACTTACTTTAAAGAAAGAGAAGAAGAAAGCGAACTAATAGAATAGGTCTTTAATTGGCTCACCAGTGCTAATGACAGCTGTGGTAATTAGCTTACTCAATACACTCCTGCTGGATTTGAATAAAAAAGGTTGGGGTGCTTAGATTGCACTGCCATATTGAACATTTATACAATATCCAGACAAGCTTGCAGACCTTGGCCCTAAGCAGATCACAGGATATCTGAATGCAGACTGTAACTGCTTGTTACTATAGAGAGGACAGCGTGGGAGGCAAGCTCTAGAGTTTAAAATAGGCTTTTAGACCTAGAAAAAAGCCTGAGTCAACTGCAGAGAATAGGGAGAGTGAAGGGAAGGAAAACCGATATAGTGAGATGCATAAACAGATTGGCAAGACTTGTGACAGTTGGTGTTTTCCTTAGAGCTTCAGCTTTTAGAATTAAGGGACTAAGGAGAGAGACTGATTTCATTTCATATTAAAATATTTCTAGCTCTTGACCAGGTCATTTCAACATTAAACTTGTAACAGCCTCTCTGAATTTACACATCAGTTTAATGAAAATAGTGAATCCTGTAGAGAGGGAAGAAAGAGGTCAGGAGACCTGTCATTTATGCAATTTAGCTACTGAAAGCTAAAACTTTCTTATTGTAAATATGGTCTGGCTTTAAGAGTCAGTACTACTTTGACAGAATCACATGGAAGCATAAAGAGAAGCAGCAAGGCTGTGGAGAGCAGAAGGCTAACCGGGAATAAGATAGAAAATACCACGTTCTCCTTGCATTGTGGTTGCCGCGGTACACAGTATTTAAAAGCTAGCTTCAAATTACAACGTGTCATCCAAAGTGACTCTAGAAATCATGGTAGCTGGGGCTAGAGACTGGAGGGTGCATTGTGGCTGCATCTTGATCTTATATGCCAAGACAAAGATGTGTTCTTCCCAAGGAATGGTTTGAACTTTTATACTGTAAAAATCTTTTCCTTTTAGAATTCAGAGAAATGAGTAGTGAATATCTGTGGTCTCCTGCTGATCACTACTACAGCTCTAGGGATCCTCAAGCACTCTGCAAATATGAATTCTTTCATTCACACCCAGGAGTCGCAAAACCAGCCTTACAGCTGCATTACAGAAGAATAAATGGTGGTTTGGGCATACCATATGACGAGCTCAAGGTCAACACAGCAAAGGAGGAGCAGATCTTGGAATAAACCAGGACAAGCTATAATTCCTGGTCCCTCTTGGCTGGCATTCTTTCCTATTCCTATGCTTGAGTCTGATGACTGTACAGCACTGTAAATACCAGCCAGTCCTTCAGCACAGAAGGACAGGGTTTGCTTTAATGCTATTTTTAGTTAAGCAGATCCCACTTTTAAATCTGCAACGCCTTCATTTTCAATATCGTGATTATGTTTAATGTTCCATAGGAAGATGAGGGGATTAGTATGAATCAGAAGGCACAATGCAGCGTAGGCAGTACCACGCTGCCTTCTGAAACACCAGCACAGAGCAAGCCGGAGCTTTGGTGGGGGCTTTACACGGGGAGGAGGCATTAGGCAGCTGGACGTGTCAGCTGGGTGCCTCATCAGGCAGCTGGTGCGAGTGGAAGGTCAAGAACACGTTTACTGTTTACTGAATTTGTAAATTACTAATTATTCAGCTCACTAAGCAAGGCAAGCCTCATTGCCTGCGTGTGATATTCCCCCTCCCATCAAGCCTAGGCGCATATGGAAGAGTAGGAATTCTCAGCTATATTTTGATAGATGGGAGCCATTAAAGTGCCATAATAAAGGGCATAAAGAGCTATAATGGGTAGGTCACTCGTAAGTCTAAGCACACTTCCATGTTTGTCAGAGAACAGGTGTAGAAAATAAAGTCCTGCTGTGCACTGAAAACAGCAGTGCTCTCTCTGCAGAGATCTTGGGGGTAGCCTTGCTAACCAGGAGACGCTAAGATGGGGTACCTGTGTCTGTGGGAAGCAGTGGCCCAGGAGGAGTTGAAGAACGACCTTTCTTCACAGCTTTCTGCTGTGGGTGACAGAGACAGCAGCCAGAGGGACCATCTCCGAGCTGGGGAGATTCCAGAGGTACTGACCAACAGGAGCTACAGTCCAAGCAAAGAGACTGCCAAGAAAGGAAGCAAGGAAACGTTCTGCAACATGAGGGCCAGAAATAAATTATACAGTGGGCCTTGAACCAAGCCCAGATGAAAGGAAAACCTGGGGAGAATATAGCCAGCTCTTAGCTAACCTGCAGTCACGGTAGCTAAGTGGCATCATCTCCAAAAGTGTATCCCTGCATAGGGAAACCTCCACTACAAGAAGAATCAAAACTTAATACTTGTGGAATGAATAGGGTTAAAGGATGCAGTAACACTCTTTAAGAAGTCTTTGGTCGATGCAGTATCTACAAAGTCCCTTTAGGATTGTCCTAGACTGAAAAAAAGATTAACTCCTCCCTGTACTTGACTACTCTGACAAGAATGGGAGCGAAGACTAACAAATTAGCGGATCTTCTCAGGATAAAGACAAGGAGGGCAGTACAGGAAAATCATGAAAAGAGGAATTTCAGGTAAAGTCCATGTTCGGCATGGAGGAATGGAAATAAGGGTCAACTCTAGTAGATGAATGAGACAGTGCCTTTTCCATAACATTGGAAAAACAGAAGCAAGCAATCCAGGTGGCAGGGATGGACTTAAAAACAAACAAACCCCCCCTAAAATGCTTCAGTGGAATGTAATGAACACAGTAATGAAAACCAGCCATTAAATCCAACACAGAAACTGTGAATAAAATACACCAAGACACCTCCAAACAACTCAGTCTCTACATATTGGTAGAAGCCAGGCTTTACAGACAGTGTTCAGAGGCTGGAAGCAGGGGAAGTGAAGCGATGCATTGGTGAGAGAGAGGTAAAGAGCATTCTACTAGATATGGCAGAAAGAGTTGGGTTTTGCGATGGCAACTTTAGTGTTTCGATTCTGGCTGTGCATCAAGAATGGGATATACACCTGAGATGAGGTGGCTTTGAAGTTACAACACAACGTGGCTTTTTCCTTTTTTTTTTTTTTTTTTTTTTTTTAGGATTTGTTTTTTGTTTTCTTTCCTCTTTTTTAGTTGGACTACTTTAATATAGATTTCTATGGAAAGAGGCAGTTCAAGAGTTTTTCAGTCACAGGTTGATTTGCCGTCCCTGCATTACCCTAAAACATATGAAATTGCACCTGACATATTGAAAGGTCTGTTTCAAGCATAAGAGGCACTCTCAACTTCTCAAAGCACTTCATGCAGCTCAAGACCCAGCGGATAGATCCTTACACCAAGGCTCTGCCAAAAAGTATTTCAGTCTTGCTGCGTATATAGAATGCATATAACATATACTGTTTTAGAGTACATGTGAAGGTGTTCCTCTAAGCCTTCTCAATATAACTTAAGACATTAATGTGCATCCTGGGTTTTTTTGTAGGTGCTGTTGCAAGTTATGATCTCATGTCAGTACCTGGTTTCCCACCACGGCTCTGTGGTAGGTAACCTCAGTGAAGTTTGAACAGCTCTGGAGGACTGGGGCTTTTAAGAACACTTGAAAAACTCCCTCAGTCACGATAACGTGTTGAGTAGCACATACACGATAACGTGCTGAGTAGCACATACACAGTACTGTGGAACTGTTTTCATACTATATACTCCAAGGGTAGCTGCACACAGGTCAGCGGGGCATTAACTCAGCATGGGAACTGACATTTTAAGTGACTTGAAGAAAGAGGAGGGGGGCCAGTGGCTCCCATTCTGTCTAATTAGCGAAAAGTTCTCTTTAAACTGTTACTTTAAAAGCTGTCAGGTTATAAAAGAAGTAACATTCCCATGAAATGACTAGAGACACCTACGGGACAAATTAAACTGGCAGAACTACTGAGGAATATAATGCCAAGAGCACAGGCAGAAAGGCAGGCAGCTGTATCCTACATGCAAGTATGGCTAGAAACTGCTTCTCTTCTCCCAACCAGAGAAGGGCTATACAGAGATCCAAGGAAAATCTAGCCAGAGCTAAGCATCACACTCACCACGCAGTTTCCATACACCCCTGAGCTTGGGCAGTGTGTTGACTCCCTCATCCATTTCGCCTTTGCCCTTTCTGAAATAAATTTCATCTAAATTTGCCTTCTCAGTTTAATAGAATAATCAAGAAGTGACACTTAAAAGTGAAAAGCAGGTTTAGAGATCCTCAGGCTGCTGAACAACACGATTATGCATCTTCAGTTGTTGGAAGGAGCAGCAAAAAGCAATGGATTAAGTTGCAATGATTTTAGCACATCTTTTCAGCAAACTCTATATACTATATAGTACTATAGTTTTGCTGTTTTCTACAGAGGAACATCAGCCACTTTCGGCATAGACTGGAAGCTTCTTTTGGAAAAGAAGGGCAACAGTGAGGTTGGGAGTTTGCATGAACTGCTAGTGACCCCCTTGGCCGTTTTGCCGGCGCCCCTGCTGCACTGCCTCTGAGCCTCACCCATCCCCAAGCTGAGCTCGCAATGGTCCATTAGAAATCAACTGCAAAATAATTACCGCAGTGCTTGGCTCCAGATCTAACTTGGAAAGTGCTAAGTCATCAGCTCTACAAGCCATAAATTTATCAGTTCTGGTCAGTCTCAGTGAAAAAATATGAAAGCCACAGCTTCTTGAAAGCAAATGTAGACATAGCTTAAACCCAGTCCAACTAAAATAAAAACACACAATGAAAATGCGTAACGCTCTCTCCGATAGTTTGTGGTGCCTTTAGCACAAAGGGGGAAACAGATAAGGATGGCTTTGAGACTGAGCAGTGCTCATGCTACCCTGGGAATGTTGGTTAAGGTCTAAACCTGGTCTCAAAAGCAGGGAAGACTTTTATAGCAGAACTTTTGCATATTCTTAAGATAAAGATAATCTTGAACACTTTCCTGTTCAGAGTTCCGTTCCCTCTCTCTTTGTTCCTAACTACAAGGAAAAGTAACATTTAGACCTAGGATGAACTATCTAGGAGATAAACGTACTAGAAAACACATTTTGTTTATGAATTGCCATTGAAGATTTTCTGATTCTCACATTTGCTCATATTCCCTAAGTAATTTCTGCAATAAGTTTTTGGCCTAAAGACTCTAAGCAATTTACATTTTTTGAAACCCTAGCCTTACAGAGCACTTGATAAATAGCTCATGTGAGCTGTTTCCATTACTTTGAGTGAAACCAGGCTCCTTTTGCAAATAGTTGTGTCTTAGAGTTCAACGTTTGCCTTCTTTAAATACTTTACTTTTATTTGTCTAAGATTAGCTGTTTCACAAACATCCTTTGCCACAAATTTCTTCAAACCTCTTCACTAAAATACTCTGTTAAGATGAGAATACTGCTCATAGTTAAAAATTCTCAACTCTTAAAACAAAATGTACTTTCAGTTATTTGTTTTGCTGTGCTAATAGGAAATTAATCAAACAATTAAGAAACATTTATCCAGTTATTGGGCAGACTCTGGTACTATTGCATTTAAAGACCTCGCAATCTTATCTAGAAAACGTTTCTACGAGGAAAGGATGTACCGATGCTCCTATTTGAGAGCCCGAGAGCAAGGCCTGGAGAGGCTGTGCAGCCTTCTAGGGACTGCCCGGAGCTTTTGACAGAAAGGAAAATACAACCACAGGCTCCACTAGAATAACAATCCTTTCCTGAGAAAAAAACCCCAAAACTATTTTACTGGTTGATCCTCTCCAACCAGCACCATTCAATTATTTCTTTTTTTCTGTCTTTTTTTGTCAAGAAGTAACCATATAAACAGAGTGCGAATGATAATCTACCAGCAGTGAGGCTGCTGTGGTATTTAAAAAATAAATCACAAACTAACAGGAAACATACAATTCAAATACTAAATAGGGACCCAGCCAGACTTGACGCATCTTAGGTCAAAATCATCGAAATGGAAGCAACTAAAAAAACCAGATTACTATGTCATACTCTGTATTTTGAAGTTGGGTCAAAACCGTTAGACTACAGTGTCCTACATTCAATACATACAATATTAGTCCGTACTATGTCATACTCTGTATTTTGAAGTTGGGTCGAAACCGTTAAAACACAGACTACAGTGTCCTACATTCAATATATACAATATTAGTCCATGAATGGACTAATAGGAGGAGCCAGGAACACCTCCTGACCCTTCAGAAGTCTGATGCCTGGATATAATCAGGCACAGATGCTGTGGCCCTCTGGGTGACAACTGCCCAGAGTGGAAAATGAAACCGGGGTAGGACACAGCGCTTTAGGAAAAGCAAGTGCTTCAAAAGGGGTGCCAACCATGAGAAAGGGAGCTGTTTACAGCTAGTTAGTAAAAAAGAAAAAGAGCTAAATGTCGGGGTGACTCCTTGAACTAAACTCCCTGTTGGAGCTGAGTCTCTGGTGCCGGGTCCTGCTTACTCAGCTTCAGCACAAGCCTACGGCACGGTCGCGGTCCCCTGCTTCGACTGTCCTTTGAAAGAACTGAGTGGGCCCTGCTGTTTTCCCATCAAAACAAGGCTGCTAAGGTAGAAGAGCAAGGCATGTTTCCTGTGCCACAGCAATTAAGGATTCTCAGCCTGAAAATGGGAAACCTAGGTCCCATAGGGATCCAGCGGGAAGGGGGGTTCAAAGCCGCATGTCCCATTCCTTGGCGGGTTACAGGATAAGAGCCGAGGGGGTCTGCCGAGAGGAACAGGCAAGTAACAGCGTTTTGAATGGCACTCGGAGAGCACTGGTGCTGTCAGAGTCTTTTAGGAATATTCCAGGCACGAGCCTTTGTTTTAGTCTCTCTGACACTTTGTCTAGTTTCTGAATCCCAGTGGTACTGAGGTAGGATGTGTTTTGGCACACCATGAAAAGTACCAAACTATTGTGAAAAGATTTACTTAGATAAATGTAAGTGTCTTTACAAGTATCCCATTTACTTCTAACTATGAGGTTAAAAAAAATCACAAATGCTTTAACTAGCTAAATATTTATAATAGCTTGTCTTATGCCTGCAACACATAATGCCTTCCAAGTACTTTAGCAAGCTAGAAATAGAGAAACATTCAGAGCTGAAAGAGCCCTATTTAGGGTGAAAAATGGAAATTGTTTAAAAACACTACCATCAGTTAGAAGAGAAATGACATATTTTAATGTATGGGCTGTAAGGATTATAGTTACAACTTGGCCAGAATACCAGGCCAGGATATCATAGGTGCAGAAGAGAACAGCTGTCAGAAATACAAGTAAATAAGCAATTGAAGCCCTCCAAAGCAAGAGACATCTGCACCTACGGCCAGCCTGGAGCCTGAGCTCAGGAGCGACCTGGGTGCAGCACTTCTGGTGATCCTTCCTGCAATGCCCTGGGTTTCCTGGTAAGGAAGCATCCCCTGAAATAAATATTTACTGTCCAAAATTATATGCAAGATGCCCAAGGCATGAAGTGTAATTGTATTCGTTTGTCCTAAAAGGTTCTTGCAACATGGATGGTCTTCATTTGCTGTGGGTTTTTCCTCACTCAAGCAGCAATGCTCCCTTTTCTACCACTTGGATTTCTTCCTTGACCACCACAGCCCTTTGATAGCCAGACTGCCGCAGGCAAAGCTCCAGCACAGTAGCAATGCCAACAGGTTAGAGCCCTCTGCTCTTCCAGCACATACCTACACCTTCTGCAGATACAACACATCTTTCTGAGAAGTTCAGGATGCTGGTAGAAACAGGCAAAAGCCGTGTATTCCAAGGCTGCTACAGCTGTCAATATTATCACTTGACAGGAAAAAGCTTACCACCACAGACATGACCTCAGCCTACACCTTTGGATACTCTTTGAAAAATCAACTCCCGCTTCCTCCCATGTCACAAAATCCTATTTTCTTTACTGGGAAAGACTGAAGGGGCACACATTTACTCTGCAATCAATAAATTTCTCTTTAGAGGCAAAACTTCGGGTCGACAGACACACAGCTAATTGCCCTAAGTGCTTCAAAATTTGCACTAAATGTATTTTTATATATTCCATTAGCCAATTTTCTGTGGCTTAGCTATTTGAAATTGTTACGCGTGTCTGAAAAAAGCGACATTTTATTCCCTATAAATCAGAAACCGCATTGTGGCACTTGCACCCTTTGTTTTTCTCTGCTTTTAAAGCCTGTTTGCCAAATGCAATATTTTATTTGCTAAAATTTTGTGACAGATGGTGGGCGCAGACTCATAGTAAGGCATTTTCACAAGCGATGAAAATGCATTTGACCATCCTTGTAGGCTCCCCAAGAACTCAAACCAGCAAGGCAGGGCAGGGAGGAGAGCAGGGGGAACCGCGGCGTCTCTCACGTCACTTTGCCACTGAGACTCAGCTGGGTGCTGCAAAGCACCAAACATTCTGTGACCAACAAATAACACTCTCTATTTTGTGCCTCAACTGCCGTTTTGGCAGCTCCAGACCACCCCCTTTCACCAGATAGGCATGCTATCTAAAAGTCGTTGCATTAACATTTTCTTCCATGCACATTTCTTCTAGAAATTTTCCTATTGGGGCTGCACAGGGGCCATAAATGAGATCACTGCCTCTTTCTACAAGGTGTTATATAAAACTATAGATCAAAAGCTGCAGCCTGATGTCCACAAGACTGGCAAGGAAATTTAAGTGGTGTTATCCTTCACCCAAGTCAGACCCCTTTGGGGTGAGTCTACATAGTCTCGATGGCCCAGGAAGAAAATGCATTAAAGAAAATAAAGAAGATGTATACAACTTGCGGCAAAGTTTCTCAAGCTGGGGTAGACTTATGCTAGTTCAAGGATATTACGACTGTAATATTACCTTCTTTTCCCTTCAAGTCTGCTGAGATTTTCATGGGATATCTAATGTCAAACCAGACTGACTTACCTAGGATTATAAAAGAAAGTCACTGTTTCCCAGAAATGGGAGACAATTTTCTGAGTCCCCACCTAGTAGCTTATCATCACTTCTGTCCTTATTTCTGCATCTTCCAACACCACAGTACATCGAATGCAACCTCGACTTTGAATAGAAATGTATCAGATATATACAGAGGGAACAGCAGTCTGGAAGCTACTATCCTTCCTCCTTCTAGTCATGATATACATCAAGAGCTTCAAAAAGGGTGGAAGAAAATAAGTATTTCAAAACCCTGTGGCTGATAATCTCCCATCCCTGGAAACATTCAAGGCCAGGTTGGATGGGGCTCTGAGCAACCTGATCTAGTTAGCCGTGTCCCTGCTCACTGCAGGGGGGTTGGGCTAGATGACCTCTAAAGGTCCCTTCCAATCCAAAGCATTCTGTGTGTCTATATAAATACATTATAAATGCACAGCTATAGGTGAGCATTTCTTTGGAAGCATACACCCGACATCCCTTGCGATCTTCACCCTAAACCAGCGTAGCTTCAGATGTACTTATTCATGTAAGCCTCCATACATTCACTGAATCTCACTCAGTTAAAATAGAAAGGCAGCTACTATGCCAGGAGGAGATGTTCTGAACTGCTCTCAGCTGGGAGTCTCATCTTAGGCAGCTTCAAGAGAGGCTTCTGAAAAGCAGCACATTAACACAAAACACAAATGGTGACTGAACAGGGCACAATGGGGCTGTTCTCACAAATGTCTCATCAATAAACATCATAAA
Organism: Egretta garzetta; assembly: GCF_000687185.1. Lineage (NCBI taxonomy): Eukaryota > Metazoa > Chordata > Aves > Pelecaniformes > Ardeidae > Egretta > Egretta garzetta. The sequence goes on along the minus strand of NW_009260182.1, from coordinate 3,567,889 downwards.
AGGCTTGTGTCAAGAAATAGTACTCCATCTACCAGTATAGGCAAAGCATAGTAAATAATGAAAACATAAATAGGAGAGCAATAAGGAAGGCCGGCCGGGAGTACAAATGATATCACTGAAACACAAATAAAGCAGCAAGGTTACCGGTGAAAACAGAGGGTATTTTCTATGAGGGAAATGGTGCGTATCTTTCTGCTACAAGGGAGATTAGTATTAGGGTGAAGAGTAAAGAAGTGATTCTTTTATCAAGATGCTGGAGTTAAGAGAACTGGGTCCTTTGTGTTTGCAAAGTGTCACTTGGGAAAAATAATTTGAATTTCTTTTTAATTGAAGTACTTGCACATCTCACATTGCAATGTGAATGCTCTCATCAGAATTCAAGGAGCTTTTGTTTCTGCAGTGTAACTCACTTCAAAATGCCTCTGCTCTTGAATTAGTGTATCCATACTGTCCATTTGGATTTGAGTAATCAATGTTAAATTCACCTGACTAGATGAACTGTCTGAAGCACCTCCATACAGACAGGCAGTAAATGAGAAAGGGACAAGAGATGCACCAAAGATGAAGAAAAGAGTAAGACAAGATCATAAGGCTCATTTGATCTTGTGCTGCAGGCAAGCCTTGCCTGTGAAGGTATCAGGTATGTACAAATGTAGTCTTAAATTTATCCAACAAATGCACAAACCACATTTGCACAGAAAACGAATTAAACTAGCATTCACATGAAAAAGGTATTAAGAACTTAAGACAAAAATTGGGATCTATTTATTCTTGAGTTCTTAAAGCACACGCATTTTCTTTAATTAGAAGCAAGCATCCACGTAAGAAATGCAACCTTGGAACTTTTAATAGCTGAAGCATAAGCGTAATCAGTTGTGATGGAAACTCCAGATTACATGCTCTCATCTCTTGACCTTGGAGTCACCATGTTTCTTGCTCACTGTAATTAATACCCTTGTATCGGGGGCAATGACTTCGTAGGGAACGTCACTCAATACAGGCACTCCAATGTCCTTCCCAGTGTCACAAGTGCCCCAGGTCGAGTCTGTGGCGAAGGCCGCTGCGCGCCAGCAGCTGGGCAGCCAGCACTTCTGCTTTCCAAGACACACGGGACTGACCACAGAAGTTCAATGGGGTTCACCCCCCATCTTCAAGTGTGGTGAGGAGAGCACTGGAGAGCTGACCCTATAGCGACCTGCATAGCCTCGTGCAGCTCCTCGTCCCAGACTCCCTGCCGTCATTCACAAAAGGGGTGGGATGTCGCTACTTGCTGGAAATCAGGGCTGTGATTTCACTGCATTTCAGCTCTTCTGTATGCAAAACTAGAGCTACCAAGAGGCTGCATGACAAAGGCTAATCTTCTAGTACCAGTCAGTGGTAGATCAGAACAAACTCCATTAACAAACCAAGCACTGGTGTGGCTCAGATCTTTCTCCTTCAAATTGCTCCCTTCATTCTAGAAGTTTCACAAGAGGAAAAAGCAAGCAGTTGAGAAGAAAAATGTTTACATCTTGTTGGAGAGGGGGATTTATGTCCATCTCTGCCCTTCATCAGGTTAAAATTGACTGATGACGCCTCCAACTCTGGCTGGAGGCCATAGCAATATCCATTATGTGGACTGCCCAGCTTTACACTTGTATAAACTCAGCTTTACCAAAAAAAACCAAACCAAAACAAAACAAAACAAACAAAAAAAAAAAAACAAAAAAAAAACCCCACACCCCACAAAGCCAAGAATACCAAATTTATCTTTCATCAGTCTCTCCACATTTAAAAAAAAAGTTCATGTTTATGCCCCTACTCACTCCTCAACGGTGAGGACCATCAGGCTGCTAACCAACAGCAAAAGGCAGCAGCAAGTTTTGCCTCTGAGCTGCAGGAGAAGCTCTATTGCCTTCAGTGGCACTAGAGCAAGAGCCCAAAGTCCGTTCTGGAAGACCAGAAGGAATAGGAACAGAATGACGTGAGGAGTCAACTCCGAGAAGCGCTGATTGTGAGGCACTGGAAGGTTATTTCCTGGAGTAATTATTTGCCTCAGTGAGTGCACTGAAATCAGCAACGCTACGGCAGTCTGGCACTTTAAGCAGCATCATGTGGCACAGTTCTGTTAAGCTACTACTTAGAGTAACATGCCTCTCCTCTTCATGGCGTCATTTAGAGTATTGTATCAGTCATTTTTTAAAAACCCCTTATTATTTCTTAAAATTTGGTCTCTGTTTGCCTCACAGCTTCCTATCTGTAAAACAGGATACAGTTTCCTATCTGTAAGACATCTGTAAAAAGACATTAAGCTGCATAAAAAGGACTCTCTGATCTAACATAAAACACAGGCTCTTCCAAGAACCAAAGGCGCTAAAAAAAAAAAAAAAAAATAAAAAATTTGCCCCTGCAATCACATCTGGTACCGTGGCGCTCTGCCTCGCAGATCAGTGTTGAAGGGTTTAATTCCTTTCCTGTTTGAAGTAACAGCTAACCATTCACTGCCCTTCCTGCCCCATTCCCTCTCTCCCTTGACAGATTTTGTACAAGCAGGCAAGCCACCTGCAAAATCCAAGGAGTTAAACCCATCTCCAGGCAAATGAAAAAACAAAGGTTAGCAAATAGGGGCTCTGAGGCCTCCAGCAGGGTGAGGAGAGAAGCAAGAAACACAGCCAGCGTCTCAGTCCCTTAAAAAACAGCAACCCGAACCGCAGCGAGCAAGCTCACAGCGGGCAGAGCTGGACCCCGGCCACGCTCCTACTCGCGCCAGAGCGAGCCTGTTCCTCGTGCCCTTTGATGGTTAGCACTGGCAACAGGGCAGAGAGTACTTCAAAACCTGTACGCAGAGGTGTCTGTAACTTGAATAAAGAAATTTAGGAGAGAAAGGTCACAGACCAATGCATGGATCGCAAAAGGAAAGACACGTAGCAACTTCTGGTGAGGCCCTGGGACAATCTGCGTACGCTGCGTACAAGACAGCGACACATGGCAGAGGAGTCTGTTGACAAGTTAATGGCTGCATTACTTACGTTGGTGCCTGAACAAAAGGAAGATGCAAATCTGGGGTTTTTTCAAGTAAGAGAAAGTGCTGTATGTCTCACTTTGGAAGCTGGTACCTAAAAATGTGCATCTACCAGTCGGGAAAAAAAGCTGTTACCACCAAATTCTGGACCTTTAAAACTTAAAGCTCAAAGTGAACACAACTAGACACCGGTATTTCAAATACTTGTGTCTCAGAGGGCTTCCTCCACAAGTTTGTATGAATATACCTTAAAGGATTGCAGAGAGCTCTGAGCATGTTGTAAAAGGAAAACGCTACTCAAGCTGTACCTGTGTTTCCATACTGAGAAGCGCCTCGTACCTGTGAAGGCTTAGACAACAGTGACTTCTGCTCTGAAAGCCTCGTCAAACCAGCTATCAGTTATTAAGGTTAAAACTTCCTGGTACTGCTCCCATTACTCAAAATACTTAACATGCTTTAAATAGAACTTAACAATATGCTTCTGGCAGGAGCATTTATAATGTGAGAGGCCTCAGTTCCTGTTCTTGCTCTTACAGCAAAGGGGTGAAGCGTCTTTTTTAGTGGGACAAGGAAGGAGGCATAAAAATCAAAGTGCCTGTTCACTAGTCCCAAAACAAGAATGAAACTTTTTCATTATCAGGACATTCTGAGCACAGGTGGATTCAAACGAGTCTTCAGGACTGACATCCTGATCTGATGCCACTGCATCTTACTTGAGGTAGAAGCAGAGGCAGTTTTAGGGAACTTCTATTATACCTGCATCCTATAAGGATTTGCCTCCCCGGGAAGAGTGCAACATCTTTAACAGCCTTTGCCTTGAACGAAAAACAGAATATAATGGAGGTTTGAAGAAGTCGCTGTGGTTTTTCATTTAAAAAATAATGAAGTGGTTCCAAGAAAGAGCTTCATCTACGATATAAGAGCCCATGAACGCTCACAAATTTGAATACAGAGTTATCTTCTGGAAAAACAATTACTAATGAAGAAAAACCATCTGTTGCCCATAAATTAGAACTAGTTAAATGTCCATCGGAAAATATTTATTTGACTAAACAAAAGAACTGTCTGCACCCCTCTGTGTTTAAAGACAAATTTCCTTGCTTGTGTATTCACGAATAGGTGGAAAATAACTCTCTGCAGAGGCTCTACACATCGAGTTACTCAGCATAAACGGTCACAAAGGCTTTCCATTTTAAGTCATACCTTTTATAAGCAGGACTTGACGCTAAGCCAGCCAGCCTTATGCTCTCTCGTGCTTTTTGCATACTTTAGAGACTAGATTATTATTGTCTGGTCTCAGCTCAAGGTCTGTGGCCATACAAGGATTAGCGTGCCCTCGTCAATTCAGGGGGATTGTTCCCAAAGAGCCCATAATAGGTGTTTGGATTTAACACACTAGAAACGCTGGATTTACAGAGAAGAAATATGCAGTACTTCTCAATCCCTTCAGAACCACCGTTATTTGAACTCCCATTAAGTGTGCGCTATAGACGGCAGTGTACATTATTTTACGATTCAGACACTTTGTTTTTTTCATGCCACATGTGGCAGCCATGGATTTACAGTCATCCCTAAGGCTGCAAGTTCTCACCACTCATTTTCCTAACACGTTCTGTCTTATGGAAGAAATTGTCATAGAATACATATTCTTTTATTTTCTTAAACCTAAGCATGATTGTCTGGTTTGGGGTCTTGGTTACTGAAGTACTTTATGATTTACAAAAAACAAGAGAAGAATTTTCTGCCAGGCTTGTGACCTTGAGGATGACAGTTTAAAACTCTGCTCTTAATCTTGCAAGAAAAAGCAGTGCTATATACAGCATAAAAGGGCTGTAAACAAGATGTTGTAACTATAAAAATAAATAGAGTGTCAGAGATAATGTCTGATGTGTCAGTTTGCATCAAGGGACAGTTTCTTGAATTTTAAAAGAACAATTTGATAAATGCAAGTCATCTTCTATGTATTATTGTTTCTGCTGAAGAAATAATTTTTAGCATCATTTTTCATCTGCTGTAGTTTTTGCACCGGCCATATTAGCATACTGGGAAAAGAAAGACTTAGTCTCTCTCACAGACCAAGAATGCTTTTTTTTCCCCCTCTAATCATTACATTCTGTAGTACACACAGTAAAAATCTCTAAACAAAACTTTTAACGATGAGTAATTATATAGTATAACTCCTGTTCTGAGTAGCTAGCTTGAGACACCTTTCTGAGGGTCCTTTCTTTTTCAGAAATTACTGAACATTCTCCTGAAAATAGTGAATACCAAGAAATTTGATGACATGGAACAGCCTTCTTTGCTGAAACTTAATGCCTCACTTCAGAGTTTATCAAATGAAATATTCCATTCCAATTCATTTACATTTTCCAAATGTAACTTTCAGGCTCAAAACACCTTTTTAAGGTAGGTATGTTAAAAAACAAACACAAGGGTAAATAATTGAAAACCAGAATACCAGTTTTGGGGTTGGGTTTTTTTATGTAACCCATCGGTTTCATCCTAAACAATTTTGCCATTTTTCTGTTTCACATTGACTAACAAACCATATATTGGTCATTTACTTATCTGTAGTGCCACTGATTTTTCAGGAAGTGTTCTTGGTGTGTATGCTAGTTGCAGAATTAGATTTAGAAAAAAAACAACCCCAAAACAACAACAACAACGAAAACAAACCACCGCATCCAGAAAGCACAAGAATCCATACTCAAAGGGGAAGCCCACACAGGATAGGTTAGCTGACCTAACTTTTCCACCCCCCCACATTGAGGAATAGGACACTTTGGGTTGGAGTGACTATAGAACCATGAATTCACACCATCAAGCAGGACGACCCAGTGGGTTATGATGGAACAAATGCTTATTTAGACAAAAAAACATACCCAGTAAGTAGCAGAGAGTATCAAAAAGCCATAAAAACAAAATCACTGAAATAGATCAGGTTTACATGTGGCATACTTGCAAATTGTCTCTGGATTAAAGACATCTTTTAAGAATTCAGTGGAAAAATAACAAACCATCTCTGTTTTAAAGGGCAAGATAAGATTGTGGCAGAGCTAGGAACTTTCTGTAAATAGACTCTTCCTTGCTCCAATAAATGTCATTGTTCTGTGCTAGGAGAAAGAAGCTCTGTTCCTTCACCAACACTATTTTTAATGCCTGGAGAAGCAACATTTCCATTTGTTCATCTGGTAGTAAACTTTGGCTAGTTGAAGTAGCTTCACTCCATCTAGAAAAGGTGCAGAGAAGAGGCAGCAGGGATGAAGAAGCTCCCATTCAAGAGTCTAAGAGGTAAGTTTGTTTCGTTAGTAAAACAAAAGCTGAAAGTGCTCTGCATCATGAAGTACATGTACTGAGGAAGAGAAGTTAAAATAGTATTTTCATAAATATTAAGGTGCCACAATTGCATTTGGTCTGGACATGAAGCAATTTCTGAAAATAAGGGGGTTAGATTTTGAAAGTCTCATTATCAGAGCACTGAGAGCAAGAAAGAAAATTACTTTCAAATTCTGGCTTAATTGTTTCATGAAAGGATTTCCGAGTAGCTCTTGCTGCAGGTAAGAGAACTGAAAAGGATTTTAAGGGCCCACAACTTCCAGCATCCCACACTAGCTCATTGCTGTTCTTGTTCTTTCCATCATACTGGGTATTACAGACTGTGACAGTACAGAGGGTGTAAAATAAAAACTGGGCTTTAGTGGAAGAGTAGGGTGGGAAAGAAATAAGAGAAATATGGCTAATTGTGGTGAGTTCCAGCATTTCAGAACTCTTTTTATAAAAACTGACCTCTTGTAACTTCAGTAACAGCCTAAGTTACAGCAAAAAAGCTTAAAATGTGAATAATGATAGATTATTTCAAGTGAAGGTCAAGCACCATTTGCGGATCTCAGTAATTTGTAGCAAGTCAGTTCAGCTACACTTCTGCATACCTTACCAGCATTATGTTATCACAGAATCAGAACAGTGCAAAGGGAAATTCATCAAATGAATTCAAAGATTGCAGCCCCTGTAAGCCATCAGAGGTCATAAAATCCTGAGGCAGGTGTGTGGACTTTCTCAAGTTGTCTGCTGTTGCTTACCAAGTAGGTCCTTTTACAAATGTACTGCTGACACTGCTGGAAACATAGTACGGCATCACTTTCAGAAACTGCAGACACGGAATCCTTGCTAAAACGTTATCTGAAATTGCAGGCTGCTGAATGCTGGCGTGGATCAGCCGCTGCTGTTCACGAGATCATCAACAGTGAGTATAGCAAGCATCTAGAATCAAATCAGTAATTAATACACAACTGCATAGCATGCTTTATGAAACAAACAGACTTTACATAATGTCCCAAAATACTTCAGTATTAGATAACAGGGCAAGGAAGAGAGAGATTAGGTTGCATCAGCAATGGAAAAATATCTTTGAGAGTTTAGATGTGCAAGGAGTTGAGGTGCAATGACACAGGTGAAGCATGAAGCAAGGAAGTGAGGCGAACAGGAAGGCTGCGCTAGAGAGGAAACACACCTTGAAAGAAGAGCTATCTACTAATGGCAGCGAGACTATAAAGCAAAGGGAAACTAAAGCTGGATATAACAGTAAAAGAAGGGGACAGCTTGTGATGCATCCGTAATACAGCTCTCACATAAACTAGAAGCTCACTCCTATTCTGAGAAAAATTTCGTGGAGCACTTGCCAAAGCTGTGCCTCTGTATGGTTACACAGGAGAAAAGTGACAACTGAAAGGAAAAACACGGCGACAATTGCTGATCAGAAACCTCATTTCAGCTCTGGAAGGCACAGAACTACCGCTGTGGAGCCAGGACTGGAAGCATCTTGCTAGGGTTAACTCATGTAGAGAGTGAAGCATTACGAAGGAGGAGGGTCCATGGAGAAGCACAGGCATGGCCTGAAGCCAGCACTGCCCCAACACCTCCTTACTCCACGCTGTCAGCTCTGATCACGTTCTGCGCAGGACAAGAGAGCAGTGTCAGCACCAGATAGGAATTCAAGTGTCTCTTGGAGTTCAAATCTTGCAGCTCTGAGGAAAATTCTGCCCACGTAAGGGCAGGAGAAGGGGGGAGGATATGCAATTGATTTTTACAACTTGATTTGAATTATTTTGCAGCTGTAAAATAGTCACTCTGGCAAAAAATATGTGGTACCACCCTGAAAAATGAGTTCTAAATAATTGAACTGCAAATCAGTCAGAGCAGGTCTCAACAGATCACACTATAATTGCAGCTATTAAACACACATTTTTTACTACAGTACAAGTCAGGGTATGAAAGCATGAGTATTCATTTGAATGTTAGAAACCCATTTGCAGCCAGAAGCTCTGCAAGACCACACAATTCAGCCAATCCCAGATACAAATGATACACATTTGCCACCATGGGACCAACCTTAAGGGCTGCTGAGGACATGCAGCTTGTATCACCGGCCTGGAATTCAGCTCCATGTGTTTGGTTTCTTCAGTAATTAGAATCATAGAATTGTCTAGGTTGGAAAAGACCTTTAAGATCATCAAGTCCAACCATAAACCTATTGCACTTACTCATCTTTGCATCACAAACCTACTTGTCACTGTAATGACGTGCGCAATAGCTAGCACTCTCAAACGGTATCATTGCAGCAGTTTCTAGCTCTTACCTTCGGACCTTTTGGCTGACTCCACTGGAATTATCCCCTCAAAATGCTTTAACTAAAAGTTATTTTCATCACAGAACTATAAGACTTACGATTGCATTTAGACCCCTTGCAGATGAAGCAATGCATTTTCAGCCTTTTCTTGCTTACACTAGCCAAACATCAGACAAGCTGGAAACCTAAAACCTTAGGCTTGTCACAGGTGGGCCACAAATACTGTCTTAATTAGGTTAAACAGTTAGAGGATTTGAGCATCTAAAACGCTAAGCTCAAATGCTAAGCATTTATGGAGCAGGCAGATTTGGCAGATGAAGGAATTATGACTATTTTAATTGACTGGCATTACTGCTAACGAGGTAAGATGAATCTGCAGCAAACCAGATGCAAAAGTTGTGGGAAAAGCGTCGCTTCCTCTGAAGATCAGTGTCACCATCTTCAGAAAACCCATTGTCCCCTGCCATCAGAGGAAGGGCACAGGGAGCATTACGTAAGGAATGTCATTCACATTTGCACTGAAAGAACTTTAAAAGAAAAGAGCCATTGCAAATATAAGTGAAATTTTAATCAAGAAATAGATTTTTTTTTTCAAGCTGTTGCAAGTATTTAATGTTTTGACAGACTTTTTTTTTTTTCCCAATTTTGGAGACATGAGTGTGTTGTTAAATATGTGGATTAAGTTTAAAGTGAAGTGCTGTCTTTGTTTTCTGAACTTTGAAGAGATCTTTAGGAAGATGAGAAGGACCCAAAATTATAAGAAAGCCCAAGGAACACTTAGGAAGTGGGGTTTGTGGGGGCAGGGGCTGTTGTGGTTTGTGCATTGGATTTAAGGGGGGGTGGTGGTGTTGTGTCGGTTTGGGGTTGTTTTTCTTAACTAGCAGAAGTAGTATTCTAACTCTTGGACATTCTCTTTATACTGCGAACAAACAAAGGAAAGGGTCATAAATCAAGATATCGTCTCTCTGAAAGCTTCCTCAGCCATTGGCGTTCTTGCCTTTAGCATGACAGACACAGAAAATAACCCAGTAAGCACACACATCGAGCATATAATGTACTGTTAATAAGACATAGCAATGACAGATAATTCACCATGATATGAAGTGACTAGGTTACACGGTACAAAGATTTTTGTGATTTGCTTCTTAAAACAATGATTAGATCTCTGCCACTTTCCCTCCTACATTTTTAGAGAAAAAAAAAAAAAGACTATTATTTTAAAAATATGTGTGTTAAAGAAATCATCTGGAATTTCATACGTTACACATGGGGGAAAAAAATTCAGTGCACCTTTAACAAGTGCATTTTGTAGAGAAAGATTAATTACAAACTTGAATGAGATCTACTGAAATCAGAATACCTTAAATATTCCTCACTGTTCTTAAACAGGGCAGGTTTAGGCTAGACATTAGGAAAAACTTCTTCACCGAAAGGGTTGTCAGACTCTGGAATGGGCTGCCCAGGGATGTAGTCGAGTCCCCATCCCTGAAGGTATTTAAAAGAAGAATAGATGAGGTGCTTAGGGACACGGTTTATGTCTTAAACTCTATGATCTTAAAGGTCTTTTCCAATCAAAGCGATTCTATGATTCTATGATTAAACTAAGTTACAAGATGAAATAAATATAAAATATTGAAAAAATTAAAAACATTTTCTGCACTGAAGGTCTATAAGATAACTTCCAGTACTGAAAGTGTTTTCAAGTCTTTTAGTCACAGTATGCTTTTCATGCACAATTTACTTCAAGAAAAGGATCCATCTAGACAGCTTTTAAATACAAAGTTACGACATTCATCTAAAATTATTTATAATATAATAAACAACCATTCTGATGAAAGCTTGTAAGGAATTGTTTGTTAAAATAAGAGGTGAACCACCCCAAGTTAAGCTGGTATGTTTACACTTCAGTAATAGGATCCCCTATTCACCTGGTTTTTGGATTCATGTTGACATCATTTGGATTGAGCTAGCAAAAGCATCTCTTTGAATACTAAATGAGAAAGAAGTCAAATTGAATAGTTAAAAAGTTTGCTACCAAATGCTCATCTAAAATGTACTTTTTCAGTGAAGAACACCAAGACATTTTCTAAGCAAAATGACACAGAATTAAGGTTGGAAAAAAATCTCTGTAAAAGCAGCCAAATGAATAAGAAACTCCTACACCCACTGACACAGCAGCCGTAAGAAAATTTACAGGAAGAGGCCAAGCACCTTTTTTATGCTGTTAAGTTTCTACTGAACTGCTGCAGGTCTGGGACCTTTAGTTGTTGTTGAACAAGACCAAAGTCTGCCTTGTTGGGTATCTGTATTTTTCACAGCAGTCTCTTTAGTCTCCAAGCCAGTGCAGGTTTTTCCAATGTCAGTGTATTCTAAAAGAACCTGTCCATTGTGAAATGGAGGCATAGAATCTTAGAAATTCCATGGAGCCTTAAACCTAAGTCTAGAAAAGATTACAAGACTCTACTTCAGCCATGAACACATCCATCCGAGATGCATCTAGGAAAGCTATTCAAGACTGCTTAAGGTAACATTTGCATTCACTGAAAGGGATTATGATCTGGCCTCCAAATTTACCAGGCACTAAAAAAGGACCCTTGTCTGAGGCAGAGACGTTGGCAGCTTTTGGAGTACAATTCTGGATCTGGCAAACACTTGCCCTGCAATCCAGGTCAGTGTCAACAGAATGCAAAGGTTTGAAAGCAGATAGATGCTTGCCAACATATTAACAACAGATCATACATATGGGCTGCAGCATCTTCAGCTGTTTTATGTCAGTTTAACTATGGAGAAATAAAGTTAAAAGATGCCAATATCTAGCTAACTCCTTACCTGCAGCCATACACGCTGCATGGTGGCTTATGAGCTTATTTTCAGGCTTTTGTTGTCTAGCTATGTTACTTTTAAGCTGTTTTTAAAGTACCCACAGAACCATATTCTTTATTTAAACACCTGGACAAAGTTAGTCTTTTCAGAACGATGGTCAAATCTATCTCCAGCATGTAGTATCAGAAAATAAAATGGTGTATCAGGAAACTCTTCATCTGAGCTAAAGGAATCTTTCTAGTGTTAGCCAACACTTCAATCCTACTTCCTCGTGATCAGAAGATATGCAAGGTACAGCTGTTACTGACCTGCCAGAACCCGCCTATTCTCATTTTTGTTGTCCTCTATTAGAAGATGGCACCTCTATTAGAAGCTGGTCTGTCTGAAGTGGGAAAACTGAGGCACAGAATTACTACAACCTGCCTTCCAAACTCATGGTTCACGGCTTTGCCTATTGGGTGTTCCCTGGTTTCCAGTGACGCTCTCTTGAAAATTACAGCGACAGACTCATCTCCAGTTAAAGCCTCCAGCCAATCAACTGCATTTCCACTTGAAATCCTTACCACCGCTGGGCCAGGATGTTAAAAATACTCATCTCACCAACACCTCACTTCTTGTGTCCCGCAGATTTTGAACATCTTTGGTGTACACATGTGCAAGGCTGGGCAAAAACACAAAACCAAAACTTGTTCCTCTCAAGGTGGGCACTTGAACCTCTATGTGCCAATTTTAGTCAGAAAAGAAAACCTCATGTGAGGACTCAACTAAATAGAGTCAAGGAGAACATTAGTTATAGGCACCTTTTACACACAAGTCAAGTTATAGAAATTGACCTTTATTTAGCAATCAGTTTCTTTAACTTTTTTTTTTTTTTGATACAAAGTGACATTTTCATTTTAGTACAGAAAATCCATGTCAGAACAGTACCTGTCTGTTTCAGTTGTACCACTGGAGTCTACTCTTACCTCAAACTTTAAAAAACAAACAAACAAAAAAGGAGATAAACAAAAAACAACTGCTGTCCCTCACCATGAGAAGTACTTTGACTAGTAATTCATCCATACCATTTCCTATTTTTTAATTTTTATATATACAGTATTATAATAGTATAATACTATATACAATACTATATATATTTTATATGTATTATAGTTCAAACCACTCTCTCTATATAGTATATAACTGTATAAATACTATATAAAGTATTTTGAACTATAAAATAGCATCTGTAAAACAGAAATTAAATTTAGGACCAGATCTTTCTTTGAAGAACTGTGCAAGAAGAATCCCTTTTTTTAATTAAAAAAAGCTGCAAACAGAAGCAAAACTACAGCTTGTAGTGTAAAACTAGAAATACTATGTAATGAAATGTTAGGAACAGGGACCGAGAAGCAGTTCTACTCAAATGATATTTTAAAAACAATTAAGATACAGTACCCGAGAAACATGGCACAAGAGACAGAAGAGACAGATACAAAATCTGTGTTAGGAACACAGTCAGAAGTGCAAAAAACAAAAAGGGAACTGATACAATGGAGTTTGGTACAACAGGTAAATAAGTATTGCAACCCAAACTAAACGATCACTTATTTTTTGACAGTGAAAACACTAACAATTTAGTACCTTTCTAAAGGCTTTTAATCAAAGCCCTAAAACTGTGGCTGCTCTTAAATAAAAACTATCTATGTGAATGCTACACACTGAAGTACAAAGCTTAAGAATTACCCTGCAAAATTGCACCGACATAAGCTTTCCAAATTTACAGTATCTAAAAGTGACAGAACACAGCATGCTAGGCCTAGCTTATGACTCTTCCCCACCAGTACTTAATCCAGGCCCAACAATCAAAAATCATTATTTCTCAACACATGTTGGATTGTTCAGATATATTATGACATTTAAATATTAGATTCATGCATAAAACAAGAAACGATATCTTTGACAGACAAGCGTTGACAGGATACAAACAGTGGTCTGCCCTGTAGAGGAGTGTACTTCCTTCTGAGCTTACTCCCAAGACGTACCGCTTCAATCCCACGTTATTACCTGGTTGTCAAGTCAACAATGTGCTTAGAAATGGTCAAAATTGCAGCTAAGAGTCACATTGCGCATAAACCATTCACTCATATTCAGAAATTTCACTCCATTTTGGAGAGTTACCTCATTAAGTGAAAGGACAGAGAGTTAAAAAAAGCCAAAACAAAACAAAAAAAGACATTCAAGTAAACAGCAACAACCAAATACTTTGAAAAGGTTTTTGTAAACTTGTCATTCTACAGGGTTTTGCAGCATTGTTAAATTCATTACTCATGGACAAGTACACGCAGGTCACAACCCCTTGTGACAACCTGTACACGTACGACGTAAGAGACAAGCTCGGTGAAGTGATCTACCCCTTCCCACATGCCTCATCGGGTCCTTGTGTGTTCAGTGTTATCATTCCCCTTCATGAAACAGAAATCACTTACGGATATCTTTATAAAGACAGAAATGGACTGAGTCCACTGGATAGAAAGTTAGTTGGTTATTTACATCTGCAAAGTAGTTTCACAGCGAAGTAAATCTACAGCGGGCCAGCTGGGATCCACAGGACTTTGTTTTGTTCTTGATCGACAGTTGTCATAATCTGAGTGCAAATGCTTGAAAGGGCTCCTCCCTGGACAATACCTGGAGAAAAAGAACCCCCCGCCACAAATGAGACTGGAACAAACAGCTATGACTGGTTACAAAGAGCAGCCTTCTGCATTGTTCTGCAAAGCATTTATCAACAGATCAGAATTAATCTACCCAATTCAGTATTTGCCAGATGCATGACTCTGTTAAAACAAGAAAAAGAATAAACAGACCAAAGAGGTCAAGCATCCAATATACAGATTCTTCTGCTAGCTCTTAAAACAGCCCAGGGAGGTCGCAGAACTGATGGCTATAATCTACTAAGACAACTGTTTTGTTAGAGGCCTCCATGTACTATTTTCAGAGGCATCAGGTGGCAAAGTTTAAGTCTAAAGATGGTCAGAACCTGCTATAATAAACCTTCTCAGTTCAGCATGTGGTGTTAAGAGTTTTATATTTATGCGGTAATATACATAGAGACCATAGCTGTAGCAACTAGACACTATTTACAAATATTAGAAGTAAATTATGAGGCAGCTCACAGATCGTTGAGCTAAATAAAACAGCGGCAGTTGCTACTCCAATTCTTATTGTCAACTACATTCAAGGAACAAAAGGCCGACAGCAAGCAACTCCTTGAAAATCAATTCAAAAGATAAATGAACACCTTGCATTCTACCCTTGCTAAACATAACAGTCATAAAAAGGAAAATGCCAACACTGACACAGGAGAGGAGAATGTATTGGCTTTAAGACTTAAAAAGTGAGGAACTTCATGACTTGAGAAATATGTCAGCAAAGCCTCTGGCCTCAGCTATCACTAATGCCAGAAAAATATGGGAAGTCTTATAAGGCTTAAGGTATAATTTCCATGTTTGAAAAGAGAGAATTTGATCTCATGTAAAATATTACTTGACTCTGCAGTATATACTACAGTTAATCGTGCCAGGTGAGTTTGGATACAGAACACAGGAACCAACAAGGTCTACGAAAGGTGACAAATGGCAGTGAGGAAGTGAGTCAGATTACACACCACGCTCACAACAGGAAACAACGCCAACTTTAAAAGAGTCGTCAGTCAAAAGATGTACTTCATGAAGTAGTCACAGCGCTCAGGGCTGAGAGCGTGTCATAAAGCCTCATGAGGAAGCTACCATGTCCAACATGCCTATCTACAAGGCTTATTTTATGAGCAACATTATAAGTTCAACAAGCTTAAATGTCAATGCATTTTGAACACCAATCCTCTCTGACTACCAGCATCTGGACGTGTTGATGACAGCTGGAGTCCACTGTACTTGGCACTAATGGAGGGAGGCCCTTCCCACAGGGCATGTGAGAAGATAGACACAGGGCTCTCTTGGACTGAGTGCTACTTTTACTATCAGGGTGAAAGTAAAATGCAACAAATGACTTAACAAGGAGCAGAAGATAACATGTGGTGATGCAATCTGTCATGTCCAGTTCTGTGAAGGTTTAGTGTGTACCATTTAAATAAACATTTGCATGGCTATGACCTACCAGGTAACTGATTTTGTTGAGAATGCGCAGCTTCTCTCAGGGTGTGCTGAAATAGCTTTACACTAAATGCATCCCCCTTCCCTCCCCTGCACTTAGCAAGTATGCCTCAAATCATTTCTGTAAGAATCCCATTGTTTGGAGGATGAAAAGTTGAGTTTTGGCTGGTTTAGTGGTGGGGTTTTTTTGTTTTCATTTGTTTTTTTCTTTAAGTTTTGTGGCCATTCACATCAAGATGGCTAGATTTTTATCCCCACTCTTTTGAATGTATGTGGAACCACATGGAAATATTCTCTGAAATAAGCAGAGACAGTCTTCATACACAGTTTTCTTCTTCTGGTAAAAACACAGCATTAACTACAATCCAAGATTCATATAATACAGTTTTTATGACTATAAAAAGGCCTCTGAAGTTGAATTTAATTATTCCAAATTACAATGCGTGCTCAAGAAAACTTTGACAATTTTTTTTTCCTTTCTTGAAAGATTTAAAGTATGTCTCACAAATAATTCATTAATTTACACTACAGGGTTTTTTTGTTGTTTGGTCTGGTTTTTACTATTACAGAGTAGTTTATATTCCTTACATTGTATAAAACTGACAATACCGTGTCAAATTATCTTGACCATACTTCCAATACTACTGTCTTGTAATTAAACATTTTCAGAATCTCTTCAGGTCATAAGATTCATAATGTGCTATAACAAATCATGTAAAAGGAAGGGATAGTACTTATCTTGAGATTTCCTCTCCCAGTTAAATAAAAAGGGAAGGCAGGGAAAAAAAAAGTGCTCTTTGAAAGAACACCGAATCTTTAGAATTACAGTGTAAATACATTAAATTGCCACTGTGTTCCTAGTGAAATGTTGATTAAATACTAACCTGTGAAGTACTTGCTATACTCTTGTTCTATTTTTTGAGCTGTTTCAAACTGTTCTTTGGAATGTTTTTGTGTGACTTTGTCCCTCAGGAAGATTGGGTCTTTTTGCTCTCTGCAAAAAAAAAAAAGAAAGAACAAAAGAAAAACCTTGTATAAGAGTGTTGGGTTTTTTTAATGGACTTGAAATTATTACCTCCAGTTGGGTGAATGTGAAAAGCTAATTAATTTGCAAGCAGAATCCTGTGCACAGAGTGCCATCTACTGTGTTTCAGCAGGATCAGCAAAGTCATCAGAAGCATTTCAGTGCTATGAAATCTATTTGCTATCAGACCAAGACAGTATTCCTTTAAAGTCTCAGAGACTGGGAAAGGGTTGAGGGAGAAAGAAAATATTTTTTTCCAGTTCATGTGAATCAGATCATCATCTCATATACACTCCAGTACTCCCTACAGAAAGCTGGGCCCAAGTACCACCCTTGTGGTGGGCTCTAAGTATCAAGCATTGAGCAAATAGACTATTTCTATGTCATCTTAATATATTAGACATTTTTGAGATGACTGTTTTTCTATTAAACAACCTGTTGGAAATAAAATAAGAAAAAAAAATAGAGAAATAAAAATGGTAAAAAAAAAAAATCCCAATCAAGACTTGTAACACTCGCCTCCAAATCTGACTCGGGTTCCCCAGTAGGGGATTCTGTTTAAAAGGAAGCAGAATTTATAATCAACTCATAAGGCCATATAGATAAGCATAGTTTCTCACAGCAGTGAGAAAAGAAGCACAATTTTACTCTGTAAATAAAAAACCACTATTAAACTAACCTATCACTGCTGTGTAGCAGTTCAGAGAATGCCAGCAGAACCTGTGCTATATCAAAAAGGCTGTTTTGAAAAACTTTTGGTACTCATAACAGGCAGCGACAATGTGCCACTGCATCTTATTTTGATGGCTGCTAGAAATACTTGCTTGCCTAGTTCAATTGCTCTCTACCACTTTCCAAAAAAAAGGAAATAGCTGTAATGGTCACCATCCAATTTCCAAAGGGGCTCAAGACATGACAGTTCCACTTATCATTCAAGCGCACGATGCCTCAGTGGTAATGAAATACATCACATTGCTTCATGTCTTGCTTCTACTTGAAAGCAGTGATACTTATCATCTTTATTAAATAACCATCAAATTTACCTATAACCAAGAATGTAAGAAGTCTTCAACTTTCAAAATGAAGATAGTACAAGGATAAGATTTCTCAACAGAACTGTTTCATAATACTTATGTTGGAAGGTTATATCACTTCTTGTCAAATCAATTTATCAAATATGTGTGAAGGCTTACCCAAACATTAGGGGAGGGACTGGGATTTGTAACTCCCACGTTCTGTTCCTGGCTACATTTGAGCAGGAAATTCCCAATTACTGAAAGAGCATGGCCAGAGAAGACCACAGTATATACACACTCCATGGCAAAAGGGGACTTCCCTTGCTGTTTTCACTGGAGAATGAAGGTGGGAAAGCCGAGTTTATGAAACAACTGGCACTGCATCCACACATTTGGCCCCCACGAGAATATGAAGAATAGCTCTTTGTCACGGTCACCACTTAATCCTCAGTGGATCTTGCCCACATCTGTCTTATGGTTTAATACAAAGGTGAGCTTGAAAGATCTCAGTGCCTCCTGGAGTACATACAGTTAGTCTACATTGTTTGATTTCTTTGAAAGATTCACTTAATTGTCATGCAAGCAAAATGAAGTTAAGACCATTTACCTCACAGCAGTTTTTATGAGGATCAATTTCCACATTTTTAAGAGATTTGAGATGACTACGATGAAAGAAACAATAAAGGTAGCAAGCTTAGTTTAGGCTAAAGTAAACATCCCTGAACTATACCCCTCACAGACTTACTTGATTTGTTTAGCATTTTTGTAGCGAATAAAAATTACAATAGGGTAGATATGAACACTGTGGAGCCGTTCGATGGCATGAGGAGCGATGTCAAGCAGACAATGACAATCCTAAGATCAAATGTAAACGCAAAACACTCATTCAGTTAAAGAGCACAAGCACACATGCAAATCCCCCATTTCTTCCCCTAATTAAATCATAGCAACCCAACAGAATTTTGCTACGCATTTAGCATTTTGGGGCTACTGAGCAATTTGTACCCAAAGGATTTATAACAAAAGACAGAAGAGGAAAAACTGAAAGAAATTCCATTCATAGTACCAAAAGTATGCATTGATAGAAATAGAAGTATTTTAAGAACTAATGAAATGAGAACTCAGGTTGAAATATATGCAATACATTTTTTCCAAATTTAAATATTTATATTACTTTTCTCTTTCAGCAGTCATAAGCAGAGTCAAGCATTAAAGTAGTAAGACTTTTCTCTGTGGTTTGACAGAAAACCATAAGCAATGTACAGATTTTAACTAACATCTATCTCCAGGATTATTATGATGTTTATGTTGTACATAACCGCATTAAATAGAATGGTTAAAAAAACCTAAATCCTCGTTTGGGGGTGGGTAGGGGGTGAGGGATGGAATCTAAGGAAACTAGGAAGATAATTTCTAACTTTATTTAATAATACTGTAAAAGAATATGGACGTTCCTAGTTTCTACAAAGGTGAACAGTTACATGCCAATGCGAGGTAACTTTTATTTTACTCAGTGTTGTGGGGAACAATTCCCTGAATGCCTTAAAGGAGGACAATGCTAACATAATTTCCACCCTCCCAACATAGTATGACCATATATTGCAAACCGTACAAAGAACTACAGCATTTAAAGTGACTCACCTTTTCTGTTATCTCTTTTATTGAAGCTACAGTTGTCACATCAAAATGTCCACTCCTCCGTTTATAATCAATAAACAGACAATCCTTCACACCCCGTTCAATGGCTTGCTGTGAAGCTTTCATAACCTCTGTTTCATAGAAGCAGAAGACATCCACTTTCATTACTACTCCTTAGGCACAGGACAAGGCTAATGAAACAGTGTCTGCAAATTCAGATTCTTTGGGTTTTTTCCACATCTGTGCTACCATCTAGTTCACTTATATAGATGTTACTATCATGTAGTCTAAGCAAGAATAAATTGGTTAGATTTGCGTACTTACCAAGAGGACATCTGCAAAATTTTCCAGGGGATTCTTTGACCAACATGTCTTTCACAGCATCAAGTAAAGGTCCTAGAATAAGCACAGGCCTAGGAGAGGTACAGTCCACTTTCTGTACACGCTGATACGCCAGACTTGCAGAATCTACACACACAGAAGATTTACTTATGTAAGTATAAATTATTTTCCTGGCATTCCTTAGATAAGCAGAAGCACCCCAACAGTAACTATGAGAACAGCTCCCTTGCAAGGGGTAAGTGCCTTGACAAGTACACAAAATGCTCTCTAGCCATTATTGCAATTTTCTCCACTTGACAGCTTAAAATACGCATTTTTCTAATTGAACCTAGTGCTTCTCCCCGCCACCCTCACCTAAACTTTAAAACCAATCATTCCTATTTTGCAAACAAGACATGGTATTTGGTTTCTCTGGTTTGGTTTGTTGAGCTCTTCCCAGGAAGTAAGCATTGTAACCAATATGATTTTTGTAGACGAGTGAAAAAATACAAGTGAAGATTTTTGAATGGTGCCCAGGATTTCTGTCTAGACTAAGCAACCTGGATAGAAATTAAATAGTTGAAAGGAAGATCAAAACCATGCATCAAAAAGCAATCTCCCTCTGAAAACAAAACATTAATGCCAACAAATTTAGGAATAAACTACCAAAAAAAATTAATTTGAAACACTCTGGCTTATTAATTAATACAAAAAACCAATTGTTGTTAAAAGTAATGTATGTGTGGGACATATGATCACCATTTGTATTCAGACCAACCAGAAAGCAGCATGATTCATTCCGTCATGCTGCAGCTCTTTAAAAATGACAGAGCAGGACAGGCAACCCCTTCCCAAATATAACAAAGGTACTTGCCGTCCAAGAAAGGAATTGAGTCTGTACTGATTGTATCAAGAGCCAGCAAATCCTTTCCATCCTTGGAACCACTTCGCTTGTGTTTGTGCTTTCTTCTGAAGAATGACCTCCGTGCTGCTGCTGACAATGTCTTAGATGAGCTGTTTTCATCTTTAGCTTCAGACATGCTGTGTCTCCTGTAGAATTCCTGATCCATCCTATAATGAAACAGACTAGATGGTTGGTATTTAAACTTAACTTCTTAATTTCATCTCAAGCCTTAGCCTGAGTAACTTCATCACAGAAAATTAATCAGAAACAAACATTGACATAAATCAGATAATAAGCATCTGAAAACCTCACTCTACCACCATTTCCTCAGGATTCTTATAATATAAATAGCAGCATGGCACAGAGGGTGACCACTCTGACAGGCAGGGCAAAATTCTCCGAGGCAGAAGCAGCAGTAGGCACCTACTTGCCAGTGAAGTCAGCCCCACGCAGAAGTGAAGATCCCATTATTTCTGTGAAGCTGCATGTTAGACTCATCCTTACAAATAACTTAGCAATCCAAAGCAGCAGTTTTATTTTATATGAGCACACATGCAAGGTGGTTTTACTATCCACCTTGCAGTAACAAGCCTATCAATGATGTGTATGGGTCTGTACGTATATATTGTACTTCCACACATTCCATGTAGTACCATTGTCCCACTGTCAGGATGAATTTTGAGTTATGACATGGAGAAGACTATCAGAAGAAAAAGAAACCAGAAAAACAGTAATCTTAAAATGAAAAAAATATTTATTTACTAAGTGATAATTAATGTGATTTCAGTAAAATTTTAGTTCCTGCATACTCCTCTTAACTGCTCTACCAACACTATGCGATTGTGGTGGATACAGTCTTATAGCAACATTGCTGTCCACAGGTAACTGAAACCACTGATGCTTCCCAAGAACAGCTGTGATAACATTGGATTCAAGGATATTTTTGCTGTACTCTCGTTTTTGTTATTGAATTATCTATCACAACAGTGGTGTATATATTATTTCCATTTCTATTTTACTATTTAGCAGCATTAAAAACAACTTGATAGAGCAATATATTTAATTCGCTATTAAAATATGCCATCACTGAAATGACACGTCTAAGAATTAGTATCTCCCAGAAAGCATAGAAGGAAACAAGTCTTTCATACCACAGCTCACTAGTCAGTCTTTTGAAGATTCTAAGACAAATCCTGTAACTGAGGTCACTCACATGTATTTACTTGGAATCTGTCCTCTTTCCAGCTTCTGAGCATTCTCATCTAGCTGCCAAGCCATCCAGCAACCAAAGTTTCCCTGTGGTAGAGTGTCATCAACATACAAAATGTCATCCTTCTTAAAGCTTAAATCCTGTTCCACTTCTGCCAGACGGTCATAAAGTGCTCTGGGAAGGAAGACATAAATAGGTTCTGAAACCGGTCTCTGCTAACTCAAGGGAAGAACATGTATACTTATTCTGAAAAAAGTTAACAAATTAATGGTGTACTCTACATTTCAAGAGCACACAAGTTTACAGCAAAACAACTCTCACTCTCAAGAGACTAGCTGGGATAGATTAATAAACTTTGAATTTAAAAAATGTGGTAAAACTGATATACTATCTCTCTCATGACAGTCAACACATTATCCTAACAGCCTTACGCTGTCATTACCAGTCGTGCTCAAATACCTGATATAGAACCCATCTCCAGGAAGCTCTTTTATCTTATTAAATTCTTCTATTCTGTATTGAGTCTTTATTTTGATGTTTTCTCCAGGCTTCAACATTTCAAGATAAGCTTCCTCAGCTGTTTTATTTCGCATATCAATGGACCCATACTGCAGAACATAAAACATGGAAACCTTAGGTGTGAAATTGTATCTTAACAGGCAATAGCATTAGGTGAGCTTAAAAAACATGCAAAATGAGTTTGTTTTTCCCACTGGTAGGCTCCATATACAAGTAAATCTTGCCACTTAACTCTAGTACAGTTTGCACCTTAAGATGTCTAGCAGGAGATTGAGACACGGGGGTGGAAAACAAAATACCCAAGTGAACACAGCATACATGCACCGTGAGAGAAAGTCTGCACTTCTTTAAATAGTTTTCAAAGCGTAAGCTGAGAATCATAAAATTCACACTGGAAAGAATATTTTTAGGGAAAGCAAGTGGTCTGAGGGAAGTCAGAAACAGTTACAAAGCAAAATCTCCATCTGGATACTAGAGACACAATGGGAGAGTCTAAGCGTTCAGACAGTCTCGATGCTCAGTTGTATGTGAAAGGCTCATGAACACATACGTGTTTATCACCTTAACGGTCCTGCGAAGTAGATAAATACTCTCATTTCAGAGACTGAAAGCAGAGTGAAAGACATGTCTTTCCCTTTTTTTTTTAGAATTTCATAGTGATAAGATCAATATTGTTCTCTGTTTTGCAGTATCTTTCATACCCTTGCCTTTCTCCTATGTAGAGCAATTGGGATTCAAGGCGTAGTGTTTAGATGAAGAGATCAGGTGTTTGTAATTCCAAGTGGACACACTAAGTCCTTCAAACCTGTGGGCAACTTGTGCTCTCAGAACAGCAGTGGTTCTCCAGGTCCACATCATCCAGCTCTTCATGTGTTGCAGCCAGAATGAAGGTTATGCATTTTCACCATTCTTACCTGGGGTTTGTGGCAGGAACTCAAGATTCACAGAACATCTCCCATTGTGAGACAGCACGATTTTTTGTACAACTCCCGCTTTACACCATCCTAGACATTTTGTCAGTATGCTGCAGACTTGTCTTAATAGCTTACCTCAAGTATCATGTCACCCAAGACTAGTCCATCAGGTCCTTTTGCTGGGCTATCATCATCTACATCTGAGACAAATATTCCATACAGGTTTCCACCACATATTTGGATCCCAAGATCCACTTGGGATTTTTTAACAACAACAGTTCTAGGTTCAGGGGTCCTTTTGTTTGTGTCCACAGGGCCCCTTTGACAAACAGAAATAACACAGGTACTTCAATTTCAAAACTTGCATTATATCCAATCAACTAGCCATCTGAAGAATATATATTTACATAATTACTATTCAAAAGAGGTCACCTACAGATACATACTTATAAGACAAACATCATGTTCCTGCAGACCTTCTTAACTAAACCAATCTTGTAGTAAACTTTCTTCACTCCTTGCAGACCCCATCTTTCAGAACCAGGCTGAAAACATGTACTTTTATCCTGGGGTCCACTTAACTTGTCTGCTGACTTATTTCAACCATACACAGCATTCACAGATATACACTTTGGTTTTTAATACCCTTTACATCCACCCTGAACATTTTTTTCCCTTAAGGCAAAAAGTT
This sequence comes from Egretta garzetta, assembly GCF_000687185.1. Taxonomy (NCBI): domain Eukaryota; kingdom Metazoa; phylum Chordata; class Aves; order Pelecaniformes; family Ardeidae; genus Egretta; species Egretta garzetta. The sequence goes on along the minus strand of NW_009260182.1, from coordinate 3,544,072 downwards.
TACTCTCTACCTTAAGGAATTCCGAGGACTTGTAGTTGGTGTGGTTTGTTTGGATGGGGGTGTCATTGTTCCTTCATCCTGTTCACTCACAGTATCGATTACGGAATGATTGTCAGGCGTTGCAGCTCCACTGCCTTGAGGGGTGGAATGATTACTCACAGGTTCTAGGCGAGAACTAAGAGGGGAAAGGGGGGAAGGAGAAAAAAAAAAAAAAAAAAAAAAAAAAAGCTGGTGGATTAGTGTTTCACCAATGCCAAATATTTTCCATGGAGACTAAGTTTTTAATTTGGCTGTAAATCAGGTATATAGTAATGAAAAAAAAAACCCAAACCAGCATGCCAAATAACCTATGTTCACCATGAGTCTAAGAGAAAGATAAAGCTCAGTCTTGAAGTGCGATCATGCATCAAAATGGGATAGACAATTTCACTAAGTCATATGCCTTCTCTAACTATTTTTTGGAAACTCCAACTATAGAAACCAAATGTAAAACTGATTTGAAGTACTCTAATTTCATAATCCTAGGAAGAAGTCATCTTTGGTTTCAGTTTAATATATCTAAGGGTTATGCCCAAATAAGAAAGAAAATATAGTAGGTGCGACAAGCATCTTTCTTTTCTTTTTGACAAACATGTATTCACACATAACTTTTCTAAGCAATCGCGCTTCTTATCAGCACAAGTGTGCTGATGTTTGCAAACACATTACCTGTACAGAAATTACCTACAGCTAAATAACTGCACGGACCAGAGAGTAGGTTTTTCAAAGTCTAGCCAGCCTTACCTTGATCGTGAATGATTGCCAAGCTGATACATATGTGGGTTATACTGAGCCAGAATAGTAATGGTGTCACACTGCTGCCCAATGATTAGTCGAGCCTGTTGCTCTGTAGCATTTCTCAAATTTATTCCATTGAACTACGGAAAAAAAGCACAAACCAGGATGTCAAGTTTTCAGATGGAAACTAGCAAAATCATTCCTTCAGTTTCCTAATCAGTTTAATGTTTAAAAGCTGAATTATTTCTACTGGGGTAAATAGGAGGATGGAAATGCTGCTATACAATGATTCCTAGAGTTTATTCCTTGGAAGGAATCACTGTAATTTAAAAATATTTGGTAACGTGATCATGAATTTAAAAATCTTTTTGCTACTGGAAGACGTACATATTCTGAGCTGTGTTATGATTTGGTATCACTGATTAAATACAAGTTGGTTCAGACCCCCAATCTGAATAAATTCAGGATCTAAAGATAAATTCAGATCCATGATCCATTCAGGTCCACCGCAGTACATCCACACACTGTGTAACAGAAGATGCTTTAACATACACAAGCATGAACGGATCTAACATTTACAAAGCAGCTCTGTACTTCATAAAATGCTCCTCCATGTCTTTATCTAATACTGTAGGCAAAACCACAACGGTAGCTAATCTAAAGCCTACCTGAGTGTTTTTTAAACCAGGTATCTCAGGTATGAGATCTATGGCACAGCAACAGCAGCACGAAACTCAGTACAAGTCAGCTGCTTGAATATTTACTCACCTTACCAGGAGAGTATGGTGTTGGGACTATATTGTTTTAAGTATCAAAGCTAGCTAGCTTAAAATTTAATCATATCTAATACAATATGCAATGCAGACCTATCCTCAAAAGACATTATTTTATGATAAAGCCTAACAAAAAAAATCACAACAATCACAATTACTGGAATATTACAATACAGAGCACCCTTTGCTACATCTCGCAGCACAGAAGCTTTCACAAGATACTCTTTTGGGGAAGGTAGTTATGGCTGGAGTCATATGAACAGATTCATTAAGCCATAGGAATAGTAAGCAAACAATTACCTCTAGTAACTGATCACCATACTCAAGGCCAGCTTGATGGGCAATGCTCCCACCTGTTACTTTAGAGACAAATATTCCACCATTTTCTCCGCTCACAATGGAAATCCCTAGGGGCTCAGAACCCTTCTGCACTTTAACATGACGTGGCTCTTCCATGTAGGGCCTTTTAGAGGAGATAGTTAAAACTGATTTGGACAAAATTGCACTTGAACCATCACAATGTCAAAGTTACATGCAATGCTTTATGCCTGTCTGAACTGTAATAATAAAACAGGTATAAACAGTTACTTTAAAAAAATTTACTGTCAACTGTCTTAAATGCATTCCTTTAACACCATGCAATGTACAGTGGCAGAAGTAAACGTATACCAGGTACATGACTGCTCTAAAACATTATGGTAAATATGAATTATAAATAGTATGGTGGTGAAGTTGGTAGGAAAGAAGCTTCCAGATGCATATTATATAAAAGCAATTGAACCACTGTATATAATATGTCGTTTACAAACCATATTCCAGAAAGGTATGTTACAAATATAAATGCTGGGAGTCTTTATTGCCAGTGAAAATAAACATCATAAATAATAAGGTGGGAAACCAAAGGACAACAATGCACAAATATCAGATTTCATATTTGTATGCGGGGAAACATAAATTAGTAATGAAAATTAAGCAGTTGCAAACTCAAGCCATTAAGACAACAGTTTGCATGGTAGCGTTACCATTACCATGCAAAATTCTCCCCAGGGCAATAATCCAAACATGTAAAATAGCACAAAGTGCGCAATACTGCTCGAGAAGGACAACCTTATATCAGGCCAACCTCAAACTCCTTAGTGAGGAGAACCTAGGCCTAGGAGCCACAGGGATTCTCAGAAAAGACCTATTACGGAACAGATATCTGAAAGATGTAGAAGATTTGAGAAGAAAAGAACACTTAGAAAAAGACACACAGTAGTAAGTATACACATACTAGTAAGTATAACAGGAGAATGGCTTATACAAACCAAAACCCCGATACATTCCCCTTCCCTCCCCCCATAGTTAGGGCGTATCCAGCTGTACAAACAGGGCTGGCCCCTTCAGGGTGTGTATAAGCAAACAGCAGCCTCCTAAAAAGCGCTGGTTCATATTACTATGAACTTCGTAATGGCTACACAGGAAAGGCATCACCAGGCATTAACAGTTGAGCTCGTTCTGAATGAAACGGCTTGGGTACCAGGTGTGGTGTGATTTTTATTTTAATAGCATTATACTACCTTTGACATGCATTCATCTGAACACTTACTTTCCTAACACTTCTTTGTATCACGTAGTCATTCTCTAAATTGTGCCAACTGCTTAAATGATTTTAATTGTGCAGTTCAGAGACCAGATGAGTTAACTGGACTTCACCCACTGCTACTAATGTGAGCCAGGCTGAGGAAACGTATTTCTGGAAAGAGCAGGATTTGGGGCTGGAGGCAGAGGGAAGAGGATGTCATTTCATAAATTATCCTTATTGCCACAGTCTCTGAAGGTAACTGTTTGGTAGCTTTCTGCAACAGGGGCATAATAGTTTGCCAGCTTATTAACGCAGAAAGGATAAAGACTGGCAGCTGATATGAATGCAACTCTGGAACCCAGTAATCTTATAACATCAACATCACTGCTAGAGGTAATGCTCTCAGGGCTTGTCTAGCGATGTAACGAAGATAAGGTAGGTTTACCACCAGCAGTCTTAAACTGAAGCCCACATCTTTTGTACGTAGCATATCTTAACCAAACTGTGCTAACTCACAGAAAACTGCAATTTATGAACTTTTTTTTTTTTTACTCCTTATGAGCATGTAAACCATGATGCTATATGAAGCTTCTTAATACCAGAAAATTTATCAAGGCATACTACCTCATTAAAGACTAAAATTACATCTTTCTGAACTTTGTTTATTGTACCTTTCTGCTCTTCCATCTACCACATGCGTTTTTAAATTCGTTTTATTTGTTTTGGATTGGAGTAAGAAAGAATCAAACCCGGACAAATTGCACTGGATCATATCTTAGAATTCTAGCGAATACAAAATGAAAGATAACTAGTAATGTATGTAGTAGAGAATCGATAAGAAAGTAAAACAGAATGAAAACATTAAAAAGGTGTCTTACTTGATAAGCAGTGTTATTAAAATCAAGTGAAGCGCACTCCTCTATAACATTCAGATTGCCTGCCAGAATCACTAAACACTGATTGGAAAAAAGTCTTAATTGATCAGATCTTTTAATTCTCATTTAAATTAAAATCAACAGAACAGAAACAGTGATTTTTTTATTTTTTTTTTTAATCTGTATTATTATCAACATCATCTGGGGGAAGTCCAAGCGTGTTACTAGTATTTTGTGGGGAACAGAACGAATTATAAGACCAAATAACCATTTTAAATGCTATCTAGGCATCTTCAAACATTTTCCTAGTGCAGACCTAAATTAGCTACTTTCCTAAATTAAGAACTGTTTGTGTTTATTAGTTTTTTGGTTTGCTTTAAAAAAAAACCAACACACACAACAAAACAAAGCTAAGAATTATATTCTTTTTAGAAAGTCAATTCAGACATATGCACAGCAAGAGTGAAGGGGCTGGAACCTGACTGTGCTTCAATCGCCTGATCAACAGTAACAGAAATTATTTTTTCCCAGAGATCAGAACACCTATCTTGTGCTCAGAGACACAAAGTTTTAGGGGTGTTGAAACCCTGGCTTTACTTCATTAGTCGTGTAAAAGAGAAAAGAAATTCTGACTTTGAATTTGCAAGTGACAATTAGAGGAACATTTATATGAGAACACAAATTGAGTACACGTAGTACAGAAGTCACACGGAAGTTAAGAAAGAATGAAAATTCACAAAAACCTCTTTACATTCCCTTTCAAAGTAACACTGTCCTTTGTACACAATATACATTCTAGAGTTACTACAATAACTTAGTTACTGATTCTTTAAACGAGACAAAAGTTTCATATAACATTTTATGAATATCTTTTTATTACTACCAGAAAACTTAGAATACAGAATATCCTATTACTTTATCATTCACATTTTTTTATGGTCAGTCCTTTACATAAAACAAGCAATACAAAGAGGTCCTGAAGTCCAAATAAATGTAATCTGTTCCAACACATCATAGCTCCTTTACACTGCCAGAATGGCATTTGGCTGCCTTACTGTAAATAAAAGCCTGATTCAGATTTCCGTCTTACTGTTCATGCTTTGAATTCATGCAAACTTTTTCATATATTCAGTCTAGCCAGATAACGATAAAATGAAATCAGATGTCCACGACTGATACCATAAGCAACATATCTTGAAAATACTCATCATGAGATTCAGAAAGTCATTAAAACACAAAGCTCATGTTTCTAAGAAAGCTATCATATCATCTTTAAATTCTGCAAGCAGCTACAAATGTACTTAATGCTATTGCTAGAAGGGGTTTCGGTACAGCCAAAGGGATGAGCCACAGTAGTAATATTGCATCTGTACATACAGATACATTCTTGCACAGTTATGCCCTCAGTTTTTCATGTTATCTGGCTAAACTGAATCAAGGCACAGTGGTTAGAGCACATATTCTACAATGTTAAGGCACCTGGTATTTAGCTATCGGATTTTATTAGGTCTTCATTTTATTTAGTTTTCCGGTGTACAGAAGAAGCCTATCATAAACAAGCATCTGAGGTAGCTCAGCTGAAGGGGTGTATTACAATTTAGACTGCTTTTATTTGGTGTGGCCATTAATCTAACATGGAAGAAATAAAACTGTTATGAATTCCTTAATTTTCTAAACCCAAGAATCTACTTTTTGATTTTGAAGAAAAAAATCCACACAAAGATCTCTTACATTGTAAAAAAAAAAATAAAAACATCAAGTAACAGGACCTGAGATGCACCTCTGCTCCTACATATTTGTCATTTAAACTAAATGTTGACATTCCTTTGGCCCTATAAACAACTGTACAAAACTTCCTCAGACACATTTGTATTAAAAGCAAATAACGTGGGGACCTTACCTATCTTTTCTACGTTCTCCAATAGATACTGGGCTAATGGAAATCCTAGGTAATGTAGAAAGAGAGTTCTGAGACTGGCTGCTGGCAAAGGAAGACGTTTCCAAGTTAAGAGGTGACTGTGGAGGAGTTATCAAGCTGGGACTGCTACATTCAGAGTGTGACAAGGAGCCTATGGAAAATCAACAACTGAGTTTTAGTATCCTGCACCTGTAATGGTTCAGAGATCTACACAGGCATAGTGAAAGACACCATACACATTGAGATGAGAAAGAGGACCAACCGTTCAAAAGCATTCTATTAACCACATAAGGAGCATATAGAGACCATGTAACTAATTTCAGATGGTGCAAACTTACTGTCCTTAGTATGTCAAATTGTCCTCTGTAAGTGTGCATACAACTACTGCCACTCTCAACAAGGAGAGAATGTTACAGACAAGCTACACCATATGTGTGTCTGAAAACACTTAGCAATGCAAAGTTAAAGAAAAATAATAAAAAACAGGAAAGGAGAAGTAAATAAAAATTTAATATGTAGGTTTATTTTCAAATAAAATATTTACATACAGCCCTTTACTTTGGGTAGGAAATACATTATGAAACGCCTGAAAACACCAATAAAACCCCAGCACAAATCATACACAGAGACTGGAAAGCTCTGCAATTTCAGCCAAGCTTGGCATGACTTTGTTTGTGTCTCTTCCTTGGTTGTACCCTCCCTGGCTAATTAACTGAACAAGTGTCCTGACAGAAACATGCAGTTTGCTTCCTCTGAAAAAGCTACAGAAAATAAATCTCACATTACTAATCACACATGAAAGCCATTTCTAAGAATTGTATTTGCCCAGTTTGGAAAACCACTGCATTTGATCCATTAAGGCTGCAGGACATTTGAGCATATTTAGATTTTGGCTCAACCTGATTTTAACAACTGCAAAGACTTTGGACTGGTAATAGTGAAAATAGTATGACTAAAATTACTTGTAAAATAATTCACCTCTGTCAGAGCCCATCATGGACCTCGGATATCTTGGTGTTAAAGGGATCTTAATTCGTTCTGTTCTGTATTGCAAGTTACTTGAAGAACCTATTTTCACAACAAGAAAAGATTACAATGATGGAAGTAAAAGCAACTTAATTGAACAAAAAGGTACATTTAGATTCTACTTCTTCAGTGGGCATTAAAACAGCCTCTGAATTGATGCGCAAGCCTTGATAATAACCCTCATATATATTGTGTATATCATGTATCTGGTAAATTGTCTTGATTACACAGTCAGTATAAACAGAGCACAATGCAGCTATACAGTGGATATGCACTGTTCATTCTTCTATGAATATTTTTCAATCAAATGAAACTTAACTTGGAGTCCAAGCGAGAATCTAACATCTCTGTTTACTAAGAATCCACAGAACTTTCCAAGAGGCATTTTAAATGGTCTGGTTACATTCTGCTTGGATTAAGGCATAACTTTTTGACACTGGTTGCAAACTGTTATGCCATTTTTTGCTGTGGTTACAAAGCTGCCATGCTCTACTCAGATGCAACTGCCAGTCATTGATGGAACACAGGAACACAAAAAATGCACAAAAAAAGTTATTACATAATTTGAAATTTAAAAAATTCCAAAAAAGTTTAAATGTCATTGCTACAAAGCATGCATTTGCTTTGGTATTACTAGGATAGGCATAAGCAATCTTACATATCTATCAAATAAACGTAGCTGTAACTTATCTTCCAACAATACAATTCACATTAGGCCATCAGTCATTCTTTATTTTTTATTCTGGGGGCTTTCTCCTTTTCTCTCCACCTCACTGAGCCTCAAAAATACTTTGCAGGGCCTCCTATCTTTATAAGGGTACTTTCGAACAGTAACAGGCATGGAAAGGAGAATCACTCACGCACACACACAGCATTTTAAGGAGACTGTAAAGAATGAATTAAACACAGCTACTTCCAGGGAACACCTTTAGTGATAAAACCACAAAAAAATGAAACAAAGGATGCAAGAAGCCTTTAGGCTTTGCTAGCTATGACAATCACATAATACATGTACTTAAGGAATTTTCCATTTATTCTTTGTCTCCGATATCTAGGACCCCACAGGAAATAAATTAGAAAAGCTAGTTACCAAGTCTTGCACTGGATGGTAATGAATTTGAGCCATGAGATGCTCTTGTACGAGAATTTTCAGAGTAGTCATTGGAGTGTTTATGACTTAGGTCCAAACTCAGGCGGCCTTGATGCTGGGAACTACATCAAAAGAAAAGAATAGGGCAACATTTAGAACCGGGCAAAGCACCTCAGAAAAGAGCAAATTGGCCAACAAAAAATTCTGGTTACCCCAGAGTTACTGAATAAAATGAATGCTCCTCTTCTTCCCACTTCCCAATTGTCCCATCATTCTATGAACTAAGAGAAGTCAGAGAAACAAAAAAGCCTGAAGTGCTATAAAAAAAAAAAGGGGGAAGGCTTTAGTTGTTTTGGCAAGGACAAGAAAAAAAAAAAGAAATTAGTTCATTAAAAAAAAAAAATTTCTTTGTCCATATCAGCCAGTGGAGCAGAGGGAAACCTAATCCATCAGTTACTCAAAGACATGAAAGCAACTGGCACATCGCTTCTACACAATAATGGTTTTGAGAACCCTGGGTCAAAATGAAATACAACAGCAGTGTGTTTCACTCCGCACTGTATAAAACAACTACCAGAAGCAATTTCACCCTAATGAAAGAAAAAATTTAAGGAGATATAAATTTCAAAACACCTGGGATGCAGATGCTGATGGCATATTTGGCTGGCAACTGATGGGCAATTGCTGGTATGAACTCTATGGCTCCAGGCAGTATAGATTGGATTTCTCATGACAGCAGTTACTGCAGGGCACGGTGCTAAGTTTCTTGGTACAGTACCTGCTTAAGATGATAAAAACATGTTCTTACCAACATTATTAACATATAAATAACAGATTTTAAATATATTTAAGTATTTATATGATTACATATTATTTGCATGTATGAACATGTATCTATAAATAAAAAATATTAGCATACAGACAAATACATTATTAAGCACCATGTGACACCTTTTAAGTAGTACATGCATACTTAAAATCTGGATTATAATTTTGTAATGAGTCAGTAATAAAGTGGATTAGATTACCAAAAAATGAAGTCATTCATAGTATGTACTGGTAACTAAAAGATTTGCTCTGTTTTCAAGTATAAAATTTTTTTATACAGCAACAAAAATTCTGCATTTCTCTCTGAATAGTCATCTGACAGGAACATGAGTTTTTATTTGGTACTTGAACTGACTGCAGTTAAAATTATTCTTGTTCCTCTTCTGTTGCCTCAAAGATTCCTACTTCTAGTGTGTCCTATGACTTTATAGTATTTCAATATTTATCTATGAAAATGATTATTCAAGCTGTTCTTTTAAGTACACTCATCCTTCCTTTGAGTACTCAACCAATTGAGAGCAGCCCTGCAGAGGAGGACTTGGGGGTACTGGTGAATGAAAAGCTGGACATGAGCCAGCAATGTGCGCTCGCAGCCCAGAAGGCCAACCGTACTCTGGGCTGCATCACAAGCAGCATGGCCAGCAGGTTGAGGGAGGGGATTCTGCCCCTCTAGTCCTCTCTGTTGAGACCCCACCTGGAGTCCTGCATCCAGCTCTGGGGCCCTCAGCACAGGAAACACATGGACCTGCTGGAGCGGGTCCAGAGGAGGCCACAAAAATGATCAGAGGGATGGAACACCTCTCCTCTGAGGAAAGGCTAAGAGAGTTGGGGCTGTTCAGCCTGGAGAAGAGAAGGCTCCAGGACATCTTTTTGCAGCCTTTCAGTATTAAAGGGGGCTTATAAGAAAGATGGGGACAAACTTTTTAGCAGGGCCTGTTGTGATAGGACAAGGGATAATGGTTTTTAACTGAAAGAGGATAGATTTAGACTAGATCTAAGGAAGAAATTTTTTACAATGAGGGCGGTGAAACACTGACACAGGTTGCCCAGAGACGTGGTAGATGCCTCATCACTGGAAATGTTCAAGGTCAGGTTGGATGGGGCTCTGAGCAACCTGATCCAGTTGAAGATGTCCCTGCTCATTGCAGGTGGGTTGGACTAGATGACCTTCCAACCCAAACTATTCTACAATTCTATGATTCAACCATAGTCTATTAGACCAATTTCTTCTTAAATGAGTTGGTGCCGTAAGAATACAAGAGCAAAAACCTGTTCACATTTCAAGACCTACATGCATGTACTGTCAAATGTAGGTTTGACTTGGTTGGGTTATTATGCAAAGGTATCGTGATAAGATAAAGCTTTTAGTTAGAAATAATACCTTTTAATACTTTTTCTACGATCATTGAAATAGAGAAAAGAGTAAAAGAAATCAAAGAAGAGCGAAAGTTTCTTTGATCTGAGCTACTCTTGAGCACATCTTTGCATTCTGAAAACAGGTTGGGACAACAAGGCTTGAAGCCATCCATTGTTCCAGGTACATAAGTCATTACCTCCTTCGCTGTCTCAAGTAAGAAGAAAGTCTTCCATAATTTCTAGAACATGCAGGAGTTTGGGACTTTCCAAAGAATTGATGGTAAATTCATAAAAATAATATTGTCTTAATCTGAAAATCAAGTTCTGTATGCAACTGCTGAAGGTAGCTATACCGAAGACTGAACAATCCACCTGGCAACAAGTTTGTGAGGACTAAGCAAATGCTTCTTGACCAGTTCAGAGCAACTAGTGTACGATACCCTAAGTAGCTCCTGAAGCAGTCTGTGCCAGTTAAAACCCGCTAACGTGAATCTCAATACCAACAACTATTTGATAAACTGAGACAACATGCTGTTTTCTGTTCTACCTGATTTATACTAATTTCTGTGTGAGCTGCTTGTGAGTCCCCTCTTCAGCAGGTTAGTATCTCAAACACTCTGGCATTTGATCTTCAATTTAGATTAAGATCACCACCAGTCTGGGCACTCAACTTGAGATACTCCAAGCATTTGATTTCCAGTAGGCAGAACTTAGCATGTCATGCTTTCTGAACATCAGATCTTTTTCCTTGGAAGTATTTCAGAAGTTAAGCACCTAAAGCTTGGGATGCCTCCATTTAGTGTTCACTTTCAAAAATATTGGAAATCTTATTGTCTCCCTAATGTATAGGCTACACTTTGTTCAGCACTAATGTATTCAGAACTCCCCTGCACAGAAACCGATGAAACCCAAATCCTTCAGTCAGGAGTTGCTCAGTTTCCTTAATGGTTCTTAAACAGCTTTCACTTCTTTACAGTCCAAAAGCTGAGCAGACCATGTTCAGATTACAACAGACCATGGAAATACGTTTTGTGAGTCATGGTTGCTCTGCACTTATCACAACTAATCCCCAATATTGTCCTTGGTGCTTTTCTAGAAGGTAACTACGAGTTCTGTCACTCACCTGCAGACATACTGCCAGCGTACAAGGCGGCGGGCACAAAGCTGTCGCTGTGCCTAGCAGACCGCTTTGGTGAATAGGGTGCCCATTCCTGTAGCTCTGGAGACAGATGCTCCTCACTAGCTGGAGCATACTTCTGCACCTACAAAATCATAGAAATCTGATTACAGGAAGTTGGAGATACAGAAGAAAAAATATAAAATAGCCAAACTTTGTAAGCAGTAAGCAACTTCAAACTTTCTATTATCTATTGAGAACATGCTCGCCATCACAGCGCTTGTTACACCTTTATCTTTCAATGATGCTATTCCCTTCTACCCCTTCCTTCCTCCATTCTGCTCCATTATTTATTTTTAATGTTTTGTAATCCTTTTAGGGCAATGTTTGCAACATAACCGGTATGCTTTCTTTCACAGTAAAACACTCAGCATTTAATTATGTTCCCCCTTTAAAATACTGATTTCACAGGACATTTCAACTGTTATTTCAGGCACTATTGCAAGTGTTTCCTAAGGAAGACCAGACTGTTTTCCTCTAAGCCTGTATTTTCAGATACCTCTCTTCAACAGAGCAATTCAACCATCACAACTTCTGTTTGGTACATAATGAGCAGACACTGGAGAGTTAAGAAACACGAGAATAGCTCAGATACTGACAGCGATGCTAGAGAGCTACAAGTTCAGGCCTCAGCATGCAGGGTTTACACACTTGAAAAGTACAGCACAAAACATGAGATGAAAAATGTAATAAGTGAAAAATCATTACTGAAAAGGTACTTACAGTTTCTGTGACAGCAGTATTTTAATTAAATGAAGAGTTACTGAGGGCAGAAAGACTGTAAAATGCAGAGGTACCTTCTTAGAGCCAATATTTGGTCACTACCATGGCTGTATTAGTAACTGCACCACCTACTACTCAGGGGTGGAAGTACTCTTAAATGTCAGTTTATCGAAGTACACAAACTTAACCGTGTATGTATACAACAAGGGAAATGGATCCCACCCAATATGGCTACAAATTCAACTACACTTGATATTCCATATACGTATTGTTGATATTGCAAACACTACTTCAGCAATGAATACATGCAGGCTGGACACTACTCTTACAAAGCCTGACGTAGCTGTAGTGCACAAAGACAATTCCATCAGAGAGACAGTTTCAGAGTGAGCGTGGTCCACTTTTTGAGGCACAATATAACTTCTGCTCTCTAGTCAACAACAACTTTAGAGTTACAAAGTTCTGCCAATTTTATAGAAGGACAGGGGAGAAAGGGAAAAAAATTCGCAGAACCTTGTCCTAATTTAACCCTAGAAATATAAATTAACTAATACATCGAATAACTTTAAAAACCAGAAGTTATGACTTGATAATTCTAAATATTCTAAATAAGTTCTAAAATTTTGAACTTTATAGTTCTATAATTTTATTCTTCATCTCAAACCAACATTTCTTCTGGATTTTTTTTTTTTTGGAGTGTATATGGATTTAAAGTAAAGATATCATAAATGAACTTATGTTTATATTAAGTAAATACTGTCAAATATAAATGCCTGAATTGCTACCTCAAGGAAAAGATGGGAAAGATCTTACCATTAAGTTCCAAAAATACCTAATTCTATCATCAGACTGAAGCACCAGTCGAGTGCAGATATCTCCAATATCACTCGGGCAGTACGTAGAACCAAGTGTAATATGTCCTTGTCAATCCTATCTGGTCTTTTAAATAGTGAGTACCAAAACCACCCCCTCTGTTCCAGCTAACAAATTTCTTACATGTAAGTCCCCACCTACACATGTCCTTGTCACAGTTTGAAACTCTTCACTTACTATAGTAATATTGCTACAGTTATAACCAGGACAACATATATGCTCATGATAATGCACTATAATGAAGCATCGGAGTATCAGTGCTACTGGATTAACTTGACATTCTACATAAAGCAAACACCCCATACTCAAATGTGTTCAATAGCTTGATCTTGTTTTGTTATGTATGTGCCAAAAAATGACGTTAGAATATGCCTTCCCTTCACTTCTTGTGGTGCAATTCTTGATGAAAAACTGTGACCTTTCTCTTAGCCAGACTGCTCTTCAAACCTGTTCACAATAAATCTGCTGATTTCAGCTACAAAATTAAACCCTTATACTTTTCTGCATTGATAATGCAGAATTTGCTGGACAATTTTATAAAAAAGGCTCAAAGCTCTCCATAACTATTTTCCCCCCAAAATGTTAGGGAATGTGGAAGGAATACAATGGAAGAAGCCAAAAAAAAGACAAAATTGCCAGTTGTTCTCTTATACCAGTAGTTTTGCAGAGTGTGGCTCCAAACCTTCCACTACTTCCAATTCAGCTCTGCTGTCCCTATTACTTCAAAAACTCCATGAATAGGGTGGGATTATCCAGGTACATGTAAAGAATATGATATCCTAAGTCATTATGATGTGATTATATACACAAGCAAAAATAACACCCTTTGCAATTTCAGATTGGGGGGGGGAGAATCTGTATCTGCCACCTGAGCAAATCTGAGGCAACGGATCTGAAACTACGTTATTGATTATAACACTTTATATAATGCAGTCATCTAAATAGGTTTGTCTTCCTAGACCACATAAAATGTTTCTTCTACCTACTCTGGTAAGACATGACCCACATGTGTATTCTAAGAAATTATATTCTCATTTTGAACTGTATTATTAAACCATGTTCTCATAAATAGTCCATTTTTACAGGGTAATGTGCCAAACACCCTATGAATTTCAGATTAGATATATAAAATTATTTTCTAAGTCTTTCCATGTGTCTAAAAACAACCCTGTGAATGGTATACCTTTTTCCATTAATTTGTACAGCAAGCTGGGCAACCAAGCTGATTCTTGTAAAACTTAGGATGCTGTATTCTCAGCTTTTCTAAAGCTGCCTCTTTGCAATTTTTTTTTCTCATTTTTTTTTTTTCAGATTGTCAGAAACATACAGGAAAGAGCCCTGATCTTCCATCACCAAGATACTGCCTCTAAGCTGAACCCTATCATTCTGTCTAGCAGCCACCACTGCCTGTTAAACCCTGCAAGTTCATGAATTGGTTTTGTATTTTGTGACACTGTGAAGTGACAACTGAGCTGGGGGTAGCTTCTCAGAGAACAGGCTATGCTTGTCCTGTTATGGTATGTAACTGAGCACCCAAAACGACACTGGAAATACACTTTAAGGTTTCTTGTTTTGTGCTTCAATATACCAAGTTTCTACCTGAATCGCAGGATTAGGAATGGGCATATGGGTCATTTTATGCCTCAGTGCAGGAGCTGATTTTGGCCTTGGTCTTTTGATCTCTGGCTCTTCAACTCTTTGAAAGCCAATGTCATCTTCACAAGATTTCCTT
>NW_009260182.1:3493709-3529347 GCF_000687185.1 Egretta garzetta | reverse complement strand
TGAGAGTAGCAGAGTCCTGTTTAAGTGCCAAGGAAACTGGAGCTTGGGCAGTGGCTGGGCTGGTGGGTGGTGATCCAGTTGTTACCGTAGACTCTGATGCAGAGCTTGTCTGCTGTTTATGTTTAAACTTGATAGAGTCACTTCTCTTAGGAGGCGTTGGAGGAGTTGAAGCCACTTCAGCTTTTGATGGCTGAGGTGAATGGCCCGTGACCTGATTAGGGGAAAGGTATTCCAGCTTAGGAGGAGTTGGTGGTCTTTTAAAAGTATCAGGATCAAAGATAGATTTCCTTTGTTTTGGCTTTTTGTACACAGAGAACTTTTCTGTTTCTGTTGCTGAGATATTAACCATGACTTTTGGCCAGGTACCACCACTATGCTTAGTTCCATGTGCTTTGTCAAATGCTGTCTCAACCATCATACAGTCAGCTCCTGTAGGTTCGTAAGGCAGCCTCCTGTTGTCCAAGTCAACAGCTCCAAAGCCTTGGTCCCCATAGGTCTCTGGGCTGAACGAGCTGAGACTGTGTTCTGAATTACTGTGGCAACTGTGCACTGTGTTCCTATGAGAGTCTACTCGTAATGTGTTATTAGGGAAAGGTTTGTGATCGCAAAATGAACCGCTGCCCTGATCACTCTGGTCCTTCTTGCCATCCATGATGTCTGGATTGAAAATGTCAGTCTGTGTTGAGCTGTTGAGTTTCAGATTTCTTTTATTTTGGGCTTGTATCTCTGATGCATGAACCCTACAGTTTGATATTTTTTCTGAATCCTTCAGATTTTCAAATATATTTTGACCGCTCCAAGATGAACTCTGAGGAAAAACCTAAAACAAAACCAAATAAACAAGTGATCACCTGATTATTATGGCTGATTTCTGTTTAGTACGAGGCATATTCTAGCCTCCTTGATTTACCTATACCTGACTATACACCAACACACATATAGATACGGTTGGGAATGGTTTAACAAAATCTTGCAGGTGCAAAGCACAGAACAGCAGATAAAATGAAGCTAGAAATCTTTTGAAATGTTTTCAGAACAATTCCAGAAGGGCAACTTCACACTGTGGCAGAAGCACTGTACTGACAGTGAAGAGACCTGTATTTCTAGCTCTGTTAAGTGATGCTAGTAACTCATCTTTCATCGCCCATTTTCCCAGAAACGTCTCATCTTTTTTTACTTTCTTAAAACCTCAAGCTCTCTGGAGCTGGAATTATCACTCAGAAAGCCCATGTGACAGGCCCAGCATAATGGGATTCTAACCTCAATGAGCAAAGCAGAATAATATTTTAAAGCAATAAGCCTGAAGAAGAAAGCCTTGTACTTAATCCTCATGATAGCCAGTTCAGTTTTCCGCGCAACTCCTTCCTGACTTAAAGCAAACCTTTCTGTAGTCAGGAGGCAGCTTATCTTTCATGTACAAAACTGCTACAGCTCTGAAGCAGAAGCCAAGAAGAAAGAAGCAATTGTGCTGGAAGTCATTTCATGTGACCAGCAAACAAATGGGAGAGAAGTAAGAACAATAAATAAGTTTAATTTCCTACCAGATGCCACGATAGCCTTACTTTGGAAACAACTGTGGAGTGTAGCACCAGTGAAACGCATCCAGATGGTCTTATTTTTAAGCAGAGACTTTCCCATGAGGATATATTAATTTTTTAATACATTCTTCTCTGAATAACTAAAATAATTCTTTGTAAGTTCAAGAAAATTCTGCAAATTTTGCGTCTACTCACCTTCATCAATGACAGGGTAAGGGAATCCCTACAGTTTCGTAGCAAAGCTTCACATTCAGTAAGCGACTTATTATCTAGTGCAATGCCATTGATCTAAACACAAAGAAACCAAACCAGCCATCCATAAATCAAAGGTAGCAGGTGGGGAGCATCTTAAGGAAGCATCTCTGAGACAGGGAAAACATGACTGAAGTCTGGTTGACTTTGTCCTGTCTTTTTTTCCACTCTCCACTAAAAACCCAAGCCTCTTAATTATATTTTCCTGTTCCTACTAGAGATACAGCGTAACAACTATTGTTTCACTACCTTAGCCTCTATGCATTTGTACATGGACAGTAATCATCTTCCATTCCACAGGAGTTCATAAATCAGACAGGTTGTTTAAGGCTGCAAATACACACAGGGAAAAACTTCCCCTCCAAAATGATGACATCTGTGCTATCATAATTTAAAGACAAGAAACCTTTCATCCTACCAAGGGATGTGGTTTTGGAACTGACCTTTCCTATTCAGTATAAAAATCACAAGTATCATTATACATAAGCGAAGTGTGAAAAGTAAGTCAGTGTCTCTCAAAAATTCTCATATGAGCTAAGCGTAGCAAATAACCTGCACATTATGTTAATCACCCAGCCTGCAAACTTACTAATTTATAACAAGTATTTAGTAAATATACAAAAAGGGTATAATACAATGAAAGTAAAAAACTGATTGGAAAGTTTGGGATTAATACATCAATGATAACACTTTAAAACAAGTAAAAGCTAAAAAAGGAGAATGCATTCTTAAGACTTACAGCAATTATTCTGTCTCCCACAGTAAGGGAACCCTCTTTGGCAGCTGGGCTTCCAGGCACAACAGCAGCAACAAATACTCCATTTTCTAGACTGACCCCACTGTCTGAAATACAGAAAAGAAACATGAATTTACTCCTGCAAGTCAAATACCTTGCTCAAACAGCACGACTGACCTGCCGGCACAAGAAATATAACTACCAAACCAATTGAATTTCTATTTCTGAAAACCCTTTTAAAGAAATAAGAACACAGTGGGGGGAAAATAGGGGTATATCCCAAAGTTTAATATAAACATACAAAGCTGGGGTGACTGATGGGTTTAAGAGTCTTTTTTAGAAAAAAAAAACAAAACCACCCCAGAAAATAAACAAAAAACCCCCCACAAAACCAAAACCCACCCAAGAACAAAAAAGAAAACCTGTACTTACAAAATAAAGCTATTGTGATTATGAGCATTCTTAGTCTGCTAAAAACAATTAATGAAAATCCCTATATAGGAGGTAGTAACAGTTTAAGTGGGATTTAAGCAGAGGCTCAGAACATGTACCTTTACTAGAAACCATTTTTGGCTGAAAAACACGTACCATTTATATACAGCATTTATAGCCATTACCTTTATGTCCAGAAACATTGATGTGAAGAGGTGTTATCACTCGCCCACCTAAGGACTTTCTTCTTCGAACTACCATGTTAATGACACCTCCTCCATTTAGAACAGCTTTTATAACTTGCTTTTTATCCTTATTAGTAAGATCTACATCATTTATCTTCAGTAACCAATCATTCACTCTGGCAGATAAACAGAAATAAGCAGGTCAGTGTTACAAGCATACTTTGCTGGATGCAGCACATGAATAACGTTCATGAAAAGGGATGCAACAGAGCTGATCTCACTATGCTAATCCTCAATTATCTGGAGTTCTCCGTTCCTGAAAAAGCACTAAACAGCAGTAAACTAAATTAAAACAAAGCAAAAGTATATTTGCAAATCATTAACGACTACTCATTTAAAAGCAACTCTTTGGACAGAAAAGAGTGGTTAAAAACCTCCTATCGACACTAAGAACAGGAGCAGGTTTCAAATTATCCCTTGCCCTACTCTCCTTTCCCCCTGCCCTCCTGCAGTAGCTCACCCTCATGTCTTTCCCAAAATTTAAACAAACAGATCAAAGTTTGAGGTGATAATAAAACGGAGCAGGTGAGACACAGAGAAATATTTGGAATCCTGGTGAGTTTTAAGGGTTGAATCAAATAGTGTTTAATTTCTGTAATGCTTTTAGGCATTGGTCTTCTCAGTGTGATTTCACAAATCAAACAGTGTTTAATTTCTGTAATGCTTTTAGGCATTGGTCTTCTCAGTGTGATTTCACAATCAACATTAATAATAAACACATGACCAATGATAAAAAAGAACTTAAAATGGGAAAAACTGAAGACAACTTACAAAGTGCTCATATTTAGTTTATTATGATCAACAAAAGACAAGTATATTCCAAAGTCAAACCCTACCTTAATCGACCATCAGCGATACTTCCTTTGTCTACTTTGGTAACAAAGATCCCACAGTCTCCAGGGAGGTATGGTTCATTCACGCCTTCTGCCACATCAAAACCAAGTGCTTTCAAGTCCATATCATCCTAATAAATATTATTAACAAGTGACTCAACTGCCCTGGCAATCATTGTGCCACGGTGTTAGCAAGAGGCATTACTGCATGTTTGTACTACGCACTTATATTTACAGGGTACCTATTCTAGGCAAGTTTTTATATTTTTGTACTTCAATATATAAGCTCCCAATTCCATTAGTTATTAGGCATCCTCTAGCACTAGAATGATCCTTCTCTCCCTCAGATTAAGGCTGAAATAATGCATAAGGGGAATTTCACCAAAGAGGAATAGGAAAGCAGAAGAGCATGCAAAAAAGCATTTTCAGGCATGTTTAACCTGTTTTAAGGTATGATGAATGTGTAACGAGAGAACAAGAACAGATTCCCCAAGAATAGGCATTACTTTGGGAAAAAAACAATTGTAGAAATAGCATTGTGTCTTAGTGATGAACTCAGAAAGATGTCTAAATGAACTCAGAAAATATGGCTAAAGACCAGAAGTAAACAAAAAAGCTCTAACATTATGGGGCACTACTTCTAAATACAGATTAGAGGCTATATCCTACCAACCCTGGCCCAAAACAGATCATCCTCAATGTGAATAGTTATAAACATCTTTAACAAATCAGTCATTGAACCAAACAGGGAAGTTGTAAAATAAAGATCGAGTAGAGAAGACAGCATCATTGCATAGCCTCAGAGCCAAAAAGTGAATATTATTTCTCCTCGTTTTGAGCTGAGTGATTATACAGAACACGAGCTTAAGCAGGCAGGTGAAGCTGAAGCAAAAATGAAAGGATTTAAATTTATTCAACTCTATAATCTCCATGCTGGAATTCAAATGCTGGTAGGCCAGCAAGGCTTTTTCTGTATTTCTAATCAAGGTTGGCACAACATTACTGTAATTTGATAGCAGCAAGTATAATCCCTATGTTTAGGAAAGGGAAACGTATATTCAAATGACAAAGCCTGTGCATTTGATCTCAGTAATGCAAACATTTAGAACAATATTTGAAGTAAAGAATAACTAAGTAACAGCACATGAATGGGAAATTCATCAGGCTGCAATGTTGTTTACCACAGGTACAGCATATGGTGAGAGGGGAACTGTTATCCCAGAAGGATTTTACAGGCAGTGGTCAGACCATGGTCCTGATGGATCAGCATTGGTACTCAGTTCACATAGCCTTTTCAATCTATATATTTCAACATATAATAATATTAAATAATATTTCTATTATCAAAAAGGGAACATCTTAGTGACTGTTGGGATGCACCGTCAGAACAGAGACAGATTGGAAGAGCATAAAAAAGATGACCCCAAATACTGCAGTAAAGTAAGAGAGATTTAATTTGACAGCATTAAATCACGAACTTTGTCATTCAGGAATATGAAAGAGATTCTGGTATATGCAGAAGCCGTTATAAATGAAACACAATCTGGAAGACCACCTGTGTGTTCTATGTGGTCAGAAGAACGACTATTAGCAAACAATATGATGTGCCAGCCAAGAATTTCAAACAGAACAGCATTCAAGACTTGCCAAGCAGTGAAATAAAAATTCTAGACTACAATGAAGAAAAATAAAATTAAATGGAGAAAAGTACTACTAGATAACAAAAGGATATATAGAGGTTATCTGGAATGCTAAGCATAATACCTTATTTAATATGCCAAAATGGAAAAGGGATTCAACTCCCTCTACAGACAAGCAGGGGAGATTAGCATCTCCTTTCATCCCAGATTTTTAAGCTTAAAGGCAATGTTGCCCTAAAGTATAAATTCATCATGAATAAATATTTTTAATACTTTAAAATTTCTATTCATCAAATCTGAGCAAAAGTAGAAGAAATAACTCCATCTAAAAGCTTAACTATTTTATGCGTAGATTATAAGTGATGTTGCCTGTAAGCGTAGAGGACTGGGCTTCTCTGATGTCAATGCTTCCATCACATCTTAAGTTTTGTCTGCCTTAGCACTGCCATTTCTGCAACAAATCATTAACTTTAAGAACACTAAATGTTTAACTTATAACACTTTTTACAGTACGTGGACCTGGGTACCCTGCAAGATCAGATGGAGATACTATTTTTAGTTATAACTCATATGAAGAAAAATAAAAAGCTTGTGTATAACAGCTTAGTTTTCTCAACTACTTTCATCTAGACGTTACTGCACTTGCTGCATGTGTGTGTGGTTCCTAGCACAACAACAATAAAGAACTAAAAAGAGACGGATTACAGAGTTATTTTTAATCATACCTAGTATTAAGATGTTATAATTGTCTTCAAAGTTATCCGATATATAAGACAATGCAGTTCATGTTTTTTACTTACTCTGTCTTTTTCAAATTCTACCACTTCTGTTTCCCATTCCAGAGAATCTGTGTCTATGGCTGAGTCATGGGAACTATGGGCCATCAGTTGACGGAATCTGGCCTCCTTTTCCAACTGATTCTCCATCTTCTCCCTAGGCAAAAAAAAAAAAAAAAATTATAGACACAGGCAACCCTTTCAAACAAACTGATACATAATGTTATCATCACGACATACGTCATATTTTGTTTTCTAACCCAAAAAGCGGTGCCAGAAATTTGCCCCATGCTTCCATCTTTCCAATATTCTTGGGCTGCTATTGAATTGACTTTCCTTTTCTATATATTGTCCTAACATAAATTTATTTTTTTTTTTGCATTTTTTTCACACAAATGAGTGCACAACTAGGTTTCTAATATCTCCCAAAATTCATTTAATTTATCCTCAGATAAGCTGCATCGGTATGCTCACAAGTAGGACATGATATATATTGAGAGCAAAACCTCTTCCAAAACCCACTGGGATGACATACGATGCATGTCTTCCTTGCATTCATAAACCAGTGAGAATACAGCGGGGAGGAACTAAATTGCAGCTAATCCGACTTCAGTGCGAGAATCCCACATTGTGTAAGTGTATCTCCACAGTACAAAGCTTAGAATATGTGCCGCATTAATAAGAGAAAAAGGTTAAGATAGTAAGACTTAGGATCTGGCCCATGTCAATAATTTCCACAATAATAAAATATATAGGCAGTGTTTCCACATACAATACCATGAATATCTGCTGTCCGACAGCTATTACAGCATATAATTCACTTGCTAACACAGCTAACAAAGCAAAGTTTTTATCACAAGCTTCCATGCAGTTTGCTCATTTCTCTAACATACTTCAGTTCTTTCAGTTCACGCACAGCATCGTTTTTCTGCTTTCTCATGTCATCCAGATTGCGAAGAGCTTCAGCCAAGTCACTTACAGCCCGGTCTCTCTCCCTCCTTAAGTTGTCACACAAAGTCCTTCAAAAGCAAAGAAGTTACCATTTTGTTACTTAACAACCTATCTAAATAACAAAGTAGTTTTACCACATTGTATAGTTAATTTAAATTTTTTAAAAAACCCTTTCAAGAGACCTCTCTCTCAAAAAAAAGTAAAAAAAAGAAAAATATTGTATATGCTAGGTCTTAAGGAAAAGTTTGTCAAGATAACAGAAACTTTCTTCATGCCTTTCAAAACTTTATTTCTACTTGTCTTCTTTAAACTAGCAGAAAAAAAACCCTGATTTAAGTATTTTCCCTTAGTTCCTTATATATGTTTACTAGCAAATACAGTGCGTACTTTTTGTGACATGTCCCCACCAGGTACAGAATTATTTGCAAGACTATAGCTATAGCAGGATTAGGTATATCATGCCTAAAAGAAGGCATATTTTGTTGTTCTTACATAGCAGTGCTGTCAGGCTCTCTAGTATTTACTACACACATATTATGAGTATGAAAGCACAGACAAAGCAAAGTATCTTGTAAAGTGCCCTCAAATTTAAAAAAACCAAAAAAACCCAAAAGAAAACCCCCACCTTGTGACAGCTACTGCAGAAGTTCCAACAAGTTGAAGAAAGCAAAACCCAGCAAATCCTAGAATTGCATCAACTAAACACAAGGTGTTAAGAAGATCACTCAGGTACCATTTAGCATTCATTTACCGTATACTTTCCCGTTCTGCAACAATCTTATCCCGCTCTTGAAAGGCCCAGTCTCTCCTACACTTGGCTACTTCTGCTTCCTGGACAGCTTCTTTTAGTTCTTGTGACATTGCCTCATATTGTTTCCGCAGCATTTCTATTTCTTTGTTTGCTCTTTCTATGTCTAGGGTAGCAGAATCTTGTATCTAGGAATTAAGAAATACAGATAAGTATTTTAGGCACAATTTTTAGGTAAGTATGCACAAACAGCTTTTACTACATGTGTGTTACCTGATGTATTCAATTCTCATGTTTTCATGAAAAGTGTTCATTTATCTTAATGGCAACTTTGGGAAAAAAGTAAAAACTGTTGTAATACATTTCATTCAGTGGCACACAAATTTGTGCAAATACAATCTCTGTGAATACAAATCCTCACTTCAGAATAACAGAGAATCATAGAATGGTTTGGGTTGGAAGGGACCTTAAAGATCATCTAGTTCTAACGCCCCTGGCATGGGCAGGGACACCTTCCACTAGACCAGGTTGCTCAAAGCCCCATCCAACCTGGCCTGGAACACTTCCAGGGATGGGGCAAACATCAGTGAACCTTTTCGTATTTCAGAGATGACAATCCATGCTTCTATCTTGTTCTGCTCAGACGACAGAAAAAAGCCTACAAGGATATTTAGAAATCAGACACGCTATTATAAGCAGTTACAACACAGATTTCCTGCATTAATGTCTATTATTTACTCTGGGACGACTACACGTACACACTCACAACACAGACTTATGACTCACATGGGTCCCTTAACTCCAAAGCAGAGCAATGGAATTCCAAAAAAGTTTTGTTTGAATGTTTGTTGTTTTAGATAAGAATTACTTTCTTCTTAAATTAACTTAGTCCTCCAACATTCTCTATTGAGAACGAGAGAGATGGTGACAATAGCAAGTCTGATCCATGGAGAATACTCCAAGCTTGCAGCACAGTAAACACAAGCCAACTACTGCTGTACAGCCCATCACAAATACTGAGGGCTTGCAAACTACTGTGTGTGGATAATTTCAAGAATATAAGTAACTCTAATGAATCTGACTAGACTTGATATTTGATTAAAGATTTCATTTTGGATGCATCTTTTTAAGACCTGGATGCATGTATATCAAGGAGAGACTACTAAGTCACGATTAATACACTTTAAAGTTTTTTTTTTTCCTCTAAATGAGTTATAAATATATTCACAAATAAGAGAGCACTGAACCTTAAATACCATGTTTACTTTCTCACCTCAACATTAGAAAATAAAAATTGCAACAAATAAGACCAAACAGAGGCTATGAAGAGTCATGTCTGGCCTTTTAATTCTCTCTCTCATTTCCAAGGATCACTTTCTCCTGTTCCAGTCCTGCTGGCAGGAAAAAGACAATCAAACCCACTCAGATCAACAAACACCTTTACATTTGAAATGTCAGTTCTGAGTTGGAATCTGCCAAAGGGGAGCATCTGAGCGGGTCCATTGCTAAGTCACAGCAAAGTTCACCCAAGCTTGCTCAACTTCCTTGAGAAAAGCACAAGTTTCCAAAAATCCCACTGGTTTGGCCATGAAGAATCAAACCCAATGAAAGATTTCTTTCCAGTACAACTGAAAACATAGTTTAATTGCTCCCACACACACTCATTTGGGATTGACAAATCAGTGTGACAGGCAAGACTAAAAACTTCTTTTGTACTAGCGAAGGGTTGGTATTCAGTCCAAAGGGAATACAAGTTTAATGAAAACAACCCAAAATCTAGTTTAATATTAAATCATTTTGTATTCCTTAGTTATTTCATGAGCATAAAAGTTGTGGTACTATGCATTTTCACACTACATTACAAGTAAGCATTTACAGTTCTATGTGGATTGATGTTTAGTATCACAGGCAGGACAGGAACATCAGTAAACATGCACAATTGTAAGAATGTTACTACCCACACAGCGACATAAATTGTCAGAATAGCATATTTCTACTAAGAACATGTACAGATTAGAAAATTTGCAGTCACACTTCAATTAACTTCCTTTATGAAGTATTAGAAATAGCCAACATCCTGAGCTGGTCACAGGCACGAACACCACACGTTCTAGATGGCAACAAGCCTATCAGCAGCTAATAAACTGCCCAGCCACCTGCTGGATCACAGTATTCTATTTGCCATTTATCTTCACAAGCAGAAACATGAAGCATGACCGTATTTCTTTCAAACAAGAAGTTCTGTCACTATGCCTTGAAGAACATACGTGTGTTTATGTGTAGGTATTTTAGAGTGGCTTGGGGAAAAGGGGGAAGACACTCAGTGTGCCCAGACCTTTAACTCATCTCTTGAAAATTACTGACCCTTTGAAGCCAAGAAAGAAAAAGTTATCTGTGAAGACTTGCAATACCTGACGGGCTTGATAATATTCCCTTAGTAGATGGTCTCTCTGGATGATAGCTTCTGTTCTCTCTTTCCTGGCAACATCTCTTTCTTCCTTCACTGTCTCTATATCCTTGCAAGCTTGGTCAAGTTCCTTCTGAGCCTCAGCTTTGTCCTTCACTTCATGGCAGTATTTTTCCAGCAACTCATTCCTCTCACAAATTGCTCGATCTCTTTCCACTAGAGCTGAGTTTAGCTCCTAGAACAAGATCCATTGTTGGCATTAGGTTAAGTACAGAAAGAAATAGTTCATCTTTCCAACTGGATACACACTGACACCTTAAAAGCCTAGAGAGTTTACCACTAATGTTCTGAAAAATGGGAGCAGAACAGATTGTGCTCACAATGCATAAAAGTACAAGCAAAGAATATTAAATGTGGTATTAAAGACATCACTCCATCACATTAGCACAGCGCTGCGTCAAAAGTAAGCAAGAATCTGGGAGCACTCACAGTTTTGAAGAACCTAAATGAGGGAAGGCTATTAACCGGTCAGACTTGTGTTTTAAAAAAGGCTTCAAATATGGCAAAGGGGAAGAACATGTTACAAATGTTTTCAAACAACTGCCTCGATTTTATAGGACTGAAATAATTTAGACAACCCAGCTGCGTAAGTATCTTATAGCTTCCTCATAAGTTTTAAAGGGACATTAAAGTCACATACCAGTAAGATACCAGTGTGCAAACTACAGAATGTTCAAAGAAAAAAAACTACAGCATGCCATAAAGCAGGATGACAGTACATCTTATTAAATGTGGAATTCAACTGCATCATAATAAAACAGATCAGTAAAATGTAGCTCTAAAATACAATCTGTCCTTTTAAAATAGGTGAAACTAGACTTTCTATTGGAAGAATGAGGCATTGAAACAGATGAATTTCATGCCACTAGTTTTTAGATGTTCCAGCTCTCTAGAAGCATTCAGCCAATTGCTACA
The DNA here is from genome assembly GCF_000687185.1 of Egretta garzetta. Classification (NCBI taxonomy): domain Eukaryota; kingdom Metazoa; phylum Chordata; class Aves; order Pelecaniformes; family Ardeidae; genus Egretta; species Egretta garzetta. Next base: position 3,517,814 of record NW_009260182.1, on the reverse strand, counting down.
AAGAAGTCCTTCTACATATAGGCACTGCTAGCTAGAAACTACTGATGTTTTTATCTCAAAAAGATTACCAGAGACAGCTGACATCTGAAAAGCAAAAGAAGGAAATGGTCCAAACACTTAAGGATAGAAAAACACCATGTCATAAACTGACTTCCATTCTATTTTCCTCTATATTTTGCAAGGAATAAGATTGAGTATTTAATGCATGGATAGCAATTGCATTTTGCTGTACTAATAGAATTGTTTTTGAGATATGGCATCTAAGTGAGGCTAGTCAGGCTGTTAAAACAGTTCTGCGATGGTATTAAAACAGATCTTTTTGCTGTAGAGTAACAGAGAAGCACTAGAATTAATGACTCACTCTGTGAACTTTAAACAGATCAGTGAGTCGCAATTACCAGAGCACTCAAGTTTTTTCAACATCAGTAAGGGCTTCTGTTGCTCAGTACTTCCGAAGAGAGAAGTCCCTGACCCATTTGGTGGTCCAGACAAGTTTTAGTACTGGAAGCAACATTTTGCACAGCTTAACTATAGTCTGTATAAAATGTGCATTCAAATGAGCGTATAAAACTTACACAAAAGTATTAAGTCTTTTCCAGCATGCAGCAGAGATGAAAGTCATCAAGTACCAAGGCAGAGGGAAAGTTCCCAGAAAGCCCTTCATTAGACAGGAATTTACAGTACTTTAAGGCAATTGGAAAAAATACACGTTGCCACAATTTATTCCAGCATGCTCGATATAAGCTATCTGAATAAAAGCAGCCATTGCCTCCAGTGGTCAGCAGTAAAATTTCACCTCTGTCTTTTTCCTGTGACATTTGCACAAAATTACAACATCAGAGCACAGAACAATGTGCCATTTGGTGCCAACTCGAACAGCTTCTGTTTGGAAACATTAGGGGTTTGGTTTGAAGAATGATTCTGAATTTGTGAATAATTCTTATGTTTGAAGGAAGTTCTGAATAAAGTGCAAAACCTCATAAAATACTAACAGGTCTGTTAAACAGAGGGGAAAGCTGACTACCACTGAGATGAAACACAACATTCTAAGTATTTGCTGGAGCAAAAGATTATGCCAAACAAAAACACCACTGGGCAAGTAGAGGGGGAAATCTGTGACATCTAATCACTAGCTTTGAGGGGCCAAACTCAAACCATCTTAATCCAAAACTGTCTCTAGCGCAAAATCCTGAGATTTCTTCTATCATTTATAAATGCCAGACAATTATTACATTCCAGATGTAAATTAACCCATTATGTTTGGGCATGTGTGACCAACAAAGCTTCACTATCTAACTAGGGAATTGACCTCATCAGTAACTGCTCACGATGTAATGCCTCTTCAACCTCAATCAACCTCTTCTCCACTGCAGTTGCGTTTGCATTTCTTTGGGACACAAAAAGTACAGCAGCAAAACACAAGTTTCATGGAAGAAGCTACATTTAAAATGACCTAGTTGGATTCAGTGCTGTTTCAATCAGTCAATGGGCACTACATAACAGGGCACATAAAGCAGCTATATACATCACATGGAGAGCAAAGAACATTAAGTTACATTTTGGTAAGGACCAGACCAACTATTCACTGACAGGATAATCTCACTTATGTCGGGGCATTTTTCAGGATACTATTTCAAGTGAATGTATCACTTGGTCAATAAATTTTTTCAACCTTTAAAACATTTGCCTTGCCAGAACTAGAAAATCCCTTATGCTCTGAATGCAGCTGCAGCGAGCAAGCTCTATGCGACACAGGAACATACCTGCTCACAAGCAGGAGAGTCATAGCTACAGGGAAGGAACACAGAAGCAGAAAGCAAACTGACAATACTGCTATTTTACACCTTTGAGTACATTATAGAAGCAGTTATTTGTGCTTTCTGATGGGCCAGTTCTGGGGGTGAAAAAAAAAAAATGCATGCCTGTGCCCTGCCAGCATCTCACTCACCAGTCCCAGGTTCCTCCCTGTTCTTATTCAAACACCACCATCAAGTCATCTAGGTAGGAGGGAACACCCCTGTGTTTAAAATTTTAATTTCCTGCCCCTTAAACCACTTTGACAAATTACTTATAGTGCCACAATGACAGACAGAACAAACTGGAGCAGAACGACTAATTGTGGCTGTTCTCATCGGTATTCCCTACTAGCTACCCTGATGCCGCTGAAATCAACAACAGACATTTCTGTTGGCTTAATGGCTTCGATGGAAGTAGAACAGGTATCAAACATATTAAAACCTCAATCACTGTAGAAGCTAAATTAATTAGCTGGCCGATACGCAGGGTTGAAAACTACAGATTCTTAAAGCCAGACGTTAGTTACTTTTAAAAGCTCTGATGCCATAAGTCACAATCCACATTATGTCCCTCTACAACAGTGTGATTTAAAAAAAAGCTCCACACCTTGATTTTTCATAAAGGGCATTTTGTTCAGATGTAATGCTGTGAAATAAGTAAAATGAGATTTATAGGCAATGGAATACATTTGCTTGTATCTATTTCATGCTAAATTAAGTATTTGTAAACCAAAGGGTCAAGTCAATGCATGTCAGCTGAAATGAAACCGAGCAGTAAACTGTGTTTTGGAAATCTTAACGGCATCGTTATAACATGGTTGTGATATAAGCATTTCAAGAACATATTGCTGAAAACGACAAAGTTGTGATTTCACACACTTTAAGGCATGCCTGAGTTCTACTGAAAAAATCTTCAAACTATCCTTTTTAACTTAAAGGCAGAAGGAGGGCAAATGAGTAAGAACATGCATGTCAGCACAGGCTTTGCATAAATATTTGAGACCTCTTTATCATGTACCGTCTTAAGTCATAGTAGACAGTATCCAGTGGTTCCTGTAGAGGTTAGAAGTTAAAAATAATTAATATTTAGAGCTCTATTGTTACAGAGAGCATTACTTGAAACGACATATTAGACTAACACAGTAAAGGGAAGATTTATAATCAGCAGAACAAAATTAAGTCAGGTGAATAGCAAATTTCAGTTGACAGGTACTCTATTCAAGCATGCAGTCTTAATAAATTGATAGTAAAAAGGACTGCTATAGGAAAACATCAGCACAGAATTTTCTCTTTGCAGTGCATTCCTATTTTCCTTTTTTGATCCAGTGCATTCCTATTTTCCATTTCCTGATTTCCATCCAGTCACACATTTCTTATTCTAGTATCAGCCAAGTATATTCATATCCCCTCCCCATCAAAAGAATAGGTGAGTACCTGTCTTAAAGCTTCCATCTCTTCACTGGCCACTCGCTTCTCAGAAGAAGTGTTCTTCAGTTTGGACTCTGCAAGCTCCAGCTCTGTTTGAAGCTTATCTACCTCTTTAATTACTTGATCTCTCTCACTCATTATGAGGCGGTATTCATTGAAAACTGAATCCCTTTCTTCCTTGTATTTTTCTGCATCCTTTGCTGCTTTCAGCTGCATTGTTTTGAACCTTGTCACCTCCGACTGTAATCTCTCCATCTCTCTCTGCAACTCTTTGTTTTGTGCTGTGGTGTTGCTTAGTTCCTGCTGTACAGATTCAAATCTAAAAACAAGCGGACATGCCAGTAAGATACTTGTTCCTCATTTTCCTTTTTCATATATCAAGGATTTGGCTGGATAACCAAATGCATGCGTCGGTAAAACACAACCACAGAGGACATCTTTGACAATGTACTCTCAGTGCTGCAAAATAAAATTTAGACTAATTATTGCCTTAGGAATATTACAAAACCTCTTTAAGGAACTAAAACATAGTAATTGTTAGAAATAATTTAGAATTAGTTTAATTATTAAAAGATAATGTCTATCAAATTATTCTAAAAGGAATGCAAAATATTGCCATTATTTAATAGCGCAAGTTTAACCTTATTTATTGCATTGAGCTCTGCTCATCTTAGAAGTTAATTCCTTCTCCCAACACACGCTCCCAGGCATATGGGAAGAAGGGAAACAAATGCAGAAATTGGAAAAAAAACAGAACAACTTCCACATGCCCAAATATGCCAAAAAAGTGGGTTTACAGTAAAAATTCAGACAATGGAGCTAAAACCAAGTAATTCATACATTACTGTTTGTTTTCATCAGTAGGTCATCTAGTAAAACTGAAATGCAAAGTATCTTAAACTGTCAAGAGTAATTTTTTTTTTTTTAAATTTAACACAGACAAAAACGTATGTACTTTATCACTACAACACACTGAAGCATGGCACAATCAAAAAAAGGACATGAAAAGTTTAATTTAAAAATAGTAACTATTGTGTTTATATTGACAAAGCATTCTTAAAAGCAAGAACATGATTCCACAGACAAGTTCGCAATTAGGTCTGAAAAGGAACCTCTCCCAAGAGCGGTGTTTTACCACAACTGGACACTAAGATTTCCTCGCATGTTTTTTCCAAAACCCCAAGGTAAATGCCATTGATGGAAACCCTGTACCTGACCTGATGGACTTTAGGGTTATCCAAATTTCAGGTGCCCACAAACCTCTGGCAAAACTCTCTCTCTCGCACACAAAACCTCTCACACTGTTTAAAAGTGCAATTTCTTGTCTAATCCAGCATGTTGCCTGACCTTTCCCAAGAAAGAGCTGTAAACCTCATTTAAAATATTTCCTTGAAAGCCTCAGCGTACTCAAAGCATGGCCACCGCATTACTGAGACATCTGCCAGTAATTTCAAAACCATCACCCAGCTCCTTTGGGGAAATTCTTCAGTTTAAGAGATCATCAGGATGGCAGTACAGAAGACTTAACAATATTACAGTCTGGATTTCTTTTGTCTTTTCAAAACTGTGAGCATGAAGTAAGAAGAATATACTACAGGAGAAGTACAAGGATCTATCACAAATGTGAGAACCCACAACACATTTGAAAACTATCTGGGGGTCAAATCAAGGACAACACTGGGAAAACAGAGGAGAGAGGGGAGGTGAAAAGATTTAAGGCAATGTTCGCCAAACAAAATAATGTCATCAGTAAAGAAGGAGAAAAAAAAACACAAAGGAAAAAACCCACCAAATCACGACAAGCATACTAGCATGGGGAACTGATCAGAAAGGAAAGTCTCTGCCATAGAGGGACATTCATATTACACAGTGATAAAAACCTGCGCAAAGACCTGAAAGCAAAGTTCCAGCTGAAACACCTTGGTCCTGCTTGACCTTGCATCGCCTACTACAGAGGAAATACAGGCAGCTGGATCACATTTTCAAAGATGCCTTCTGTAGAGAAAGCCCATTTCTACCAACTGCTGTGAATGGATTGCAAGTAGCAGGGTTAGACAGATCAGCAGCAGTAAGCATGGGTTTATAAGGAGCAACCAATACTGAAAAGAACCCTCACCAGGACTACTTGCTTTGTCTTTAATGCCACTGCAAACTACAGGCAGATCTGTCCAAGTGCCATCACCCTCATTCAAAATGCAGACACACACATGTAGGGCAAGGTTTAGCACAAAGGAATTACATAGCTGGTACAGCTAATTTGTAATCTGCAAACTATTCACCAACTAAATCATCTTGGTAGCACTCATATGCTGTGTATTATTGTGACAACATTGTAGATAAAAGAAAAAAGGCTGAACACTTCTTCGATATTTTTTAAGGCCAAAGATCCATTCAGAATGAGACCTGGGCCACCACTGGAGTCTTATACTTCCTGCTCTCTTTAAACTCTATATTTGACTTGATATTAATAGAAAAAAATAGTACTGCAATTTATGACCCATTCATCCTCAAACTACAAGTTTATTACATCTTATACTCTGAAACCTATGCTTACCTGAAATGCATTTTAAAAATTTTTGGCCAGTCACCCAAAGAAACACGGTTTTGCTTATGAAGAAAGGGTATAAACGTAAGACAAATTAAGGTTTCTATAAATAGAACAAGTGAAAAAAAGAAGTCCAGACCCAAAGCCAATCAAATAAAAGGCAAAAATTCCTGAAGTTCAGCTATATTAATTTAGCTGGATTACTGGTTCACAGGAACATGAGTATCTTTCATTAAATTCTTAAAACCAACCTCTGCTCAGTATCAAACCACACATTCCTCAAGAAGGAGACCTAAATCACAAGGCCACAATACAAGTATGTTAGGCTTCTGCATGTATCAGCATGGTTGCAGTGTTTCTTGTAGTGGATATATATTAGGCTTTCCCTCACTTTCAGGAATCCATGGCAGTCTAAATTACATAACTTATTCTCTTATCAGTCATATTCTCCTATAACTTAATTAGATGTATCACATACATCACATGTACATAGGTACATGCTATTCATGTGTACATTGTTATATATGCTCCATCTCACCTTTTTGAAATACTGAAAGCCTATGAATGTGGAAAACAACATTTTTTGGCATTAGTCTGTGCGAGTTGGGTATTATCCCTAACTTATGTCAGCAAAAACATTCTCAACACGCCTACGGATGCTCTTTGGAGTCATTATGTGTATTGGCATTCTTCCTGCCCCATATGGGTATCTGTGCAGGCTTAGTATCAAGGACGAGCAGAGAGAGGTTAAGTGTGGTGTGACACAGTGCCTGTGCCCTTCTGCTTTGACACTCGCACTGCTCGTAGCAGCAGTGCCTTCCCAGAGAAGTGAGACTCCCAGATGCCTGCATCCAGTGAACTCTGCTGCCAGCCTGAAGCTCTGTCTTGGAGTCCTACAAGGTCTGCAATTCTAATGTTGTGATAAGTTAACTTATGCTTGAGAACATCTTCATTTGCTAAACACCTTTTAGAAATTATATCCTCCTATTGACTTGGATTTTAGATTTAAATAAAGATGTATATATTGATGGATTCATCACCCATTGAGAACTTTGTTTGGAACACTAAGCCTGAGATTTAACAAAACTTTGGTTGTATTTGACTCCTGTGTCTACAACTAAGAATAAACATAGCTTGAACAGTAGACTACCCCTTTCTCACAATGGTTAAAATTCCTCATACAGTTCCAAAACCCTCACTGCAAAATCCTTTTTTCAAGAAAAAGCACCATTTCTCCAAATAAACATCCCCATCACACCTTCCAGGACCTTCCAGGAAAATCATATACAGAAACACATGCTTACTCATCGCGCCAAGAAAATATACACTAGAGGAAAATTCTAGAAAAGAAGTTAGAAAAGTATCTGAGATTCTACCACACAGAAAAGTAAGATGCTACATTAGAATTGTTACTGCTTTCACAGCATATCTGAAGGTATCAAAACCTAATTTTACCTTCTAAGAGAGGTTGAATATTGCTGCTGAAAATGTATTGCTGTGTCCCTTTGCTTCATTAACATGTCAATCTGTTTCTGAAGACGTCTGTTCTCCTCCTCTGCCTGTTCTAGGCGGCTCAGATCCGTATTGTGACTTGCGATCTTCTCATTGTACCGTTTCCTTAGGGCATCGTAATCCTTCTTCACACCCTCTAGCTTGTCCATCGCTGTATCGTAAAGTTTATTTAATATCTCTGATGACCCATTTTGCTTCATAACCTAAAAATGCCAGAAACTGTATTAATAAACTCAGTTTTTAACCAGTCCAATAAGTTTGACTTAAAATATATATAAAGAACAATATTAGAAAAAATATTAAAATACTTCAATAATCATTCTTTTTAATGACTAAGGAAACACTGAGCCTCTTCTAAGCATTACTGTTACTCTAAGCATTACTATATCTGCTTAATATTAACTGGAGAAAAAAAATCTGCTTTATCACAACTTAAGAGTGCACACGTTTATGAAAAATCTCTCTCTAATGGTAATTGCTCTCAACAGTTATTAAACTGAGGTTGTTTTTTCAGTACTTTGTAGTTTTAGCAAGAGAGAATCATTACTTGATAACCATAATAGCTGTAATTTAAGAAATGACCACGAGGTGGCATTCATCACAGGTTGTCTATAGCCTCCATGAACAAATCAAATGATTTTGAGTTTCAAGAGAATAAAATCTACCCTAAATATGTTATACACATAGACATGTATTTTAATATTCAAACAATGTTTATCTGAGAACTACCCAGAGAGGTTTGTGTTTCAAAAGCTATCTACAAAATATGAACAGGAAGAGAAAAAAATCCATTTAAACATGAATAAAGCTTGACCTGAATCTTAGTTTCAAATTAATTTCCATTGACATAAGAATCTTGTTGTAAATAGCAACATTGATGATAGATGACCAGCAACAACAGAAATCCCCTAACGAGCTTCAGCAAATCTAGTCCTTCTTCCTTCCAAAACGCAAAAAAAGTCCCTGAAATGAGGCCTTACCTTCCCCCCCCGCCCCTTTTTTTTAATGCTATGCTCATTTTTTTTCTGTTTTTGTCTTTTAAATTGAAATTTGGCTTTGATGGAGCAGTGGAAAGAAACAGAAATACTCTATATAGAGAGGTGCCAAGAATTTATATAATCTCAACATTAGCCTACAAAGGTATAATCCTAACTATCTGAGAATAAAAAGTATTAAAAAATAACAAGGAAAAAATACAGAAAACACGAGCTCTATCAAAAGTTGAATCCAAACACACAGCAACTACCCTATAGGCACCAATTGGCTCTTTGTCTTCTTTTGTGTCTTATATTCAGAGTAAGGACCAGTTCCTGAACACAGAAGGAGCTGGATGCCTGCAGACCGAAAGGAGACTGAAAGAAACTGCCCACTTTTTGCCCCATACTCACTGCCCACAGGTAGCAAGCAACACCCATCACTGGCAGGAAACCACTTCTCTACACAGGCAAGAGAGGAGAGGCAAAGCTGGTACTGATCTCATTTAACCAACCAAGATACACAAAAGCAGTGAGTTACTGTTCACGAAGGGGTCCTGGAACAAGGCTGCACTTTGGCGAGCCTCACTGGCACAGCTATTTCCACATACATCCCTAGCCTCAGCGGATGCATAAACCACACAGAGTTGGACCCATGATTAGCTAGCATGCTTCAGTGAACCATTTCAGATAGGCTAAACACGTGATAAACTGTAGGCATACATAAAGTGTAAATACATGTTGATTTAAACCTGCTCAGGAGACCCATTTTCCTGAAGACTACTTCCCAAAGCATTCCAAGAACAGGTTTGAGAGCCAAGTATTTGAGAACCCAAAGAGAAACAAACCACTTCTCACTGTCTAAAGCATATATGGACTGTCTTTTTGCTGAAAACACATTAAATAATTAAAGAAGGATAAATATACTAGAAATCGGATGGAATTCAGCGTAAACTTGGTAACAGAGGTTTGATGGAGGAAGGCAGAAAGGCCATAAACAGGAAGCAGTGCAAGAAGGAAGGTCTCCCGTTCAAAATCCCAGTCTGAGAAAAAGTAAATAGTCCCAGCTGGACAGAGGGAGACAGCCATGGCAACGAGAAACTTTGTATGTGAGCAGCAGAAACTTAAGCTGGTCAGCTGCCACACAGCAAATCCATGACAAGCCCACACGAAGAGTAACCCCATCAAAGGTTTTTGCTCTCTGAGGCCACCGAGATGCTGGGTTTTGCTACAGCCTGACGATGAAACAACACGTCAGAGGGATCAACATAAATAGCGTCAGACTAATTCAGATGAAAAATGACACAGACAAGATAAGACTCTTGGCGCCCCTTCGAGACACCGTGATTCACCCTGACATGCTGAGAAATGGAGTTACACAACTTTCTCATTGGGAATCGCATAAATAGTTTTCTTTAAAGGTTTAATTGTGATGTTGACACGAGACTGAATTTCTGGAAATAGGTATTGACAAGGATACTTCAGCCTCCTTCTGTGCTGCCAGATAATTTCAAACTTCAGGACAGAACCTCAAAATACAATAGCCTTCTCTTGGAGGCTTTACATCCCTGCTTTGCAGACTGGGAAACTGAGGCACAGAACAATGACGCAATTTGTCCAGGTTTACACAGCAAATCCTTTCTGCCACACAAAAGCATCGGCCACCTTCTGAACCAAGCCACTAAACCATTTCACAGCAGAACTCTCCAGATAGCGTTAGAGGAAGGGATCAAAAGGAAATACAAATCTTCACTCCTCTTTGCACTAGCCCTCAAGCACCTCCTAAAGCGCCATTCAGCACATCCAGCTTGCTTTGACCTTCGCCCCTCTTACCCTAGCAAATAATTATTTTTGTTTGCATAGGTTTTGCTTCTGAAGCCTGATGTTTGACTTGCAAGTTTGCCTTGTGAATCAGCCTACACACAGTTAACCGAGATATTCTGTTTAACCATTCCACGTGCTACTGTAACTATTTTAACTAAATGTTCAGACTTTTTCATATGTGAACCTGATAAAACCAGTTGCTCCTTACTATTACTTTACTTTCTTCAGAATGAGTGGCTGTTGTCCTATAGACACCCTGTTATATGCAGTTCTGAAATGTCCACCTCTTCCTGAAAAGCCTGTCTTTTTTTTAAGTTCAAAAACATTAATCAACCTGTAGCTTTGTTCTAACTGAAAAGCATCTGCAAACCTAAATAACCAAACTTAGCTCAACCATTCCCCAAACCACTACAGTGTCACTAGAATAAAAAACAACAACAAAAAAATCTGACACTCATTTTTTTATTGTGATACTTTCCAAAAAACAAACATAGCATGCAAGTTTAAAGCTAGCCCTGTCCCATAAAATACCCTAGGAAAATAGTCAGCTTTTTAATCACCTTGCAACTTCAGGATAGGATTTTGATGCCTCTCCACACACTTACAAAAACCACCACGCATATACAATCTTCCTCATGTACTTTTTTTCATCTCTGCATCAAAATTTCTTAATGCCACCTAATATTTGGCATCCCTTGTTCTTTTTTTTCAGCTAAACACAGAAAACCAGTCAGTATCCAAGATCTCATTTTCTCCCCTGGTGCTGTAAAATGTAAGGCGGATGTTTTAGAGTAGGGCACATGAAAGGCAGCAATGATGCACGTTCAGTTTTATTGACTTATTTATCAAAGGAGCAATTCATGATCTCTCCAAGCACTTAAAGCTGAGAGCTGTAGCTCACCTGCTGCTGCTGGCTGCGCAGGTCTGTTATCTCTTTCTGATCCTCATCATGAAGTCTCTTCATTTCCTCACATGACTGCTGGAGATGATTATGTTCTCGCACCAACTGTGTGTTTTTCCTCTTCAAGGTATCCATGTCCTCCTTCAGCTGCGACTGGTCGCTCAGCAGCCGGCTGTGCAATGTGCTGTCATGGCACACAAAAAAATGCTCTCAGAGGCCAACTTGCCAGCACAAACTCCTGGACTAATTCATTTCAAGCATGGGTTTCCTACCAAGAAAGCAGGTCAAACTAACCCTGTTTGGTGTATTTGAGTATTCCAAGCACCAGGAAAAAAAGAAACCAGAAACAAACAGGGACATAAATATGAAAATATACGACAGTACACAGGACTCTTAATCAGCACTGGAAGAGATGATGGATTTACACCACCCATCAACGCCATTTCGTAGCCATTTTACAAGCAAGCAGATAGACAGAGATGTTGTAATGTGAACATAAGATGATCCTGAAGATAATAGGAATTATCCCACTAACCACCTCCACTTTCTCTTGGGCCATGCAGCTGAGCAACAGCTAACCAAAACACAGATGAAGATTACAAAAATCTCCTTGTACGCCGTTATTTTAAAAACAAAGCAAAAAAAAAAAAATCTCAAATAAAAAAGCCCCCCACAACCAACAAAAACACACTAGGAATGTTCCAACTACATTGAAGCAGGTAAAAATCTATCAATTACTCCAAACTTCACAACACAAGACATCATTGTTGAAAGAAATACACTCTCACTTAAAAATTAAACAACCGAGAGCCACATGATGAGGCTATGATTCAGATTATAATTCAAGGTAGCAATGCAAAATTAGACCAGACCACTGCTGAAAAAGAGGGGGGAAAAAAAAAAAACCAAAAGGAATTGAACATTATTTTAATACCATAGATCAAATAAAGAGTGACATTTGGATACAGACAAGTATTTTTGTTGAATGATTTGAACTGAACTGTCACACCTGCTGGTAAAGTATTTAAAGTCCATATTTATTAAAAAAAACCCCACACATATAACACACAGCAGTGAATAGAATCAATTTACTTCTTATGATACTTTGTATTCCTTCCTTATGAAGTGAAACACCAACATTTTCTGCACAGAATGACCCAAAGCATTTTAAAAAAAAAAAAAAAATCTTCCTTAAAACTAGGACAACCTGCTAAAGAAAAGCCTTTGACAAATTATATTCACACAATTAAATAAGCATGATCTTTACATGTAGGTTATTAATCTGTTATGTGTTATTCAGATTTTATTTTTTTTATTCAGAATTTTTTTTTTTTTTAAAGCATGGGGTTCTAAGAGTTGCTGCAGAAGAAAACAACATCTGAATAGCACATGCTACTTGATTCTTTTCTTTACCCTGAGAGTTACTCATAGAACAAACAGAAATTGCATGCACGGTTTTCAACATGTGTTGTCATGTTTTGGGCACCTAAACTCCAACAGTGAGTTTCAGCCTCCCTGAAGTTTTAAGTATGAACCTGAATTATTCAAATGCAAGTAAGTAAGTTCTTATAATAAAAAAAATTACCCCTGAATCAATTAAAACATGTAGTACTTTCTTCTGACCAGATAATCTTAGTCTCTAGCAAGTGTAAATGCAAAAGCTTGTACTTGTGTATATGCATCATTTCACAGAAGCCTAAACTGTTGCTCTCTGAGGAATAGGGCTATATTCTTGGTATACTTGAGTATTTCAATCAATCGCTCTATCTTCCAAAACTCAGGTTTTTCCTCCTCATATAATAGGATAAATCCTTTTGTACTATCAGGAAAATACTGAGAAAAACCACAGTGTAACACAGCATGGTTTCAGGGACTACAGGACTCCTAAATAAAGTAAGCAAAACACTTTTTTTTTTAGGCTAAAGAAGGCAATTGTTTCACATCAGCATTGGACAGACACAGGTAATTCAGCTTTGAAAAAAATCCACCTACAGTGTGCAGAACACTAATGCTTTGCACAGAATTCACTAGCAAATTAAAGGACTTGAAAATTCTCAAATGAAACTAGGAATAAAGCTCTTTCTAAAGAAGCCACACAACTTGCAACATCTGTACAGGTTGGCAATCTTTAATACTATTTTCAGGTTTTGGAAGAAGAATGTATGGAAACGATGCCTATCCTTAAAAGGCCTGAAGAGTTGTGGGTGAAAGTGCTATCTAAGAACCAGCAATCCCCAATGAAAACAAATGCTGTCATTAATACCAGTCATATTTTGTAGTGTACATGTAAGTGAAATAAACTTCAAACCAAAAATTTATATGCATTTCTGAGCTGTCTTCCTTTCAAGTGAAGAAAACGTGTTCCTACTTGCATCAGTGACTTTTTTAAACAGAAATACATTCTAGAAATAAGTCACCATTTTCTCCCTATTTTATTGCACTTTCATAACTGCTTACAGCTGGTCTAAACTTGTGTTAAAACTTACAAAAGTCAGTGTGAAAGCTATCACAACCTATTAAAAAACAGCAACAAATTACATTCTCTTTAATTACATGCTGCTCTCTAGCTTGACGGTAAGACTATTGGATTGTAATTGCAAGTCAGTAACTACGCTTTCCTTGTCAGTGTCCCATCAAGACATCAGGAATTTCTATCTTAAATTCTTCAAAATAAAACAAGCAATCCATACTTTATCATTTCACATAGGCCAGAAACGTTTTATCTGATGCATGCAAACGTTAATCTTGTGATTCAGGTGGAAAAACAGAACAAAAAGTAGATTTGATTACCATGTTCTAATACTTTATGATCTCGCACAGACTGGTAAGCTCTTACCTCATATAGCTTTACTAATACTTACTGATAAAAGTCTGCCTCTTTTGCTGCTTCTTCACACCTCTTTAGTGTCTTGGTGTGCTGATTCTGCAGAGACTGTAGGTCTGACATGGCCTTCATGCACTGAATCTTCAGTCTTTCATAGTCATGATTTGGTTTTGGACTAGGCCTAGCACAGAAAAAGAATATGAAGTTGGACATCAGCTACTAAAGAGAATGAAAGGTCTGAGAAATTACTAGCCAATAAATAGTATCACATGACTGTCGATACTGAGGTTATACTATGCTTTAATTTAAATACTGACCACTTGCAGATGCAACCATAAATAAAAACTCACTGACTTTAACCTGTATTCATTTCATACTGAGACCTAACATCTAATGAGATAATTCTGTCTAACACAGCCAAAAATAGTCCTGAGTGTGTGTGTACCTTCTCTTCTGAGCAGCTGTATCACAGGCAGAACTGTCACTTGACAGAAGAACAAGTCAACCACAGTACATTCGGCTTTCCTGTGCTACCATGTCAAAAGGCAAATTTTGTTCAAATAATTATTAGGAACCTCCAATAAGCAATTTTCAGTACACTGAGCAAAGTGAAAGCCTAAGTCAGACATTTTTTTACTGAAATTTTTTAGTATGTCAGGATGATTGGGAAAGGAGAATTTTTTTAAAATAATCTACCTTGTCAAGCAATTGACCAACACAGATTATGTCTAGAATGTCTGGTCATTGCACATGATACCTTTCTTTATTAGAAAAAACATAAATCATGCTAGAAACTAAATTAAGAGGATTATGCCTTCTTGTTTTGAAGCACTAGACTTCTAAAAGAGACTCTAAATTGAACTGTTCCTCCTCTACAGTCTCAAAGTTTTTGCACCATTGAATTTCTAGTTTCAAAATGAAGCTTGACAGCTGTCCCTGTGCCATCCCTAGGGTCTCTTATAACTCCACAGGCAATGAAAAAAAAAACCCACACCAAAAAGAAAACAACTGCTTTCTAATTTGACTCTGTTTGTTCTCATATCAGATTTGCTCCATTGCTGCACAGAACACCGCTTCTCCCTCCCACCTCAGTCTCTCCCACATGTCTTTGCTGTAAGTGCAGCCTGGAAAGCAATCAGAATTCTCTTTGCTTCATACAAAACCAGCAACACAGATTCTGGAACTGAAATGCAGCTGAAAACTGAATCAAAATGAAAATACTTTCACACTACTGCAGTGGTGAGAGGAGTTTAAAAAAAAAAAAAAAAATGCCAGCCACATCTGATTCACAGACTTCTAAGGAGTGTATGTATGGCATGAAGGTGTTTTTTAGCAACCCAGTTGAATTGGGGCTAAATAAGGCCTTCAGTTGTAATTCCTCTTTTTTCTCCTTTCTCTACAGAAGTGCTCCTAGGGAAGACAAAACCAGAAAACCTTTCCTTGACTGGCAGACCTCAGCAACACTTAAAAGCCAAATTCATATAAAGTAACCAAATATTCAAGTCACATCCTACAGGGATGTCTTTTGGGAGTTTTTTCATTCACTGTTTAGGAGTGCCAAAAGTAGTGGTACGTTATTCATGCAGTGTTATGGACATATTACTGCAATGTTCTTTTAAAATACAACCCTAGTTAGCATAAGTAAAACTCAATTTGAAACGTTCACACCCTTGACAGAATCACTAAACACCCAAGTATTGATTTAAATTAGACTTTAGGGTGAAATTATTGAAAGTAGACACCATCTGTCCACCACAGTCATTAAAATGACAACATTAATTGAAGCACAGTTTAACTCTCAGTTGAAGCATTAAGCTTACTGAGACCCATTAGCACATGTTCATCTTAAGCTTGTAATCGTAATTTCATATTTGTGCAAAATATTTCAGTGTATGAATTTTCACTAAAGGGTGACTACTGGGTCAGTCTCAAAGCTATGGTGAGAATTTGCTCTACAAGTCTACCATCAATCACATGTATTTTATATATTGCTGAAGTAACACTAGTTTTATTCTAAAAAAAAAAAAAAAATAAATAAATCCTATAAACATATGGATACCATGTAGGTACAGAGATTAGCCTACCTACACAGTGAGGAAGGACCAACAGTGCCACCAGTAACATCCTGCATTCTAGCTCACCTACATAAAATAAAAACCACCTGGATAGCCAAGGCCATATGTTCCGCAGTGCTGTTCCAAGGGTTTATGTCTCAGCAAGAAAAAAAGGGATATGCACAGGACGAATATGGGTCAGAAGTCAAAAATCAAAACTCTTGCAACAAAGCAGTCCATTCAAACGCAGGTAGAGGTTGACTCTTGTTTAAGTAAGACTACCACAGTTTTATGTATATTATGTTTATATATTTATGTATAGAATGCCTCAAAAAATACAGAAAACCATGAATTCAATAAGGGGGAGTTGTCTGTTACTATTTGGGAAGCACTGGTTCAAATGTTAACAAAATTTAAAATGCTAGTGTCAAAGGTCCAACTGTTTTTCTGATATTCATGTAACGACTCTAAAAATCCTTTGTATTCCAGTAGAATTAGCCTGAGCATAAATCAAAGCCACAGAGAGACTGACATTTACATGTCCGACACTGACCTAAAAGCTAATGCCAACAGCAGATCCAACTTTGTGGGCAATGCCTACCCAACAACTTGAAAATGTTTTTATTTGCTATTGCAATTCCACTAACAACAATTTCAGATTACAGATGAAACAGTCTCTTCTCAAAGGCACTTTTCAGTGGGTTTATTTGCATTTCAGTTCTCTTCTACTACTTCATACGTAGTAAGAATATTAAGTTTAAGTCTATAAAATGCACCTTGAGCACACTAAATAAACTATTTACTCAAATCTTTGCTTAATCACCACAACACATGCACGGGTACAGTCACCGTCAAGTGACACAAGCACAGCATGAGCAATCCTACTCCTGTCCAGCAGGATGACACATGTTCATCTGATTCAGCACATCACAATCCACTTCTGTGGCTCCTCTTCCACCGCTCTAGACTTCGTCAACACTTACTTTAGAAAACAGCTCTCGGTTTTGCAACTGCCAGCCTTCACAGCCAGCACAGCCCAGCCTACAAATGTGTTTGGAGCTGCAACTGTTTTGAAGCACGCTATCGTGACGTGTCAAGATTTGCCTCTGCACCACCTGTGTTTGGTACAGCCACAGTTACAGCGGCATACGCAGCCAGCAAAGAAAAAGCCCTTTTTGGGCCGTAAAAGTCATCATCTAGATAATGATCTTTCAGCTTTCACACTTCATCATAATAGTTTGCAATGTCTGGGCTTTGACTCCTGGAAGGCTGAAGATTAGTTTTACATGAGAAAAGAATGCAAAATAAAATAAAAAAAAAAATACCAGCAAGCTTTCAAAAACTATAGATGTGCCTGTGGATGGGAGGAGCAATTGCTCTTATCCTGTTGAAAAAAAAAGTCAACTAATAATCTTCATTCATTTCCCACTCTTCAAATATTTAATCGTCTGGAAGGCAGCATCCTCCATCTAACATACACTGTCCAAGCACTGCCCAAATGCAATGTTTATTTTGATGAGCTGTTCTTTAAGCTGTAAACATTTATATTTTCCACAACATACAAATCCTACACTGGCAGCAAGAGATTGATTTGACAATTAAAGAGCAAAAACTAGGGCAGTCTAGAGGACAGCTCATCAAAACTATATTAATAGCATCCTGGATTATGAGGAACATTATTGTAAGCTATAAAATCCTCAATGCCTGAGATCCAGTGACTTTAAATAACAAATCCCCTCCGTATAAATGAGTAACTGGAAGCTATGCAAGAGATGTTGACATTTGACAACCTTTTCCTCTCCCATCCCCACAACATTTGGAGACCCTCAGATAGAACACTATGCTCTTAAAGTAGACCTCAGAACTAGGGGGGAGGATTAAGATGGGTAGCTAAGGAGTCAATAAAATGCCAGGTTCTCTTCCAGTTCACTGGTTCAAAGCTTACCCTTATCTTGTAAGGACAAAAAGTTTAATTAACCACCTGACCACGTACAGATAGAGCTGATGAAGTAACATAAATACAAATAAAACATTAAAGTTCAGAGAAGCTATGCATCATGGCAAGACCTCCCAGAAAATCTGTTCCTTGCTCTTATTTTGGATTCAGTGACAGACATTTTTTTCCAAGGTTCAAAAAATCTCTTACATGGGCTTACTGCAGGCAAATGTACCTGCTCAGTGTGCCCAAAGTCACATTTATAAACATTAGATCTTTAACCCTCTAAAACAAACCAATTCTGTTTCGTACCCAGTAAAACCCTTATCTATAATTAACTCACACGCTCCCTGAGTACTATCTTCCTCATAACTTAGCAACTCTCAAATTAGAACGAGCTGCATAAGGCGGCTGGCCATTAACTGACTTTGAGCACATGTTATTTTAATTTGGCAGCATGCATAACTCCTCAGAGGAGAGTTCCTTACTCTCAATATGTTACTGCTACACAGTCCCTCAATACGTGTATACCAGAAAGCGTATCTCCTAAAAAACACTTACTCCCCTCAACAGGGGAGTCCAAACCTCTCTCTCCTTGTAGAAGCACGGGAATAGCTGAGATTTTTTTTGGTCTCATAATTTCTGTCCCTCAGCCAAGTATTCAGGGCTATTTCCTTTTCTTCTTTCGTGCTTTCAAAACAGCAAATGCTTCAGCCACTGTCTTCTTTCTCTGCCCACAACATAACTCAGGAAGCCCAAACAACTTGTTTGCTTTCTTCTCTCAACACAGAAATGAGCCCTACTCCCCTCATTCCCACAGCAAAATTGCTGGAGAAGCGGGAATAGGCAGTTAACTGGCAGCTCTGATGTGTGGATGCAGTCACCTATGTACACACACATCACCAGGATGCAGGTAGGCTACAAGCAACATATATACATTGCAATACTCCTGCTTTACAGGCAAGCAGGAGTCAAGACACTTGCAAACACTACTCAGGACTAAATTAAAATGGTACATTTCCTTTATTTTTACCTGCAGTCATCAAAAGTTGATCCAGGAGATGAAAGTGCAAGTCTCTTGCGCAGCTCATCTCTCTCACGAGTTACCTGACGGAGCTGATATAATATCGTCTCCAGCTTCTCGCTCATCTGTCTCGTGTCTATTACAGGTGGTGGAGATGATGCTTTACCAGTCGTACCTGAACAAGAGAGAAATCATTGGCAGTCAGAGAACTCCTCAAAAGAACAATACAACTTCACTAAACCAGCTAAAAATAATTTTTAAAAGCCTGTATTTTTGGTTGCAGAATCCTGTTCAAAAATGAAACAAGTCATGGAAGTTTTCATCAGTGAGTTGACAGAAGAATAACTCCAGTTCAGTCAGATACCATGCTAGCAGAAAGGCCCTATCTGCGTTGCAAGTTAGTTTGGATGAGTAGGTTCCTTGCTTACTCATGAACTTACAAATTGCCTAAAAGGCAAGGCAAGTTTGCAGTCACAATTGCAAAGACCTCAGAAACTACCACAGTGACAGAAGCTGTAGGTACAAAGTTATTTCCAATAAAGAACCATGTTCCTGCTTCTTTAAAAAAAAAAAAAAAAAAAAGTGAATTCCCACATCAACTCATCAACTTACCCCAGCAACAGCACAGGGACTCTTTTCCTGTTCCTTTATCCAGCAGCACATACGATTCTGCTCTGTGCCACTGCCAACATTTATTTTTAACACAATTATATGCTTTCACATGCTGAAGTTTATCAGTCCAGTATGTGAAGTTAAAGATTTGACTTGCCAACAAATCATGAGAAACGACCTTCATTTTTAATAGCATTGGCCAAAATGAGTACATTACAATCACTGCAGCTGGACTACACATCAAATTTCCTCTAAGGGGCAGTCATACATTAAAGAGTTTCATGGGATCTTTTAATTCTCAGCTTTCTTAGTATCAGAGATGAATGATGATGCCTACTGTCTTATCAGACAGCTATACCAACACAAAGAGGTCTCCTTCCATCTGAGAGACGCAGGTGTGGTATACCATCTGTCCTGGTTTCGGCTGGGATAGAGTTAATTTTCTTCATAGAAGCTAGCATAGTGCTGTGTTTTGGATTTAGTACCAGAAGAACGTTGATAACACACTGATGTTTTTAGTTGTTGCCAAGTAGTGCTCAGACTACTCAAGGACTTTTTGAGCTTCTCCTGCTCGGCCAGGTGCATAACAAGCTGGGAGGGAGTACAGCACAGCTAGGACAGCTAACCCAAACTGTCCAAAGAGCTATTCCATACCATATAACATCATGCTCGGGGGGGGTTAGTCGGTCAATTGGTCGCGGGGAGAGTGATCACTGCTCGGGTACTGATCGCTGCTCAGGGACTGATCGCGGCTCCGGACGGGCTGGGCATCGGTCAGTGGGCGGTGAGCAATTGCATTGTGCATCATTCGTTTTGTATATTCTGTATGTTCTGTTATCATTCTCATTATTACTATTATTATTATTATTTTCTCTTATTAAACTGTCTTTATCTCAGCCCTCGGCTCTAACCTTTTATTTTCTTCCTGATTCTCTCCCCCATCCCACTGAGGGAGGGGGGGAGTGAGCGAGCGGCTGCATGGTGCTTAGTTGCCAGCCAGGTTAAACCACGACACCATCTTTCACAATGTTTCACTATTCTCTATAGAAAAGAGAAATTTTATAAATAGTTTGCATGAGTATACACTTGAAACAAGTTGCTGACATAGGTATTAACTTGTTAGCATGTACCTTTATTATGCCTTTTTTTAGTGAAGAAATAAAAGCTACAATAGTAAAATAATGCACTCTGATCACTGTCTTTTCAAAGAAAGAATTTCAAAAGAAGTAATTTCTTCTGATCAAATGCTAGTAAATTGCAAGGATTGGCTTTTAATCTCTAAACCCAGTTCAGGAAGGTATTGCAGAATGCAAAAACTTCCTCCAACCTTTAAGTAGAACTACCTGTGCTTTAAAGTTCCCGCACCAAAATAACTGCAGGGTCAGGGCTCTCATACATACAGCATCTAGAATAATAGGGTCCTTGTTCTTATTCCTTTCAGCTGTTACTGTAATTCTACAATGAGAATTTATGAGCACAGACTGTAATCTAACTACTGCATAATAATGTATGTAAGTGCTCTAATAGAATCTAAAGAAATAAAAAATTGCAGGAACAGCCTGCATTCTGTAGAAAGAAACAAACTCACATCTCAAAAGGATTCATTGAGAAGGCTGCATTTGGGCTTTCTCCTACTACTTTGTCATACTCGTCCATCCAGATGGAGCCCCTTCATCCATAAGGACTAAGGATCTCACACTTAAAATGCAGTTATCCTTTCTTTTTCTAAAATAAGAACTATTCTACATAATTTTTAAGACAAGATTATACAGAAACCAGTAGTAATACAAACGCACTATACTAGGTTCATGATATAAGGAATAAATAAGGAAGAAAACAAATGGACAAATAAAAAAACCCTCCGAAAATGTATTCATTTGGAACAGTTTGGACACATTAATGAGAAGGGAGTTTCATACACAAATGAAAAGGTAAAGGCAAACAAACCTAATGCAGGTACTGACAGGCTGCATGGTCTTGGGTAAATTCAGCAGCAACCTGCACATCCTCTCACTTGAGCTGACACATCAGAACATGTGTAACACTGAAGAAGTCCCCTTCTCGTCCCTACAGAGAAGTTCTAAAGCTTATCTGTCATTCTGGGGCTGCTTGCGAGCAAAACAGAGGAACAGGATGTGAGGGGCACAAGAGGAAGGAGGATATACATCAGGAAGCCTGCTATGCTTTTACACGGAGGAAAGGGCACTGTATTAACAATAATCCATCATCCACAGCAGTGTTAACCCCAAAAGCACTCCCATGAACAATGTCCACTACACAAGTCCTACGCAAGCATGCAACAGCTGCTCTGGAAATGTAAAACATAGTAAAAGGAGGTAAGAGTTATAGCTGTGCTCCTCCACCTCTTTCCCCCTCCCAGCTTTGAGACCACCCCTGTGATAACCTTCTTCAGATGAGGAGAACATTTGTACACAGTCCCAAAACTGTGCCAAGCAAGACAAGACTGTTTTAAATAAAGACAGTCTAATTAGCCTTAAGAAAGAAAGCTTTCTTGACTACTGTGAAGCCATTCGTCTTAGTACCAGAAAAGGTTATTTTTCATTAACTTGTCACTTTTTACAAGTACATCAAATACTTTCATCTCAAATGCAATGATGTTGTTGTCAACGCATAATACCAGCCAAAAGATGCACGCCTTCTAAGTGCTGTAAAAACACAGATCAATACGATCCAGATATTCCCCCTTTTATGCTTGAAAGAAGTCCAGAAAGTTTACCTTTGCTTGATTTACTAACAACCTTACATTTTCAATAGTTGTAAAAAAGGTCTTATAATGTTAAATCACATTTGTGGATGCTCAAAAAAACCCTAAAAACTTTGGTAAACTCCTCTTTCATCAGGAAAATTCAATACTCTTCATTTCCTTTAGAGGGGCTTTTATAGCTGAATGCTAAAAGCCTTTTATTGCATCTGACATCCTGATGCAGTAGAAGCAAAGCAACACATGCTTCCAGCTTTGTAGTCTTTTTCCATCTGACTGCATATTTTACACAACAGTACTTCCTTTCTGCACTTCAAGCAGTCAAACTGGTCTTAAAATGTACAAGCCTAAAGGCTAAATCTCCATTATCCAAATTATGCCACCTTTCAGTAGCTCACATGGTTTCTCAGACAACCTGGATTTATGAAAATGTATTTACTGTGTGTCCTGCCAAGTTCAAGTCATTCATCTGCTTCGCTAAGCCTCACGACTCATTTTTCACGTGAGCGGCACTTGGGGTCCGAGAACCCAACCGTATGGAAGTCACCTCCCTTGGCCAGCCTCCAGGTAAGCAGCGCTCCACCAATGCCTGAAACAGCAGGGATGTGTCGTGTGGGCAAAATGCGTTTCACCCATAATCCAGTACCTGCAGTAAGTCCTGAATATGAATTGACTTAATCTAAAGCAAGATTTTGCAGGATTTCCATCATATGTTGCATAAAAGAAAAGCCTTAAAAACAGAAGCTGGAGCAAACATATCTTCCATAATTATAGTCCAAATGCTGGACCTTGCAGAAACCCCAAAGATACATCATTGTAGTACACACCAAATAGAATTCTTGATGATTACTCTAATCATCACTGATTGAAGGGATAATACAGCCACAGTGTAACCACTGCTCAGTAAGCTTCGTATTTGGGGATGGGGTAGCACACTTTTCAAAGAAAAAAAGAACACTTCAAGAGAAACAGGGCTGGGAAACTTGTTAAACTGACCAAGATATACCGTAATATCGAACTCATACAATGTTGAGGTGTGAAAATGGGTACCAATGCATAAACATCTACTTTTAAGAAATACCATTAACATATTTTGAATTATAAAAAACTCACTACTCTGAGAAATACACTTGGATGACAGGTTCAACTAATTCAAAAGGCAATCTGTCACAAGCTAACAGAATGCCTGAATTTTATGATGATTTTTAAAACTCAGATTTGTGCCAATTCTTGCTTGCAAACAAACAGGAAACTATTCATTGTACAGTCAAGCCTTTTCCCTTGCTTTGTTTCATTAAAAAAATGAAATCAACAGGGATGCTTAGAATATTATTTCTTTATGGCCTTGTAAATCACAACAGATAAGATTAAAAGAGACTTGCAAGATATATTGCAAAGCATGATCCACAGGGTTTCTCCTCGAGCTCAGGAAGGGGTGGGGAGTAAAGACTTATGCCTGCTGTAGGAAAATGCATGCTAAAATATTTACTTTCTTTCAATAATTTATGAGGACTAGAACAGGATTACATATCAGAAGTTATCATTTAGATACATTTTTTCAGATGTATCTTTTGAAGTGGTCTTGAAACATCAGACAGCACAGAATAGAACTGCGCGTAGGTGAAAATAAAACATTAGTACAAACAAGCAGCAGTACAGTGATGAAATAAAACTGAAAGCTAAAATAATGAACTGTGGAAACAGTTTCATCTGATAGACAGAAAACCTAATAAGTTATGAAAGCAGTGAGGATCATGTAACACGCCAGGACAAAAGAATGGGTAGCAATTCAGTATTTGTTTTAATGCCGACTATAACAAGGTAAACAAACCCACCAGCACGTAAAACAAACTTTCAACCTCAGTAAGTTCAAGACTTTAGAAAGAACTGAACAGTGGTTCCAGAAAGATCAATATGAAAGAAAATCTACAACCTAATACTCAAAAATAGCAA
>NW_009260182.1:3445594-3493626 GCF_000687185.1 Egretta garzetta | reverse complement strand
GAGGGGGGGGGGGGGGGGGGGAAAGGGAAGATATGCCAATTCCAGAAGTCTTTGCAGAACTTTGCTGAGCTAAAACACAACAGAGAGTAAAATCTGTTATCATGACCAAAGAAAATACAGCTGAAGCTTCTCGGTTTGAATATTCAGGAGCTCCCTGCTGGTAAAGCTTAAACTCTACATTTACCAGGCTTACGACCAGATGCTGAAAGCAATGTGTTGAAGAACCCAAGGGGCACAAGACTAGGGTCAACCGCTGCGCACCAACCAAGGCAATGAGTCTCCACCAGCACTCATTCCTTCACATCATCTCCTGCAGAGGAGCTGTGAGCATCATCTCACCATACTGTTTTATAGCCCCAAAATAAAACTGCTGACACCAAAAGGATTTCCTGAATGCACAGACCGATACAGGGCCTCAGGGAGTAGTGAAAGACACTGAGCTCCCGACACGGTGTCTCGAGTGCAGGAGATGGGTATTCACACACACTGTATTTCCATTCAAATCGTTACAGACCAACCAAATCTTCGGGAATTCCTCCAGGGACCTGCCAAATGTTGAGAAGATATCATAGCAAACAAAATACCATGAAGTGGTCAGCTATTCATGTTTGTTCTCAAGCCTTATCTATGCAGAACCCTTAAGAGACCAAGAATTGACTCAAACTGATTCATTGCAGGAAATAGTAAGAAACCCACACACATACACACACAACAACCAAAAAAACCCCAACCCAACCAACCAACCCCAAACAAAAGCAACCTCCCCCCTCCAAGACTGAATCAGTATACATCAGCAAAATTAACTTTCTTGTTGTTACTGTAGGGTTTTTTAAAAAAGGGCATCACATCCATTGAGTAATTCTTGCGTACCTCTGAAGTGACAGAAGTTGAGAAAACACTACGCATGACTACATGTCAACCCACAGCTGCCTGGAAATGGACACCACAGAAGTCAGTGATAATACAATAAAGCTACTCAAAGTGCTTGTTACTTAAGAGGGTTATTATTAGCAGACACTGAAAATTAGGTGAAGAGATTAAAGATCAATCCTAGAGACATCTACATGATTCATGAACACAGTAAAATAGGAGAGCAAAGCTACTTTAAGTCTGTGGAAGATGGTGTTTACTTCCTAAAAATCTTGTTTCCAGTAAATTAAACAAGTACTCTTCAGATCAAAGTACAAGAAAATTACATAGGAAATAAATCTGTAAAAAGATGTTTAATTCAATCATTGAGGCCAAATTTTGCAGGAAAATGACTTCTGAATAGAGAGACTGATTGGCGAGGAGGTGGAATGTCGAAGGCAATTACTGCAGTACAGAAAAGGATTCTGCTGTGGTATACTGGTACTGGTCCCAGCACCTTTTCTCATTCATTTGTGGCCATTCAGCAGGTGCAATATTGCCACTTGTTCCTTTATCAGTATGTGTTAATTGTTGAAGTATCTTTACCAAATATAAATTTTGTGTTTGTGCTAGTAAAAAAAGACGACGAGAGATTCCTATAGGCTGTTGAGGGCGTGGGGGGAATAAATGACTGACTTTTTCAGACAAGTTTTATCTTTGACTGAAAGAGTATCACAAACCACATCTGCAACTGAACGCTCCCGATGAATAGTGAAAACAATTACTTTGTTATATACAGCTGTAGAATGTGTGAAGCAATAAGCTGAAATCACAACATGAAAGGACAATTGTCAAAGTGGCCAACATGAAAATGGGGAGTGAAAGACTACACATTGTTGGGAAGGAATTTTCATCTGGTGTGGGGGGCAGGTAATGTTTGCTTTGGAGTAAGAATTAAGGCCCTCAGATTAAGTAACTTGAATTGCAATTAGTGAAAAACTATCTGTAAATAGCCTGTCAGGCTGATAAGCTAACAAAGCGTTAAGCAAGGAAACACTGTCAGCTGAAGTCAAAGTTGGACAAGCTTGGTGGAGTCAGATACATAACCACCTGATGGCTGCAAGAAAATGTCATAAAATTGTAGTGCCAACGGCAGTGTCTATAATAGACTGATATGTAAATTCCCACAGGAAAGGGTAGTACAGTGATACGAACAGTGAAGAGCAAGAAAAAACACTTCTGGCTACAGAATTATAACATCTTTGCAAGGAACTGAACAGCTGGAACAATAATAGTCTGTTAAAAGATAAAAGTGATAATATGCAATGTGGAATAAAGAGGATACAAGATTGACAGCTGCAGTCACAACAATGCAAAGAGATCTGGCTGTAGAAAGAAAGAAGCTCTACCAAAATCCTCTCATTAGGATCTCAGTATATTTTTAAAGAATGGAAGAGTATGCAATGCCTTTCTCTTAAAAACTTATCATGAAAAAGCATAATGCAGGCTATCCTCAGACCATAGCCTGAGTCCTGCATGCAAGCTGCTGGTTTCTTTGCCAAAAAAAATTTCTCAAAAAAAAAAAAAAAAAAAAAAACCACACAAACCGTAACCATCAAACAAAAACAACCCAACAAAACAAAACACTGTGCATTGAGGAAGGGAGAAAGAATTGAAAACACTGAAGCATCATTATATACCAGGGTAGGTAAAAACCAGCTCAATTCCAGAAACCATAATCCTATCACGGCATCATATTGCTCAGGTCAGTAATGTGTTACTGGAGGCTGTAAAAGTAGTACTGGGTATCATAAGTCTGGAAACATGCGCTTTAAGTCAATTCACAGAGGCTTTTTTAGGCAACGTGGGCCAGAACAAGAACTTACCTGGCTACTGTGAAAAGGAAGAAAGGAGCCTGATTTTGGAAGAAAAGAGCAAGGACGGTAAAAAATAAAAAAGATGGAAACTGGGAGTAGATAACCAAGAGATGCAGAAAAACTAATGAGGACGCTGTCTTACTACTTCCCATAGGAAACACATTTGATGATTTTGGGTGAAGTATCATATAAGTAGGGTGGTATTTGGCTGATATTGTATCTTCTACAGATAATCTTTCAGAACACAGGCCTTCTGCCTTTATTTACTGGTCCAGAAAATTATCTGCTGGGATACAGAAAGAACATCTGATTCAACCTCCCTGTTCAAACAGAACCACCGAGAGCCAGTTGTCCAGGACTGTGTCATTTAAGTTCAATTCGGTACATGATGAGCATTTATCTTCAAAATGATAAAAGTCAAAAGACTGAGTGCACTATACAAACTGGTGCTTTTTCTGTTTTCCTCTTTTTTTTAAAAGGGTGTCTTTATTCTGTGTTCTTTTCCTCTCCGTTATCATGACGGGTCAAGTGGGAGACTAGCCAACGACCGTCATGTATAGCTCTGTTACTGGTTTCTATCCAATTCCTAAGTGACACTGTTGTTCCGTGCTTGGCACGCCAGGCACTGCATCTCCATAAATAATTATTCTGATGTCAGAAATGCAGGATTGTAGCTTCATTCACAGAGTCTGCCGGGCACAGGGAATGGGCAGATGAAGGATCCTTCTATTTACACACAAAAATCTTTGTGATCAGCCAAGAGAAAGGAAATTTAGAGAGAGCATGACAATTTAACGAGGATTTGTTCCTTTGGGGGAAGAAGGTGGGGCTGAAGCACAATGGTGGGATGCAGGGATTACAGCGGTTTATTTTGTACCTCTTTTGGAAATTAACAGTAAATATTTGCCCTCAGTTCCAACAGAGCTACCTATTTTACATGCACAGCATGAACTTTATTAATACGTGGGAAAGAAAAGGAAGGAAGCATAAGGGAAAAAAATATTGTCAACTAAACCGATTTTGAATGGTGAGGAAAATACACAGAAGAAAAACCTGTAAAGAGCAATGATCTGTCACTCTGTATTTTTATTTACACACAGATACAAAAGTAAAAAGGCAGATAAACCTACGAAGAGTAGTTTCTTCTCCAAAGCTGCTACCCTGCTGCTACACAGGTGGGAAAACTGGCTTCCATTCAACTGCTTATTCTACCACACGCGCATGAGGCTGGAAGCTCATTCTTTCTGCATCCCTCATGCCCTGAAAGCCCGTCTAGGCAGGGCAAGAGGAAAAAAAAGCTTGGATGACAACAAAGTACTCGGGATAGACTGGCCTTAAACTCTTCTCTGAGTGACATTATACAAGTTACATCACTCCTTGCTCTCCTCTTATATTAGGACTATGACATTAGTGAAGACTGAGAGCGCCAGCGTATCCAGTTGTTCCCCGTACAGAAGCTGCTCCGTTACCGTTCATCCATGCTGCCGCTCTCCGTGCTTGCTGCCCTCTTCTCTTTCAATGGGAGAATCAGAACTGCAAATATACCCAACACTCAGGCACACCATGGGTTTATAGTGACGAAATTATGTTCTCTCAGCTTTCCCTCTTTCTTTCCAAATCCTAACACCATGTTTCATTTATTTGACTGAGACTGAGCCCATGTTTTCTTAGAACTACCTTTTAAGAACAGTCATCTTAGTACTATTTAAGCTTAGTTCTTATATCAGGCTCTTTTTCTGGAAAATAAGCCCCTTGTTACACAAACCATTATACATTAACTTTGAAACCCAGGGTAGCTGTAAAACATACAGAATCATCTCCATTTCACAACATCCTGGCTTACTTGGAAGTAATTCAGAAAAAGATCATTTAATTAAGAATGCTGGCAGCAGAAACCACCTCCAACAATTGCTGGAGTGATTAAGATTGGGAAGAGAAGATGAAGCACATGGACATACCCTTCTCTAGTTACTTTTATGAATTATGCAGTCCGAAGACTACAAATGAAAGATTGTCTTCTCTCTCCTAATCACAAGATGCTAAGATAGGCTCTCTGCTTCTTTATCTGGGCTTAATTAGTGGGCCCCAATACCTTTCTCACTTCTTCTGAACAGTCAAACATATAAATGTGTTTGAGTTGCTTGACAAACAGAAGCAAGGCAGACCAGAAACAAAAAAAATTGTTTAATATCAATGAAAACCAGCGTTTTGAACTTAAGAATAATAAAAAGGATCCCTTTTCTGCCCCATGAGGAAGGCACATGTGAGTGGGGAAATGAAAATAATTCTTTTACATGCATGTATGTGTATACATATAACTATTTATATAACTAAGCTTACATTGTCTGCAAACCATGAGCTATTTACCTTTTTTCACTGATGCATTCATTTCACAGGTAAAACTTATAACTTGCACTGCACAGAACTACCCTTGTGAAAATGTACTCCAGTGAGATGGGGACGGGGTGGGGGAAGATGTATGTAAAATTCCTGAAACGCTATAGCAACTCAGTATTTGTTGGGATTCCATTCGAAGAAGTCACATTAAGCCTTCAGGGAGCTGGCATGCAAACAGTTTCAGTTATGATGGTCTGTCATTCACAGATCAGCCAGTATTAAAATAATCTCACTGCAGCTTTGAAGTGACTTGCAAACATGTCTATTAGGATATGTTGGTTATTAAACAAATAAATTTTGCTATTGATATTAGATCAGATTAAAATATTATCTCTTGCAGAACAAGATGCAAGGGAGAGAAAATGATTGGTGAAAAAAATTGTACTCATGAATAACAAGTCTATAACCAGACTAGAAACCAAACATGCCGGCTTCAAACAAAGAATTCCCCTGGCTGTTAACATACTAAATATTAAACAACTAACTCACTTTAATCATTTGAATAAAGCAAAACTATGGAGAATACGAGATCACAAGTTTTGTTTAATAGTGGGTCACTTAATTTTTAGGTTATTAATAACTTTGATCACTGCATACACCAGACACTTAACACACTTCCAAGGACAGCCCTTTAGGTGAAATACAGAGATCAGGATTCAGTATGAACTTCAATATTTTAAAAGATGAACAAAACACAGTTCGGAAAGAATTTGGTTCTGACTCAAATATGGGAATAATGGATGTCTCAGAAGTAACATTCTAAATTCTATGTAAGCGTTCAGAAACAGGTATCCTGTAAGGTAATACGCCACAGAAAATTAATAAAATAGAAAATAGATGCTAGGTATCTGTAGCTTGCATGTGGTCACTGCTAAAGCAAAAGCTCTTTCTTTATGGCAAACACTATCTGTTCATCTACCTACCTTTATTTCCAAAATTATAAAAGGTCAGACACAAAGAATTGAGTATGTGCATTCACAAGGTTTAAAAAAAAAAAAAAAAAAAAAAAACTTTTAAGCGTACCTTTCCTTTTTAAAATCAGGAACATGGGATTAGAAAGGACCACCTGCATTTTTTGTCTCAGGCTTCACTTCATCCAATTATTCCACAAACTGACTGGATTTCACCTTAGAATTTCCTCCTTTGGACAGCTCATTTTTATTGAGACTGGTTGTCCTAAAAATTTAGAAACTTTCTTTTTCCTATTTCCAACCCCAATTTATTCATAGCAAATTAAATCTTACCCTTCTTTCAGGTAATAGCATACAAGTGCAATCTTGATAAAAATCAAACTAACATGTCACAGCTTCCCATATTTTCACCAAATAGTTCAGTCAACCCTAAAATCTTGTTCCTGCATGTTGGAGTTAAAAGTTCAACCTGATGACTGCAACAGATGTCTACCCACATCCTTAAACAGACAACTGACTTGCCTGGTGCTGTCAGGGAAGTCTACAGATGCCTGACACAACACTGGAACTTTAAATATGCAAGAGCCTACATTCCCTATCCAAGGCAAGTGACTTTTACATAGATTTCACAATGAAAGTATTGGTGTAAGTAAAGAAGAGGAAAACTGACAGCTAATATGGCTATTCCAAGATTGTCTTGTTGTTAGAGGTCTTTTGTCTGCATTTCTTTTTCCTCTGTTTTTTTTGTTTGTTTGGGGTTTTTTAATATTTTGTCTTTTCCAATGACATTAAGAACAGAGAAAATAAAGCAATTCAATGCATGCACGGGGAAAAAAAAAGGGTTAAAGCTTGCAGCCACTTCCTAATGTTTAAAAAGCTATGACCTTGGCTAATAATATTTCTAATTTCTATGATGTTTTTGACTCTGAATACAGTTTTCACATCTACATAAATATATACATACACATATATGCATGCCCATATATATTTTTATATGCCTAGACTTGTAAAAGCCTAACGTTGCCATTTTTACATCATTTTACTAAGTAACTCAGAGTATAGTTACATCATTTAAGGTACCAAACAGATTTTATTGGCAACAACTGCATACAGCCATGAAAAGGCTTAACTTGCACTACACAAAATGGGTATACTTTTTCCTGGTGAAGATGCATGTTTACATCTTACAGCTCAACTTCTTTGATTCTATGACGGGCATCCCTCTACCCTTCCCAAAGGCAACCTTAAAAACTCGTCCTCCCAGCTCCCAGAAGACACACTCATCAAGTCATTAGATTAATACTTTACTCACCAATGCTACTCAGAGAACTGCTGCTTTCAGAATCAGAAGGCATTATGGACAGCACACTGTAAGTAGACCCTAAAATCAGAAAAATAAAGACAGTATTACCTTTTTTTTCCCTTTTCCTCGCCCCAAACCAAGCTAACCATTTTCTTGATACTGTAGATACCAAACACACTAAATTAGAGAGAACGCACATCACTAACGCATAAAAGTCTAATAGGAAAAGTTCAATTTGTAATTGAGCATCACACCGGCGCCAAGTAGGAAATAATTTTGGATTAAATGGTAAAAATGAGTTCAGCAAAATATTGAACTAATACAAAGGTTTTTTCAGATACATTGAAAATACAGACTTTTATCTCTGCATTATGAAGATTATGAGTAATACCTGTGACAATAGCCAGAATCTACTTGGGTTTCTCATCTTTCCATGTGTAGGAGCTCCTATTTCACTGTGTAACTGACTTGTATTCTTATCCTCAAACTTCCTTCAGACTTAGAAATTTCATTCATAAGTAAATTCTGCTTACATCCATTTGCAACTTTCAGTATCTGACCTTAAAAGCAAGGACCTACAAACCCATCTGCTGTTACTGACGATAGAAACAACAAGGTTTTTTTCACATATTAATAGATCCATAGACAGAGGCACCTTTTATTTTAGTTATTTTAGAATTACACTAGATTTTACTTACCAGAAGAACTAGAAAAACAGGTTCTACTTCTAAACCTTACAAATTAAACAGCCCCATCATCCCTCCCAAGCAGGATAAACAGGCTGCGGTAAAGACAGGGAGTGATTATGTGCAAAAGGGATTTGAAATCTGGTCCATTTTCATCAGCACGAGCCAAGATGCAAGACCTTGCTTCACAACAGCCAAGCTCAAAGACGGTTTCAATACTTTCAGGAGCTGCCTTTCTGATAGCCCTCCTTCTTATGTTTCAATATTTGTTTCTTCCAGTCTCTTTGAAACTAAGAAATAAAAGCTGAGAAGCAGCACGAGATTAAACGCGTGGATCTACCTTTGAAATAGATTAAAGAAAGGATAGGCTGGAAAATAAGAAAGAAATCCTAGGTATTGCTCATCTCCTCTGCTTCTTACTAGGAAAAGACCACATCTGTAACTACCACCATGTTAGACGAAGGAAAGACGTGATAAAGCAAGTTTACTAACAACACAAGCAATAACAGCAAAGTGAATTAAAAAAAAAAAAGCAAACACACTTAGTGCCTGATCTTCAGCCAGTAAAAGTGACATGGAACCCAACTTTAACGGGGTGTGTTTATTTGTCTTGACAAAGAATGAGGCTCCTACCTTTGATAAAAGGAGTGATGTCCAGGCAAAAGCAAACAAGTATTTGAATGCAAGGAAAACTCCCCCCAAGCAACTCCTCTGGTTTTGTTAGCAGACATTGCAGAAAATAAGTACCAGAAAAGGAAATGAATCCTCAAGTAGACTGTTTAACCTGACAAATCCCTGTGAACAGTGATTCAAAATATATCTGTCACAAGTAATTCTAGGTGATTGTATGGGATGCAATATTTTTGGTTTGTTCCGAGTTTTACATAAACAAGTGAAAAGCATGTCACTCAAACTGGCTTCAGGTCTGTCACAAGTAATTCTAGGTGATTGTATGGGACGCAATATTTTTGGTTTGTTCTGAGTTTTACATAAAACAAGTGAAAAGCATGTCGCTCAAACTGGCTTCAGGAAAAAAAAAAATCTGCTGCGTATTTTTGCTTCCATTTCAAACATTTTCACATAACAATTTAAGCTGTGTTCTATTTCATTAAGGCTTACTGAAAGCAGAAAAATTTCTGCATTCATTAAAATCAACCTCTTTGCATATTCTAAAGTCATATGGCTTGCAGTATTTCTTGTAGTCTGGACTAGAAGGATTAGAATCATAAGGGAAGCTGAAAAAAAGCAGATCAATATATTAAAGTAGGACATCTTTATGACAGACAACGTGTACCAAGATTGTATCAAAACTGCGTGGGACTCAAGCACAATAAAATCTTGTGCCAAGACGTGACACTTATACTCAGCAATTTAAGGCAAAATTGCCCAGTTCCTCAAAAAAGATTACATAGGAATACCATACCTAAACAAACTTCTACTGATTGTTAGCTGCTTTTGCTTCTTTTGAAGACTGGAGAAAGAAAAGACTCAAAATCTCATCATCATAGCTGCTCTTGCTTTTATTTATCTTCAAGAAGCACTGATCCTCTCTGTCTTCTCTTCCTGTGTTAAAAGCCAGAGCCAGGACTTAAAAGGAGTTAAATTCTGTTCTCTGGAATAGATAGAAGAGTTCTGTGAAGCTGACTTCATCAATGGAGACATATGACTCTCCCTAGTGATGTCCTTAAAACATTAGCTCAGATTTGTAAATACAAGATCCATGGCATGTTATTACAAGAAAACGTACAATTGTGAAGAGGGGAGGAATCATCTGAGCCATTAATAATTCCTCACTTCGAATAAAACAAGCAAACAAACAAACAAAATCTAGCAGCATTTGTTTGCCTTCCACGGCTATTGGTGGTTATGTTTGGGTTTGGTTTGTTTTTAAACTACACAGGATATGAGTCTATGATCTGTAAGATGTGCCACCTTTGCCATTAGAAGCAGTATTAGTAACAGAAACAATAACCTCAGGACTCTACATAGCTTTCACAATATTAAAATTCATCTTCAGGTACTGAACTGACACACACCCATGTATTCAACTCAGGCTACAGCAGCATTGTACTTGACGTATCCTGCTTGATCAAGCTAGCAATACCTCAGTAGCACCAAAAACGCTCCCAGGCAACATTTCCCCACTCGACAAGATGCCTCCTCACATAAATGAAAATGCTCGAGATCACCCCAGCAAGAATTCAGCTACAGGCAAAAAGGCAAAGCGGCAAAGCAAAAAGCACAAGCTAGTTTCTATAACCAAAGGCACTAGAACACCCTGTTTATTCATGAGCTACACAACCATGGTATTTTAAGAAATTTGTTGCAAAACTATCCCCCTCACCTTGCTAAGCAATTTTCCACTTTATTTCAAATTCTTAAAACTTTCTGACTATCCGTCATGTCAAATTGCACAAAAAGTTAGAGCAGAACACAAAACCCAACAAGAAGCCATGACTGCTTTTTCAGGTTAATGCTGAAAGTGCTGCACACCTAGGGGTTCACCTGCCTTTCACCACACTTTTCCAAATACTTGTCTATTTTTCTGTTAGTGTTTGCCTGGCGTGCCAAAGTCCCCCAGTACAAAAACTTGCTACGTTCAGTTTCAATCCACTGACTCATAACAATTGCTGACATATTCTGTGAGTTCAAAATTACAGCTTGAAATGACAGGATTCTGAGAAACACAGTAGATACTACTCATACTTACTTTAAAAAACCAAAGTTACTTGTCTTTTACAGATACACATTCGTACAGAGAGGAAAAAGAGCGTAAGCATCCTGTCTTTGCATGGCAGACTTGCTTTTGGGGCATTTCTTTTTTGCTCATCCACATTTAAGCTTTGGATCAGTTCCCGGCTGTATTAAACAGCTTTGGTAGAGTAGAGGGATTTAGAAACTGCTGCAGTATATACTTGAGAATCTTAAGAATCCAACTTCCTTCTACTTTCAACAATTAGAGCAAGTCAAACTTCCTTAAGTTATTACTGTCTTTATTAGTCAGATGATGGGAAGGCCACTTAAAAACCCACAAATTCAGGAAAGGAACTGGTTGCTTAATGGTGGAAGCCACCTCCAGGGACAGCACAGGAACTGGATTCTAGTTTGCCTCCATATTTCACACAGCATCAACAAAGAAACCGCGATTCGTTAGTTGAGACAGCCAACGACGGGGGGGGGGGGGGGGGGAGTTACACGTCCTAAGATAACACCAACAGTCTAACCAAGCAATTTCCTCATCAGCAATGCCAAATCTAGAATAATGGAATTAAATTATTAGCACAAAATTAAAACGAGAACATTTCTCTCGTCTGTCTTTCTAACCTTTGAATTGTGAAACACCACGTAACACTAGGCATCATCACCTGTACTTCCAGGAGAGACTAAAAAAAGACAAGCCACCTAATCTCAAAGTAGAGCTTCCAAACCAAGCTTGCACTTGGTACCTTCTGTAAGAAAGCAGCACAAAAGATCAAGTAAAATTTCTGCTAGGACTAAATGCTAAATTACTGAATGACTTCCGAGAAAGACACTGTTCAAATTTCATTAGGTGGAGATAAGATGAATGTCAGGATTGCCATGGCTGTGTGGAACCTTCTCATCCTCCTCCATCGCATATGTATGCAGGCTCTGCTCATGGCTCTAAAGCATCGTGTGTACAAGGGGACCATAGCGGCAAAATAAGATACAGGGACTCAGCTTTCCAAAATACATTGCACATACGCTTTCACTTTTTTTTTTCCAAAATATGTATTTTACTCTCAAAGATTTACAAAATTACACTTACAATTCCCGTGAAAGAAGGCTATGTCATCTTCCAGTATTTGCTATATTAACTAAATGACTGCATAGGAATAAGCATTATTTACTCCCTCAGACACAGCCTTCAGCACAGGGCCAGAGGGGCAGGTCTACTGAACCTATTTCAGCGTGTGAAGAACCAGGGTTTAAGTCAAGGAGCATTAGTTGTTTCCTCCCACAAGATGGGCAGTGCTCTGGTCTTCGCTGCACGGCTCTCAGCACATCTTTAAAGGTTGCATTAAGATCTGCAGTATGGCTGATTCCTAAAGTAAGCACATTTACTAACTAGGAAGACTTAGCTCATTGTAGGTCTGAGCCTAGAAGGCGCACTTTGCCTTCATGAATTTGTTTTGCTACACCTCTGCTTTTAAGAATGACATGAAACAACTCTCCATGGTCCCCTGCTGCAAATTTCCATTGTTAATTAAACTCTGCTCTTCCTCCCCTCTCCTTTCCCAGCACAGTGACTGCCAGCTGATTCAACTGCTTGTCAGCAAGTGATTTTTCTGATGGAGGTCCAATGCACCGGATGAGAGGGCAGCGTGACAAACATTTGTTTATCCTCATCTCCATGCACCAAACTGACTTTGGCAGGACTCCTACTTGCTGTGGGGGAGCAAAAAAGTTTGATTAAAACTGGAAACGACCCAGATTACAATGTTCCCACTGCCTTTAAAACAAACAAAACTGCCCAAGGAGCTTAAGATCACATGGATCTGCCATGCCCTATCTCTGAGGCTGTTCTTTCCTTGGCAGCCTGTGCAGCCAGGTTTGTCAGAAACTGTAAGACACAGTCATTTCTTGCAAGTTGTGTGACGTTCAGATGTTAAATTCTGACCTCACACGAAACCTCCAATTGAGTAATTGCTTCCATCCAGGTCTTATTTATTTCAGATGTTTCACAGTCATTTACCTTATCAGTGAAGGTAAATCAGTAGGAGAGGCCATATCAGCAAGTTTGGTGTCTCTTCCCCCATCTGCTTTTAAACATGGCTTTATTACTTAATCTGCACACTTACAGTTCCTTAATACCATGACCTGCAGCATAAAATCCTCTTATTTTTAGGACCCCATGAAAACTACATGAACATTAAACGGCTTTTTAGATAATCAAGCAGCTAATAACTTACAACTTTTATTTCCCAAATGCCTCAGTCTACAACAGTTTCACAGAGACAGGGAATATCAAAAAGTTTATTTTCCTTTTACAATGGAGAAAATACATTACAACAACCTATTTATGAAATATTAAGATACTAATATTAAAAGTGTGGGTTTGGAAAAGATAGATACTTCAGTGCTTAAGCCATCTTTCAATTCTAAGTGATGAAGAATAAACTTGTTAAGGACAGAACACTTCACACATGAACAAGGACTTTGGCACCTTTCTCTGAAACACTGAGTAAAAACCAGCACTGGTGGCAGAATAACAAGACAGGCTGATTCTGATTTAATATGACAATTTCTGTGTAGGTTTAGATTCAGCAAAGTTAAGTAACCTGCTGGAGGCCAGAGACATCAGTAAAGCAGCCCTGAGTTCAGATGCTTAAGTTCCTAGTTGTCGGTTATACAGTCAAGTGCAGCATTTGATCGTCAGCTGTTAAAAAACAACACTAGGCATAAGTATCTGTAAAATTCCAATTTTCTTAGCAACATCTGTTCAAAACACCTCATAGTAGAATAAACCCACAGACTGATATTTCTAAATATGCATTCCTGAGTGTACTCTCTCTAGCAACATCTACACTCATTGCTATACTTTTTCTTCTTTAGCCAGGAAGCAATACAGTGAGTTACACTGAAAAGAATATATAATTTAAGAAAAAAAATCTAAAGTCACTGGACTATTGTTGTGCATCTTACTACAATGTGAATTATGAAAGGAAGACGACATTGGTGCCTTCAATAAAAAAAGCACAAGAGTGGCAGTGAGAAAGATAAGAGGGAAGGGCAAGAGACAAGAAAACGAGGTAATTAATTTTTCTACATTATCACTTTATCATTAGGATACACTTCCTGCTCTCCACATACTTTATTAGCGTTATTTGGTTTTGTTTACTGCATTCTAAGCAGTAGGTCAAATCATCCTCTGGTCACACAAAGAAGCACAGAGAAGATTAAAAATCTTTACAGATGTGAGTTTGCATAGCTTGATTCACAAAGCACACGTGATGACAGTGCTCCAGCTGACAGCATTCAAGCTGTTTTGCCATGGACACGATGCCTTGAAGAGGTGGCAGAGAAGCATTTTTTTAAGAACCAAATTACCATGAAGTTTTATTAGCAGGATAGCAGCTATTACCAACTGGTAATTGGAAGCAAAGAGGTACAAAAATTTACGACTGCTTAAAAAACAAACAAAACCACACCCAAGCATATCAGGTCAGCTAGAAAAAATGCCCCTTGCTACCTTCCAATCTTTCATTTCTTTCTTTGCAATTTATAAAATGACTGATTTTATCTCTTGCACTCTGTGAAACCACATCAGAAGTGATTAAGTACATCTGCTGGAGCAGGAGGACCAAAGATGCAATCATAATTGCTGCTGCTATTACTTATTCAAAAAGTCCTGCAGCAATTCAGGTTCTGAACCAGAAACAACTTCTTTAACCTTTGTCTTCTTGCTTTTTGACTAGGATGGCTTTTAACTCTACTTTAGTAAGTGCATTTTGCCTTGACAACTCATTTGTCTCCAACACTCCATTTCAGCTGAGGAGAACGGCAGCAGCAAATGACCGTGCCCTCCTCTGACAGCCCAGAATTTCCATTAGGTAGAGCAGTGAGATGGGTGATGACTTTTCAACAGTTATTTTAAGGCTAACAGCAACATACCTAGCTACCGTGAAAATATCGGCATGCAAACTTATATTACTCAGATTCTGGCAAAACAACTTTCAGTCTGTAGAGCTGCACGCACTGCCTTCACTGCTAGCTTTCCTACAGGAGAAATGTAGGTTTTTGTAGGCTGACACTCAAAAAAGGCAGAGAAAAGAATTACCAACTCCAGATTCTCCAACCTCAGCATGTAGTACAGACAGAAAAAAGCTGCATTTAAATATAAGTCTTAGTAAAACTGCAATGCAGGTATGTGAAACAAATCAACACATATTTCAGCTCATGTGGTATATACAGGTGGTCCTTGCATTATTATCAATGCAGCAGTGCAGTCTCCTGTTCTACAAACATGATGTGGTATTACAGCTGACTACCTTGTCAAACAAATACAGAAATCATTTTTACGAATTATTTTTAATATAGCTGCTTTAACAATGCCAGTTAACTTCTGGGAAAACCCATCTCTTCCACTGGTAAAAAGCCCAGCATTAATTTTTTCTCGCTTCTAGCCATCAGGAACTTTACATTTGTTTGCTAGATTATATATGATAAGCCAAAGGCAAAATAAAAAAAGCATAACAGCATATTACTTTTTTAACAAGCTTCCTGCAATCTCAAACTCTGTTTCTCTTACAGTTATCATCTTAATCTAGATTACTCACTAAATTATACATAAGAGGATATAATTAATTTTGTTTATTAAGGTAGAGAGATGTAAATTTTCATTAAACCTCCCAGACTACTAAGATGCAGTAGAGGATGTTCACTGATCCTTTTCCCTCTAGGAAAGAAAATCAGATAACCTAAGGCCTAAATCCACTTGGCAAGCACGTGCTCCTTCAGTATTCCATCCGCAGTGTCCAGCAAAACGGCATTCTGTCCACTCATTTGCTGGATATTCCAAGGATTGCTGGAGGGCCCAAGGCTGCTTCAGCTGGGCAATGCAGTGACGGCAGTCACCAGAAGGCAGCAGGCCCTTGTGGACCCACGTAATCTTGAGCACAGCGCTCTTCATCCCTACAGCCATGGATGAGATGCCATCCCCAACAGGGAGCAGCTGAAGATTCCTCTTCCTGCACACACGAGGCAGTGAGAGGGCATCAGCACATCACCCATCTACCCCACCCAGGGAGCATCTGCTAACTTCGCTTTTTTGTTCGCTGTATCAGTGCTCAAAGCACATCCCAATTCTGCTGACTCTTACACCAAGCCTGGTCCCATTTGGTCCCAGCTGCCTATTGCTGAACACTGTCCAAACAGATTGTGGTAACTCAGACCCATCTATTTCTAAAAGGTTTTTCATCTTGCCCTGTATCTAGATAACGTCATCTGTCAACCCAACCCTCTTAAATGCTGGGGTACAAAATTTTTAAGAACATCACCAAGTTGAGTGACAATTCTTAAAAATACAGACATATTATACATCCATTCTTATTCTGGAGAAAAAAGGGATGAATGGATGATGCACCAAGTCACATGTCATTATTTGGGCTGGAAACAGACACCTCTTAGAATATCCTTCCCTTTCATTAAGTTTTGACAGAAATAGAAATAGTATTCCTGAGTACCTTCAAATTTCCTTGCTAGCTTCTTTTAACCCCAGATAATAATACATTTACATCTGTTTTTCCTAGCACACTAACCAGTTCTTAAAATCTGAAGAAAGACTCATTGGTTGTCCATTTTGTTATACAGCACTCCTTCCAGGGAAAGCTCACTTTGCAAAGGTAATTCCGTATCTGGAGGCAATTCTTTATATCAACCTATATTCCAGAAGCTTTGCAAGTAATCTGACTGAGATTTCTGGAGGATGATGCTGTCTGCCATTTGCAAATGACCCTAGAAGATTTAAGTGAAAGGAAGTTATGTTCAGAAAATACCCACAAGCTATACAGTCAAAAGCAAGAAATAGTTGTAGGACGAAGGTGGTAAATACCAGATCCCTACAAATGCATTTTCAATCAGGAACAGTCACCTTACTAAATTTGCGACAATGACAATTAAGAAATTTGAGCTTCACTTAGTTTGCACAGATATACACAGAGCTTTGTAGCGTATTATTTCACCAAATAATTGTACAGTCAGGTAATACAAGTGACAAAATAAAACTTAAAAAATAGCATTATTAACTCTACAACTAAATGCTATATTTAAAATTTAATTTAAATTTTGGGATTAAATCAAAGTAACCACCTAATTACGTTTGTAAAGAGGCCATGACATTAAAAAAAAAAAAAAACAACCAAACCTACATGGAAGAACAAAGGAAAAAGCAACTACAGGCATTCAAAACTGCAGACACTGACATTTAAAAGACTAGAAATCTACCAGGTAACCAGGGAAGCAAGGATTCATTCCTCAAGATTAGCCTCTTCATGCATCCAGGCCTTTCATTAACCCACTCTATCTCGCAGCCGGGCATTTCCTCTGCAGCAGCAGCTGGGGGCACGCCTGGAACCGCGGGCAATGAGAGCGTCCACCGTGTGCCTAACGAGCTATTTTCTAGCAATTCAAACTTCTCCCATAACAAACAGGCATTGGGGTTCAAACTGTTTTTTTAGGACAAGTCATCAAGACGACACATGTACCTACGCCCACCCATAAACGCAGTCCAAATGTAAAAACTGATCTGCTTCTGCGATAATGGTACGGTTAAAGCCGCGTAGCTTTCCTACTCTGCAGAGGCCTTTAAACAAAGACAAAGGGGTTTAACATAGCTCTAGCTTACTCCTGTACAGCAGGAGCATTAGGCACACAAGGAAGGAAGCACCTCAGTGCACAGATAACCGCAATCACACCGAGGGGTTGTGCTATTTACAGCTGAGGAAACATTAAAAGGCCACGTTTAGGCCAGTCCTTTGCGATTCCAAGCAGAGGAGTAACATATCAAAGTCCAAAGGCTTTTTTCCCTCTCCCCATACTACCTACCTTATCTAAACTCACCCCTGTGCAATTTAATCTCGTAA
The DNA here is from genome assembly GCF_000687185.1 of Egretta garzetta. Taxonomy (NCBI): domain Eukaryota; kingdom Metazoa; phylum Chordata; class Aves; order Pelecaniformes; family Ardeidae; genus Egretta; species Egretta garzetta. The sequence continues at coordinate 3,476,001 of NW_009260182.1, read as the reverse complement.
AGCTATCTTCTCTGAATATCCTGATTTCTACAGCCCTAGCATATCAACAAGGACCAAACTTCTCTTTCTAACAAGGAACAGAACAAAGCAGTTGGAATGCTCTTCTCAAAAAGCGGCCCCTGTTTCTATTCAAGAACTAAACCAGCGACTGCTGGAAGACGTTATGGTTACACACTATCTCCTCATATGCTGTTCTCCATATTGAATGCTATAAATAATAACTAATTAGGAAAACTTATGAGCCTGTTGTTTCTAGCCTGGATTCCCCATCTTCCTACAACTTACAAGCCAGCTCACGTCTACTGCTCGTAAGGATTGCAAGAGATGTGTCAATGCAATCACCCAAACTCTGACTAGGTGGGAGCCAATATTCAACACACCTCCTTTGAAATTTAAGTGGCATTATGACATTTGACTTTTTCAAGTGCATGCACCTCTAGAAAAAGTGATTCGTGTTACTTGGTATGAAACCTGGCGTAATGCTCAAGTAACCTCCTTTCAACCTTGAAAGGAGATGCATATTCCCCAACTAAGCCTTCAAAAATGAATTCTCCTTATATTGCTCTCATAGTGTGCTTCAATATTCAGCCTCTAAGTATCCCCCCTTCAGAAAAAACAAAAGAAAAAAAATGTCCTGAGATGGTTTCATTAGGGTATGTCAGAGAAGGGCTTGAAATTCAACTTTGTTGTGTCGTTACAATGGAAAAAACGACATGCACTTTCCTACAGAAGAGGGCTCATATCCAAGCTTCTTCTTTCTATTTAGAGCAATGGTTACTTGAAATGGTAATAGAAAAGACATATCTAAGCTAAATCACATAATTTAAGATTTCTTGTCTCCTTGGCAAGTTTATTTTTTTTTTGCAACACTACATTTAAGAAAGCAAAAGTAAGGAAGAATAAAACTCACAGCTTTTTTCCCCTCCTAGTGCTGTAGAGCAAGAAATCCTGCTGCCAGGAATAATTCTATATTAAATACATACATATTTATTCTGTAGACACAGAGTCCAAGGCTCTGCTCATTAAGAGAGATGTAAATGCCTGCTACCTATAGACTTCAGGCCTAAGTCCTCTTCAGGACATTTACAATTACAGGAACGTCATCAGAACTGTGCAAATGGTACTAGCACACTGCAGTGTGCAGTCTGTGCTGCAGACAAAAGAAATGTTGAATCCATGGCAAAGTGACTGAGACCCCTCTCTAAAACCGGACAAACTGGAGCAAATATTCTATGTGCATCTATATAGGCTATTTCCAGAAAGGTACAAGTTTTCACAAAGGTAATAGCTTAACCAGACAACGTTTGAAAGTGCCAAGCACTGATATGACCTCAGAAGAGGGGGCGGAGAAGGTAACGATATCAATAAAGAATATATTTGAACCATCAACTGTACTTCTTCAGAAGACAAACACACAGATATAAAAAAGAAACCGCACCTACGCCCTCATTTAAACAACGCAATTAAGTATGTCCTTAAGTGCTCTGCTGTACTAAGTGATTATTACAGAAGTCTATTATCTATGAACTATTTACAAAGATAATTTGTTGCAGAAATTCCCCAGGAGTAAATTTCATGCCTCTTCTGGTTAGAGCTGCACCACCCACAGGAACTTTTCAGCCCTCACCAGAGGTAACCTTCAGCTGTGATGATGGCAGCAACAGGCTGATAACCTCCACTGCTGGCACAGGCACCGCCAGTGTGTGAGCAGACCTCTCCAACACAGGCAGGGAATAACACAGGAGCACGCTGCTTAAGCTTCCTAATGGCAAAAGCAACACGTGTAACTAAATACAGCAAAAAGCCATCTTCCCCCACCTACCAGGGTGCTCATGCACAAAAATGCTCACTCCACCTGGGAGCTAAGAGCAGAGAATGCTGGAGAAAAAAAAAAAAAAAAAAAAAAAAAAAAGGAACCCATCTGGAAGCAATTATGGCACACATTCCTCTCTCCCCATTTTTGCCTCTTCTCCACAGGACAGGAGTGCTGCTGCTTTTCCTTCTCTCACGGCCATGGCAGGGCAAGGAGAGGACAGTGTCCTCAGCCTTTGCTGTGGCTTGACAGGGTGGCAAGGCAGCCCTGCGTGGCCACGTGGTGCTCTGCAGCGCTGAAGGACTTTGCTTGCTTAGATGTAGACATTCATAGGGGCTCCTTCTTCCAGCTTTGTCTTTTACATCATTCCTTGATGACAGACCCCATTTGGAGACTAAACCAATTTAGAGTCTAGAGAGGATTTTTCCTACATGGCAAGGGTATCAACATGCTAGATGGGCCTTTTAGCCTTTTTGAGATTATTGTTTTGGGAAAAGACAACTGCAATTGCTGCAACTCTAGCAAGTCACAGAGTGGCTAATGACTTTAAAACGGCTTAGCTCTGACCTTTTAAGCCAATAGGTCTGGGTTACCAAGCAATCAACTGCAGCGAGCATTCAAAGAGTAACTGGGAACTTCAGGTACCAGTGATAGCCAGGCAGATCTTAGTAATGGGAGGATTTTTATAAGCCAAATATTCACCATAAATTTGATTATAAGGAGGGGGAAAAAAAAAAAGCCTGCAATACAGGAAGCCAAATGCTATCTGCTCCATCAATTCTGGAAAAAGTTTTAAAGCTTACTGCACTGACGATGTATCTACAAAAGACTGAGGTCGCACTCGCACCAGGAAGCGGTAGCATTAGCGTTACACCACAGCGCAGACCGAGCTGAATGGAGCGCAGCAGACCTCCCCAGAGTCTGTGGAAGAGACTCGGGCTAAAAATTCAGCAAATGCACTCAATGTCCAGCATGCTACTCCAAATGCAACTACAATACCCTAGTCCACTAAGACAACGACAGGAGAGAAGACAAAAGAAAACAAGAATACAACGCTGAAGAAGCAGAACATGGCATATTGGACAGCACAAGTCAGAGCTGTTGAGGGCAGAAAGAGAAGCCTCCTACCCGAGAGGGGTGACTGAGCCTATAAATGAGTCAAGACCTGTCCTGCTTCGAAAGTCACCTGCCTGTCACAGAGCTGTGGCTTCCCCTCCACCTTCTCTCACCTACACCTCTCGGAGTAGAGGAGCAGATGAGGATGCTGCCTCCTCATCAGCACCACTTGTCAGGCATGAAGGTTGAGTGAGGACAGCTTTAACATTCAGGTTCAGCTACTGGCACAAGCACAGACATGCCTTAAATAAGCGTGTCAGGTGGTCTGGACTAGCAGAAAGACTGCAGAACACTTTGCAACCTCTTCACTTAACCATATAAACATCCACATTTTACTGTTCCATATAAGCAACAGAAGGGGCAGTAAAAATTGTGCCTCCATAGGTAGCCTTGAAACAGGCTTTGTTGGGTAGGCTTAATGGCAGACTTCAACACCTCTTCTCTACTGTAAGCCTCCCGTGAACCAGCCGCCTTTACATCTTCCTCCTTGTACAGGTCCTGGGGATACTGGGGATGTTCCTAAAGGAGATGGCTGCCATCAGGATCAAGCATTTCATTTTGTATCCCATTTCAGCAGCAGCCACAAGAGCAGCAGTGAGGTCAAGGGTGCGCAGGGGACAGAAACAGCATGAGGAGAAGGGCAGCAGCTTTGGAAAAAAAAAAAATTAAAAAAAAAGGAAAAAGACATCCATTGCATCCCTTGTTTTCCCTCACACACACACTGCTTTCAGTATGAAACACTGACACACAGTTAAGCACTGATTAAATCATAACCAAAACTGCTCCATTCCTATACAATAAGAAAAGGCTTCCCCCCCAAAAAACCCAAATTGAGATGAATTAACATGCTACTGTACCCATAACAACCAAATGTTTGAAAGACATTACAGTGAAGACCAAATTCAGCTACTCTGTAATATGAAAAAGTGCTTAGGAAATGACTGTATAAACAGTGATCTGTCTCAACCTGTGTTTAGAAGAACAGGATTATTATCTACCCTGTCACAATTTACAGCAATCTTTGATACATGACATTCTCACCATTTTTTTATTTATTCTCACACAGTACTGCACCATCTCCTGTTGTTATAGAAGTATTTTTATTCTGTATTTTCATTAGATAAATCAAGAATATTCAAGATATTTAAGTTACAGACAACTAGGTTACATTCAATTAAAATTTTTCCACATCCATCTGTTCTTATGTTGCTGCAGAATTTTCATTATAAGAACACATTGTTAAAAAAAAAAAAAATAGGAAGTTTAATTGTGTAACTGAAGCAAGTAAGAGCAAATAGACTACTGCAGTTCAAGTCAACAGTTCTGACTTTTCTAATCATGCCCGAAACCACAAGTTCCTCGAGGGAAATACTATGTCTTCTCTCTGCCTGGGTAATATCTTCCAAAAATTGACATTTTGACTACCTTAGAAGATTTGTCAGAAACAAGCGTGAATATTAGTTTTGAAGCATTAGAAAGTGGTTCACATTTCAAAATCCACAATGCAACAAATCCCAAAATGGTTTTAGTTTGTATGAAAGCATAAAACCAATTCTTTTATTTCGTAAATAGTATCAGTGGAAAACTTCAAAGAAAACAAAAATTCTTTGACTGAAAAGAAGGCTGATAGCATGTAGCTCTTTAAATCATTTCTTTCCCTCCCTGTGCTACACTTTATCCTCCTGGGAAAACAAATCCTGCAACTTTTCACTTGAAGGGCTAAATTTGCTGTACAGTTAGTGATGCTTATGCTGATTCTGCTTTACTTAAAATGCAGAGAACCTTCCAGAGATATTTAATAAACCAGTACTTTAAAAAAAAAAAAAAGTATTAAATGCACAGAATGGAGTTAATTGAAAATAATGAGGGAAAAGAAATCCAAACTACTACAGAGATCCCCAAAAGCAAAAAATGAAAACTTGTTTCCAACCAGAGAAAATATTTAAGTCTTTATAGACTTTCAGATAGGTCCAGACTTTTTTGATTGAGAGCAAAGTCAGATAACCTACATGCTACTATCCTCAGTATAAGGACAATGGGATAAACCAGCAAGATTTAATCCGAAGAGTGCTCTCATTTCTTAGCACGTTCTCCATATGTATCCAGTAATGTATCCTGACAGGTTTGAATTTGGAAGTTGGTCATATTCATTTATTTTTCAGTTTCATAAAGTATGCTTTTCTCTGTTCCCTAGCCAAATTATCAGAGGGAAGGGACTCAATGCACAAATGCAAACTCACACTTGGGAGAACAAACGAACAAAACCCCACACAAACCCTCTCCACCCGCCTAACTAGAACCACCTCTCACAGTCTCCTGCACTATAAACAAGTACAAGCATGAGAGTCCTAGAATATAATAAATAATAAATTTGCTACCTTCAGGTAGACTATTAGGAGAAAGAAGAGTGTAAATTGGGGGAGAGTTGCTAACATCTCTGCCCTGCCTAGGCAAACTCCCTGTGCTACCCAACCACTTCACCAGGAAAGGAAGCTGGTGACTTGCCACCAGCTCCACACATGTAAAGCACAGGAGCTGACTGTTCAGTCTTTGCAACTATCCAAGATAAACTGAGCAGAAGCATCCTCCCAGGCACATGGGAGAGGCTTTACAATTCAAAACTGAGCTCAAGTTGCATCCAAGAAAATCTGGAACCTGTTTCATTTTAAAAACATCAGAAGTTTCCCCATCAAAAAGCACAGCCTTAAGTGCTTTTTGGTGATGCCATCCGGAAGCAATTACCACACGGAAAGGGGAGCCATCAGGCAAGTTTTGAAAAATGAAACCTTGAATATCTGAGCTACCATGGCCATTTCTTTGGATAGGCAAGTCACATCCCCATGCCGGAAACCTGTATTAGGCAAGTATGTTTTATTAAACAAGGCAAAGAAAGTGTCCTCCCTGGTTACCGCACTCACATCCCTCCTGCTACTTCTAGGCTGAACTCCTGTAAGTGTTCCTAGAAGTGCAAATACTAACCACTACACTTAATCACTTTGTGTTTGGACACAGTAGGTCAGCATCATCTTGTTTTCAAGATGAGATGATTCTAGTCACGACTTACATACTTTTAAAATGTTATCTCCCCAGTTCCCCAGCCGTAAGAAGGGAGAATATTTGCACAGATAAATGATCACCCACTGATTCGTGCCTGCATGGCAAATATGTGCCCTCTGGCCAGCAAGGTTCAGAATTCACAAGAAACAACATGTTGGCACATTTGGAACTGGGATGATTTCTCCCACACACGCGCATGTGTAATAGCACATCTATCACCTACACAAGTTCACAGCAGATACAAATAAAAGCAACATCCAGCAAATAAGTAGCAACGATAATGGGCAGCTAAAGAGAACAGAAGGCTCAATATTTCAAAGAAATGCTGAAGATAAACCTTCAAACAGAAAGACCATAGATCAAACAACTGGGCCATCATGTTTTACTGGCACATGTAGAGAGACACTGGAATTTGCTTTGTGTTTTCAAAAGTACAGTGGATCTTATGAACCATTCCCCTCCCATCAGATAGGGAAGAAAAACAGCTAGTAGGACTAGTAGAAACAGGATAAGGAAATCCACGCTGGCATCAGCAAAGTTATTCTTGGTCCATCAGGACACGGGGATACAATAGAAAGAGGCAACCATGCTCCTTCGTGCTCCCCCAGCAGCAGAAATCAGGGCCCTAAGGAACCTGCTGGCCCTGTACTATTCTCATCCTCTCCCCAAGTGGAGGTGGCTCCTATCTCCTCCTTATATCTCACTGCAGAAGCAGCTCTAGTCCTAGCTTTTAATCATCATCTTTCATCTGCTTTCCGAGACATTGCTTATCTTCTTACTGAAGGCAATCTCTTTAATTTTCCTACTTTTTAATTTTTGTCTGCCTTAGCAAGAAAAAGGTAAGAGTTTTCTTCACTAGGGGAGGGAAGCTCTTACGATTAGTATTTTTGGAGAAGAGAAAGAAAAGCTGTGTTCTGAAAGCAAACAGACCGATCTTTATAGGATCACAAAGTCCCTGCCATGGCCCTTGGTTCCAAACACACAAATGAAACTTCCAAAACATCCATCATCTCATCAATATTCTTAACTGTTTCATACCCAGAAATCTAGTATTCTATTTTCAAAACTAGAAACCATGCCTATATCTTCTACTTTCTAAGAAATGAAGGAAGGAAAACACTTGCACGCTGTTCTTTATTTTCTTTTTAAATATAGTACTGTACCTGGAGAATGTATGTTCATACAGTGGAAAAACTGAAGTCTTAAATGATGACAAGTGGCAACACATAATAAGTAAGGTGGATTGCTTATTTGATTCAATTTACTAAGGTGTGTTCTGCATTACGAGTTAAGCAAACAGATGTAATTTGGAACAAATGATACCATTTTTCTGTTGCAGGTCTTAGCAGAGGATAATAAGAATGGCTGGATTAATTTCTTTTAAAAAAAAAAAAAAAAAAAAAAAAAAAATAGAGTGTCACTGCTGATACACAGAAGCAAGGTTAGGTTCAGGCTTACCCTTCCCCGAAGTATAAACTGTCAAAACCCTATAATTTCCCTATTCCAAACCTCTATAGTTGCAAGATCAACAGCACCTTAAGCCAAGTGCAGCAGCCTACATTTAGAAGAACATGAATACGTGTCTAGTGATGACTGAAAGCATTATTACTGTTTTAAAATTTCAGATGAAAATTTTTGTTAGAACCGAGTATGTCCATTCCTTGTACACTATGCATCTACTGTTCTTCCCACAAACAACGAAAATAAACTACACAGACAACACTGGGTTTGGCAGCCAGAAGTTTTACCCAGCAATATTCAACATGAAAAAAAAAAGAAATCAACCTTAAGAACTGTTAAATTACCGGGCATTTTCCCCAAAATTAATGGGAAGCAGAAAGCTTTCTGAGGAACTGCCAGCACAGCAACATCACTCACAGTAGCTCAGCCTGTTCACCAATGGTGAAGCTTTGAAAGACCAGATATATCCATAGAACACTGTGCTGTTGCGAGTGATGCAGGCATGGAAGAAGAGAATAAAAAAAAGAATGGGGGATACACTATTTGCAATGCAGTCTGCTAATTAACAGCAGGATTAGGTCTGGAGAAAATCCTGTGGTGTGATAAGAAATGCTCACCTATCAAGAAGCAACGTCAATGCTAACACATTCTTCAGTGTTGTTCTCCCTATGCCAAACTTCCAGGACACTTGAAGGAACCTCTTGTGTCCCCGTGACTGTATGGCATAAGCACAGCCAGCCTCAAGTGCCATGAAACTAGTGCAGAGAACGAGGGCAGGAGGGAGAGGTGGGGAAGTTTTATCGACTGTGCACTCTGAACCGTGTTACGGCACAAGAGCTCTCCTGCCACTGTGACCACTGATCTCATCGCGACAGCTCAGCCTGAAACACAGCTCTCAACTTCACATATCCACACAAAGTAGGTACAGTACAAGAAAAATCCTGAAAATAAATCACAGCCATGTAAGGCATAATATATCTCTAAGTGGGTGACATCTTTTCCATGCGTAAGTTAAAAACCTAGACAGTAAAACACCGATTTGAAAACCAAAAATTAATGTTAGCACATGGGCTTTTTCCCCCTACTAAAAAACTTGCAGCAACCCCAAAGAAAAAAAAAAAAAAAAAAAAATAAATAAATAAATAATCCTGAATAGTACAGCCTACAATTGCATTTTAGCATATATGTGCTTTCCACAGGTGTAGTCAAGCAACATTAAAGCTGTAACAGCATGTTTTAAGAGGAATAAGATGCATGAACCAGAAGTCCTAAAGAACAAACCACAACTTCCATTTTTAAAAGCCATGTTGCCTCTGTGTTTGGCTGTGAATGGCAGGAAAGCTGTCAGCATGGCTTGTATACACACACAGAAAAGAAAACCGGAATGATAAAACCTGCTCTGCTACCGAGACAGGAGGCTCCAATACAGCATATTAGGGTTGTTAAAAAGGCAGGCCTAGAAAACTGTCCCTGTTGTCTGACTGAAAATGCTACAGAGGAATGGATGTAGCAAAAAAAATTGTAAGAGCGAGCTTTGGGTGTACTTTTAGACTGCTGGAGAACGGGATGAAATTGAGAACCTGGAGAAACATGAGCTATAGCTGGAGCCAATGTTCATTTATCTTAATATTCCTATGCCTGCTCAGACAGCAAATGGTGCCACTGGAAGGAGTACCCACTGCCATTTACTAGATTAAACGACAAATGTAATATTCTAGCATTTCATCTTTTGCCAAATCCATGAACACAGTAACCTAAAACATAGCAAAACCAAAGTTTATTTCCCCCATAAGATGCACGTCTCACATAATTTAAGTGCAATGTCAGTGAAGCGAACCATCAAGCCAAGCGTTCTTCATGCTGTCCCAGGACTCTGTCCCTACATTTGCCTGTGGACTGAAAAAGAAGCTGCTGACTGTTCAAATCTTAGCCCTCACATATCAGTGACTGTGGTCCCCATTCTGCCTATATTTCCTCAAAACAGCCAGATCTTTTTATGACCTGCAGGAGGCATCTCAGCAAAAGACAACTGCTATGCACCACCCAACTCCTATTTTTATCCTTAGTGACTTCTTTTTCTTTGTGTGGAATAAGAAGCTGATATGTAGGATGAAATGCTATTAGTCTTTTCAAAACTTAGAACCATGCTAATTTATTTCAATTTGCTCATTCTGAAATCTGTTCTCACTACTGAAATATTACACCAACTATTGCACAAGTAAAAGGACCAAGAATGGGTATTATTTAGGTTTCACACTTTCAGTAAATAATGCTTCATCTCCTTCATCTGAATGTCTTGCAGTGGCATACGTTAGAGATGTGCCTAACAACCCGTGTGTGCAGGTAGAAAAAGGCTCTGGAAAATGTCTCGACATGAGCTACACATCTCACTTTTCTCATTAAGAGTATTTTTTTAAAATAAACTCAGTTATGAACAAGAGTTTCATAAAAACCAACATCTCCAAACTGCAGCCCCACTTATGCCTTCAATCAACCAGGTCTTCTGGAACAGCCTGGTCAGCTTGAGAATTGATGCTTTCAGCCGTGCCCCACTCAACCACACCATGCAGAATCAACATTGTGACAATAAATTAACTTCTATGGGAAAAGCTATGCATTAATGCCCCTTGCTCCATCCAAAATATAGGTTCTGGCATGTCCAAAACACAGTAATTTCCATTTGATTCCACAGCTGCAAACTCAAGACTTCATTACAAACAACACCAGCAATACAAAGCCCCCTGCTTTTTTCCAGAAAAATTTCCACAAGGCCTTTAAAACAAAGAATGAAAAAAATTGGGGAGGATACAGAAATGAAAACACCACATCTGAGGATCATGATTAGGAAGACCTTCCTTTTCATATATAGAAGTTATTTGTAGAAAGCCCTAGTTGTCAAAAGCCAGCTTTGTAATGCCTTGGGTTTTCAGTCTCAGCTACTAGCAAGACTACATCCTCTATACGTGATTATAAATGGAAGAAGTTATAAATTGATACATCACACTTGCACATCCAGAACTTCAACTTCACACTTGGAAGGACCTTTCCTTTCGCTATGAGACCCATGCAGATCAATGGTGTTCTTGAAAATTTTTCAGCAAGTCATTTTAGCTATTGCTGATCTGTCACCAGAAATCATTTAATGGTTTGTGTCTAGAAAAGCTGGCTGTGTAGGAACCAAGGCAAGATCTGAAAAGAAATGTACCAAGATTGCCTGCTACAGGTTCTGCACAAAGCTAAAAAGGTAATATGGCTCAAGAAGCAATTATTCCATAGCACATATATGGCTACAACACATATATCCTATGTGGGGAAAGGGGAAAAAAAAAAAAAAAAAAAAAACCACCCAAATAATTTTCTTTGAAGGCAAAAAGAATTCTCTTCCCCCATTGTGTGGCTTTTAATCAGTCTCCAACCAACCACAGGAAGCCCGCGTGGTTGGGACTCCAGCTTTAGAGCTTCTCATACTACTGAACCTGAAAGAGGGAAGTGGGTTATGACGCTACCACAGTCAAACCACCCGAAAAGCCTGATTTTGGTCTCAGAATGTTTCATTTCTCTGAACTGCACAATTCTTACCAGGAACCGGATATGGTAATGGCTAGATTGGACATCAGACTGTTAGATTTGCCAGTAAAAATGATTTTCCTTCTTTAAAGGAATTTTGGCAATTTATTTCAACCTGGTTTTGCTTGTAAACAGCAACTTTCTGTATTTTACAGCCAAACTACTGCAAAGAATGGCTGAAATAAAACAACCCGCTGTTCAAGGTGAGGATCAGTGCTATAATCAAACCCCTCAGAAAGAAAGAAGAGTAGCATAAAGGAATTATAAAAGAAAAAAAGAACCATTATTGCACATCTTTCAGGTTTTCCATTTCCTTTCCACAACCAAGCAGAAAACCAAAAGAAGAGCGACAGAGCCCACAAAGATACTCAGCACCAGTGCAACCACTCAACTTTCCAATACCTTTCAGCGCAGCTCTACAGTAATGCATTTCTGCTTTTGCCCTCTTCCAACTCATCTTCCCCCTCGCCTCCACGGATTACAGGTTGATCATACAGACGGTATCTCATATATGCTGCTCCCAAGCCCTCCCAACCCAGCAAAGCTTTGTCATTATCACATTGCTATTGTCTCCCTCATCAAGTCTGTGTTCTGCAAACAGGTCTCTGATTAAAGCCAGACAAGTTTGCTTCATAACCATAGTCATTATCACCTGGTTTCAGGTGCTGCCTGCATAACACTTGATTTTCATTATTTTTACTATGTTATAGCAATAATGCGTTTGTTGCACTCTTCAGCACTGCTTTTGGGATAAGTGAAATCAGCAAGCAAGTGCTCATAAAAATGAAATAAGCCTTAAGCTTGAGTTAATGCAAGCTGGGGAAAAAAAAAATCACAACAGCAAATGATCAAAAAAGCACAAGGGAAGTGTTATTAGAACCAGCCATACTACTTTTCCAAGCACTGTACATGGACCAGTATATATTCTATGCATATGTATCAAACAAACTATTTATCTTAGTCCCTATGATTTAAAAATATCAGTTAATGCTGGAGGAGGGGGTGAAGGGGTGGACCTAAAGAAATTATAGTTATTTACACTGAGCAACCAAGTATTACTGGTCCTCTATTAGTCAAGCTGCAGAATGTGCTTGTATTAAAGTAGCAAGAAGATACAAAATCAGCACTAACAATCCCAGGAGCAATGTCTGAATAAATGCAACACAAATTCATGTCCTGCATGCAGATCAGTTTAGATACAGTTTCAACATACTTCATGTGCTTCCTGGCAAGGTAGTATTCTTATAAAGCAACATCTCCATAACAACCCAAATTATTAGTTTTCCAAAGCCTTGGAATTACAAGACAGCATGTACGTATCAGCATTTTTCTGTTTAAAATTTTGTTCTCGATACCAGAACATTTATCCATGCAGGTCTGGAGGAGGCATCCTAAAATTAGTTTTAACTACAGATGAGTCTTTGTCCAAGAGTTGCTGAAGAGAAGCAGTTAAAAAACAAAAACAAAACGCAAACCCAAGCAAAAAAAAAAAAAAAAAAAAAAAAAGAAAACCCCAGCCCAAACCTCCTAGTAAGCTTTTACAAGAAACATCACTGGTATCAACTAAAACGTAAGTGGAATACCTGCAAGAACCCGGATTGAAAAGCCTAAGCCTGCTAACCCCCCCAGGAAATACGGTCGTATTTCAGGGCCTACAAGCTGCGCATATAGCACAGAGCAGACACCTCCACAGCCAAACCCAAACAAAACCACCAATATGTCCTGGCCTTTGTGCTACTAGGGGCCGCGTAATGCAAACCGCAGGCCTTTCGGAAGCACAAGCCAACCCAAGCCTGCCCGGCGGCCTCCCTGGTCCTTACGCAGCGCAACCAGCCCGGCCCACAACAAAGGGCTGTTGTTCTAGGCCAGCCCCAGGGCGGCAGCTGAACCAGTTGGCCCAGTACCCCAGGCTGGTCTGTGGGACAACAAAGGCTGGCTGTGACCCAAGCAGACAATTAGGATGTGTTGGTGTAGAGTTATAAAGCTTTAAGGGGTCACTCACAGATGAATTTTAGTACAACCCCTTTATAAAGCCATCTTATTAGCTTCTTTGCAAAACTGACCTTCAGGTTCCCCCCAAATCTAGGAAAATAACATTGTGTTATGGAAATAACATCACTGTTTTTTTTCTGGATAAAGCTTACTGCAAAACTGAAGTGCAGTTCCTGAGATGAGCTAAGTAGCTTTAACATACATCTAGCATAATTTTAGTCTGGAAAGGATAGATACCATGGTTCTTTCTCTTAAAGATCCAGGTAACCATGTTAGTGAGATGCTGATGAGGAAGGGGGTGAGCAACCGTGGAATAATTAGCGAAGACACCCTATTGCCAAAGACACTCAAGTTGCAGCAACAAATACAACATTCCCTTCAGAAAGTATAAGCAGCACAAAGTAAAGCTCCTCAGTTTTGTATATATGCTATAAGCAACAATTCAAGACATAGCTCCTCAGAAAGAAATGCAGTTGTGCTTTCTTCTCTGTTAAAGACGCTGCCAGTGCCAACGCCATCTATCCCACCACCCGGCACTGCCCTTCTCGGCTGCTCATATCCCACGGCTCTGTCCCAGAAGGACCATTTCCTCTCCCCATAACGCTGCTCCCCAAGACACAACTTCCCCTCTTAACCACCCGTTCCAAACGTGCAAGCAAAACTGCTAAAGACAGACCTGAAGCGAGCAAAAATAGGGCTAAGACGTCAACACCCCTCTTTACCCTACCAATATTTCAATCAAAGAAAGAAATAAAGTTCTTAGATGATCCAGTAGTGAAAAATGAGATCAGATTTCTTACTTCTTCACTAACTCTTAGCATGGCTGCAGTAATGCTAAAAATCACTTGCTAATCAGAGATTAGCTCGAGTCAGCTACTCTGAGCAGTCACATACCCAAGTCACGCAGCCTTACGGCAGGCCTTCACACAGGCTTGTACAAGGGGGTTCACAGCAACCACCCCTGGCCAGCTGTAAAACACCCTGAGCATCACAGCTACTTGGACTTATTTTCCTTCTGTGGCAAAACGCAGACCTTGTGGAGGAGACTGCGATCAAATGGCAAAATGTGCAAGAAGGTGGTGCTATGAATGGCATTTTGAAACAACAAATAGGAAAACAAAGTTGGTAACACTTGCAATCAGTATACAAACCTGCATATTTTCATGTTTTCAAAATCTACATTATATCTTGGGTGAAAAGCAACTTCATTTTCCTAATTTTCAAGGGAACTTTAAAAATTATTATCCCACGATTCCAGTGTTTAATACAAAGTTTCAAGTAAAAATACAGAAACCCTGAGATTTGAAAAATATTTTCATGCTTTTCCTTCAGTCCAGCATCTTCTTTCACATGTAAGGTCATTCCCCTGCAGGATCTTCAACTGGAGCAAGGAAGCACCCAAGCTAGGGTGTTTAGCTTCCAAATGCTGCCAAACAGGAATGCAGCTGACACGATGAGAAAGCAAATTTTGTTTGCAAATCGTCGTATCAGGAACTCGGGCATTGGTTTAACAACATTAGGGTCATACTTAATCATCTGAAATCATACAAGCAGCAACACCATTATAAAACCCAAGAGAGGAAGTGTTCTCTTGCTTTAAGAGGAGCATATGCTTATGGGCCTTGTTAAACTTAACTGAACCTTTTAAGTGATGCTGTTTAAGGAGGGTCTTTAGGACTTCCCCCAGCCCCCCTTCCCCCTCCCGTTTTTTGGTTTGTTTTTTTTTTTTTGGTTGGGTTTTTGGTTTTGTTGTTTGTTTTTTTTTTCCCCCCCTCCAAAACATAAGAGGTTATCTTATTGAAACGCACTCCACCTGAAGAAAATCTCTTGGGTCCAAAACACTGTTTTTAGAGTTAAAAAAACCCCACTACCAAAACCAAAACCACTAGTTCTATAATGACATTGCAGCACTTGAGATTAAATTAACCCAAATAAAAGCCAAGTGTATATTTTCCTTCTTTTTCTCCTCTTACCCAAATCATTAGAACAGACAGAATTTCTCTATCAGTCTTCACCAGACCGCATCCTGACAGTTCCCAGAATATGGTAAATGTTAACTCCTGCACATTTAATTAAATAATTCCAAATCACAGCTTTTCGAAACAGATCCATTTCAGCCAGGACACCATCAGAACATAAGAGTTAAATGCAACAACATCACAGTTCAACCTTAGTATTGCAATTCAAGAACTGAACTACTTATTTCTGAAAAACATTATAATTTTCCAGAAAAAAGTGATTAATTACACTAAGTAAAATATTATACACCCAACTCAAAGGGCATTAGTATATTCATATCAGTACCAGAGCTATGTTGAACAGCAGTAAAACTCAAAACGTAGAAAAGCACTATTTTTCATAGCATTCAATAATCTTTGAAATGTTACTGTGATTACAGAAAAGTCATTTCTACTTGCTTTTTCCTACTAATTAAAAAGGCAAAGAGCAATAAGCAAGATGACAGAAGCCAAGAGTAAGATGAAGAGACAAATAAACCAGATGGCATGGGAATATATTTATATATGTTTAAGTTATTCCCAAATTACAAAAAAAGAAAGATCAAAATGTTTTCATTTGCCCTATAATCAGGGGCATTTTCTTTTAGGACAGAGTTTTCAGATATTTTCATGTAAAGTGGATTGTGAATTCTAATTAAGATACAGCTGTAAGCCAGGATCCTCTTCATACAATTAATCTTAAATCCAACCTCTAGCCGAGCAGGGTACAGATGGAGTTAGACAGATGTAATTACAAAGTCCATCAGCAGTAAGCCACTGGGAGAGGTTGCAGGCTTTCCTGTATTTCTTCTTTGTACTGGGTGGTAGGCTATTTTTGTCAAAATATACCAGGGAGACGCAGCTACTGTGATACAGTCACAGCACTTCAATATTAAAGCTTTAGTCTGCATCATGTATTTTAAGGCACTAATTTTGAAAATAATGACAATTGCACCCCTATTTCTGTGGGCCGCACTGTCTAGCAGAGCACTGGAGTAGGTATTGCATTCCCAGCTTCATTTCTGTCCTTTAGGATGAACTCCTCCCTTCTCTGCTTCAAACCTCTGCAACTGTAAAACTGCATTTTACCACCCTTCTGAACCTGTGAAGTGAGATTAATCGTTGAAAAAATGTAACTTTGAATATAAATTCTAAGAAAAATAAGATGTAACTTGGCGAGTCATTTATGTTTTCGTAATGCAGGATCTGCTCTGACACAGTATCCACATTCACATATTAGTTTCCTCCGAATGACAGAAACCCTCTCCAAAAGTCTTCAATTTGTTACTGTCACTATAATCCATGCATTCATGGAAATGAGCAATTTTTGCCAGTTTCAAGAGGAGAGACAAAAATGCCCTGTGTGACCTAAGAATCAACTTTTCACATGAAAGTGAACGGACATCTTCACTCAGAAGTCAAATTTTTCAATTCCATGTCTAAACACAGTATAGCAACTATAACTCAACTATATTTCTGTAATTTGCCATTTTCTTACAGCATCGGCAAAGAGGAACATCCAGTAGCAAGGCATATGACATCTAGTTTGACATTTTTCACTAACTGCAAACCCATGAACACGTTTTCTGCTTAGTGTCTGAAAACAGTATTAACATTGCACATTTTAAAAGTTAATACATTCCCATTTCAGATCTGCAAGTAGCACTTGAGCAGAGCAAAAAAAGAATGTCTTCGTATAATGCAGTCAATTCACGTTCCGTCATCGTATATGAACCATTTGCATATCTGAAAGTAGCAGCAAAGATAATCAGTAAATTTGCACTAACCCCTTTACCACGGTTATCCCACCCAAGCTGGGGAAACCAACGACATCTCCCATGCACTGCAAAGGGCTTTTTGTATGAGTTTTAAATAGTAGTTGAAAAAGTAATCACAAAATAGCCTGTAATGGAAGTCAAATCTGGTAAAGTGTTCAGAGGCAAATTCTTAACTTCGGGGTCATGAATTGATGAATTTAAGAATACACTAGAGTTAAGGGTATTCATATAAATTTTCAATTATGGATCACTGCATATCTGGCCATGCCCAAGCCCTGGACTTCAGCTCAACAAACATCCTGACCTTTAATTTTTGTGTTCAAACTCATATGCCAAAAACAGATGTATTTTGCTAGAGTGGCAACCACTGCAACAGTACTGGGAAAAAAAAAAAAACACACACAACAAGCTTTTTTAAACTTTTCTTATATGTGGCAAGGAATTCTTCAAGCCAACTCTAACTAGTGGTGATGATAATCTCCACTAACTTGATTGACTTCGTATCAAAGCAAACAGGGAATGCTCACAATCGCCATTGCAAAGAAAGTTCAAGAAGTTTGCCACCCACTGCACCTCTCGGCCCTAAATCACTGAGATGCTCATCATGACTCCATCCATGCTATAAAGCAGAGAGATCCCAAGCCCAGGCTGGCTGGCACACTCTCCTCTGGCCTAGAGCTCCTGGACCACCTGAGTTGTAAGGCAGGTTGAAAAGTGTTAAATCCTCCCCACAATCCAAGCCTACACAAGGTCACCTAGCTCTGCAAACAAGCTCAGGGCTTAAGCACGCACATATAATTACCCGTGATCTATTTTTTTCCCTTTACAGAACTCAGCCTGATTTTCATCTCGAGTCCTTGTGATGAGTTGCCTCATGCTTTATTAACGATACATTATTCACATCCTGCTCTCAACACGCATCATTTTCCCTCTTCTCCATGGCACAAGTCCATGAGTCCTTCACAGGTGGTCATTCCATTAACAGCATTCTCACACCTCCGCAATATTTATTCCCAATTTTTGCACTAGGAAACTAAGGCAGAACAGTTAACATCAGTAATGCTGGACGCTCAGCTTAGCCAGCCACAAAATGGCTGAAATGAAATTATACAGAAGGTGGTTGGCAAAAGAAATTTCCCTCTAAAAGGCTATTTTTTTTAGGAGGACTGTTTGAAGCTGAAATTGTTTCTTATACTAGCATGAAATGAGCACTCTTAGCTTCAACATTAGCAGGTTCACTCTTAATGAAGCTCTCGGTGAGCACAGAGCTGTCTGGAAGACTCAGGTCACTTCCAGCCTAAAATGCAGATATGCACTATATCCGAGAGAGACAATAAAACAACACTTTCAAGGACTTGAAGTTACTGTATTTAAACTCTATTCTTAAGCTGAGAAAGGTTATAGGGAAAATTTTATATTTCATTATGCTAATAAATCTATTAAAAACTCACAAAACGCTTTGAAGTTTAAAAAAAACCCACACAATTTCAGTAAGACCTGTGACACAAATAAGCATTTTGACAAACCTTAGTTTTGTGTTCAGAAGGCTGCAGAGGTACTTATTTATAATGCACTTAATTTAAAAAAAAAAAAACAAAAAAAACCAACCCAAAACCACCAAAAAAACCCCACACACGAAACAACAACAAACCCTCCAAAAAACAACTGTTGGAGCAGAAAATCTAACTTCCCTAAATCACTTTTGTCCACCATAACACAACTCAAGAACAAGTTTCGTTCTTCAAGAACTTTCAGAAGTCCTTTCTGGAAAAGCCTAGCCACTGGTGTGTACCTTGCAACCCAGCAGCCAAAGGCACAGATACTTCGCTACAACTTCCCAAGGTGCCAGACCTATTGATTACCTTTATTTACAAGTGCTCAGAACAACTTTGCCATCCAGAATAACTTCACAACATAAACACTGGACATCTGTGTTTTATGTAATTTATTCAAATCAGAATTTATTTAATTTTGAAAAAAGCTAATTGATCTTTATTCTTTTTGAGTCTCACTAAAAAAAGTCATTAACATAAGGCTACCTCTTAAGAGACTGCAGAGTTATTTGTCCTATTCGCGCTTTCTTACATGCTTATCTTCTACAAAGCAGAAGTGGGGATGACAGAAGTGGCTCCCGGGTTCTTCAGTTAACAATGTTATACAATATCTTCCCATAATTGTAAGGTCTATTTAGATCACACTGCTGAGAGGGGCAGGGAGAACACCACAAAAAAATACATTTAGCTTAAAATTCTGTAGTTTTAAGTGATTTCTTTAATCTTGTTTAATACAGCATATTCATTTCATGACCTTTTCAGATGTACAAGTTCATGTGTGTGTGTGCATTAGTGCATATACGTAACAGGTCCCCTAACACCACCATCGTGAAAGGATACCCAGTGCTCGGTCATGAAAGCCAAGAAGCCCATCTTCACAATGCACCCCGTGCAAACTGAAAAACGCATGAGGACAGCAGAAAATAGAGAACAGAGATTAACCGGCCAAATGAGACTCCCCTCCATAAGCTAACGAAGTTCTGTTGAAATCATTAAGAAAATGAAGCACACTCTCGGTGATTTTCTGAAACAAATCTAGAAAAGAACATGGTTTTAATATTCAGAATTCTAAATAATACATGGATACCATCCAACATCTGATATTATTTGGTATTAAATCAAAGGCCAAGATCTCATGATCTGATCTACAACATCAGAAATCCTGAAGCCCCAATAATCCAAAGCCACCTCCTCTTGTTGGCATAAAGACCAGGGAAGCTCTAGCAATGGCAAATTTATTATCTTTCACAGGCTATTATTTCACCACAATGTGCTATAAAAGGGTCTTAGTGATTATTGTGGGTTCATGTCTTACACAATAATGATAATGTATGTAACCATACTTCAGCAAAACATTAATTTGGGGTTCTTTTTTTTTTTCCTTTATTCTTCTTTTAAATACATTGTAGGAATAAGCTAAATAATTTTGATGAGAGAACAGGTCTTTGGAAGTCTCACCTACTTTCAATATAAAAATTTCTCCCCCCAAAAAGTGTTTTTCATTACTAAAGCAGCACATATTAAAAATTTCCATGCATAAACATAGACACATAAATACATTTGATGAGACGAATTCACAGAACATTTTACGTGGATTCCCTACATCAGCTACTACAACCCTGAGATACGGTCTGGCTTGTGTGTTCGTGAGAAAGCTGAACAGATTCACAGCAAAACCAACAAACTCGACACTGCACTGTTGCAATGCAGGGATGCAGAAGAATTAAAAAAGAACTTAACTTTCCAGAGATGCTGAGCAACACGCAGCATAGCACCCTGAATTTCCTTACGCAAGAGCACACTATACAGCACAGTAAACTGCTCATCACCATAGCCAGGTAATAGCCATGCTGCAATCCTTACAGCTGCACCAGTCTGCCTCCACATTCCAGTTATCACTGGAAAGAAGGAAATCAGGGGCCCCAAAAGAGTAAAAGTTCAGTACCAAAACCATAATAATAACCTGGCTTTTTGCAGCACTTAATGAATTTGCTATAGTTGGCTCTAAAATTAAATTGAGATTTGACATTCTGGACAATATAATGGGATACTCCCTGGCAAATGAAATTTTACGCAAGTCATGTATGCACAGCATATCACTGAAGATAAACTCAGCCGAGTCAGAAAAACAGCTTAATATTTACACAGTGTTTTCTTCCAGTCCAGCACACATTACACACAGGTTTCAGCCTAACAACGCTGTACAGAACAGGACTGTCACCAGCCTTGCCAGAGGAAGATTTCCTTCATGTATTTACTGATTTATGTATTAATACCAATACTCTTGATATCCTACCAAGTCCTAGAAAGCCAAGGCAGAAAGTATCTCTAACCCCAGTATCAGAAACTACTTCTCAGCGTTATCAAGAAACATTCTACGGGTCAGTCAAAACACTGCTCTGCCACTCGCAGCAATGCAGCTCACAAAATACTCCCGCCTACTGCAAAGATGCCAGAAAAACAAGGAAGGTTCATGAACTAGGGTAACAGATGAATATATTTGAATTATGAGCTAGTGTAGTGTACCTTAAAGTGCTGGCCTACACATTTTCAAGGCCAGCAATTTAGAAAAATAACTCACTAAATATATCAAAGTTCAAGTCTGCAGTTTATACCTAAGTCAGCCTGGCATTACTCAATGGGTTGGCATTTTTTTTTTTTTAACCCCTTAAGGCAGACTAAACAGACCCTTAACCTCAAGAAGTAGTCAATGCATCTTACAGAAAGCCTCCTTTCCTAATATGCCCTAATGGCAACTAGAAACCTTGGAAACTTACATTTTCTCCAGCAAAAAAAGCAAAGGCTGCCTGCGTGCTGGCAGAGCATCAAAGGAAAGCTGTTGCACCATATCTAAATAAAGAGGAAACAAACAGGCACTCTGAGCATCCCAAGGACCATGGCCACAGAAAGCAGGAAAGAGGTTGAACAAGAAAGTTATATTTTTCATACTGCTTTCTGTTAAAAGGGGAAAAAAAATACCAATGCTTTAAAGGGAAAACAATATAACTGAAAGTGTATTCCCTCTTGAGAACACCGCTTTTGTGATTTTGAGGGAGTTTACTACTGCTTTTTGTTATTTTGTGATTTCTAACATTCAGATTGTACCTACTCATTCCGAGTCCAGCCCAACTCAAGAACTACACCATGGAGCAGCTGATGACAACAAACAGCCAGCTGACCAATTCTAAGGGAAAGCCTACTGCTGTTTAAGGCTTGTTTAGGGGTTTTTTTTGTTTGGGTTTTTTTTTTGTTTTGTTTTGTTTAAGACTTAAGTTTTTATATTATTTTTAACCACACCTCCTTAAGCCAAATGGCCTTTAATGAACCGAAAGAGCAAATTGTTAAAAATACAACACACCCCGTCTTCAATTAAAGGTTAAGCAGGCTGGCTCTCAAATAACATCACTCCCTCTCATAAAAGCACTCAGAAGGGAAAAACCAGACTGGACATTCACGATTATTTTAAAGATTAAGAAGTGAAGTTAATACCTGAATATTTTCATAGTGGTGATGCATATAGCCTCAAAGAAAACCCTTAGATAACCTGGTTTTACCACCATTAAACACACACTCACTTGCACACCACCTGAAAAACAGATCATCATCATAATCTTAATGCAAAGTGGACCTTAAAAATCATTGCAATTGTTCACAAGATCATGTATAAAGTGCTTAAGAGAAATTTAAAACTGCCTAACAAGAAGCTTTCCTGAAAGAAGTCACTAAAACCATACCTGTCAATCTCCTGTCAACTTCTAGTTGAAGAGCTCCTAACAACTCAATCAAGCCCTCTTTCTGCAAGAAGATCGTAAATGAGGAAGACAACCTGAAGTTATTTAAGTGCTCCGAAAGAGCAAGGCCATGTAGTTACCCAAGTCTTAACACTATCTCTTCCTAGAGTTCATTTTTCACAAAAGCATGCAATGGGAGAAAGCTACCCACAAGAAAAACAAATACAAATGAGATGCAGAAACAATAAAGGAGATAAATATCATTTTATGCTTATTAAAATAACACATGAACATCTGTGTAGCAATTTAGCAGCCATATTTGGTAATTTTGATAAGGATATTTACCACACCAGCTTTATTTCCCCAATCCAAAAGTTCTGATGCTTTTCAAGGAAACCATGTAGACACATATCTGCTGGCCTCTCTGTGTCGGAAAGAAAGAATATATTTGGAAAGCAAGGATTTTGGTGCACCAACATCAGCAGGACATAGCTCATGGCACCACATGAGTCCAGAATTCCAACTACATTTTCCATCATTCCTCAGGGAAAATACATCAACTTATACTACAGCTACATTTTCCTACACAGATTCCATTTTGAGCAGTACTGAGAAGCAAAGAGCCATCAGCCTCACGTACTGAGGCCCCAGCGTACAAGTGGTACTTTACTGAAGACAGTGTCTGATCGAAAGAGCTTAGTAGGCACGGCCTGGATCCTGCCAACACTTGCACATGCCTAGCCTGATGCCTATAAACGGGGATTACTCACATGCTGGAAGGTAAGTACATGAATAGTAAGCACGTTCATGAATCAGCAATTATGTTCAGGTAGAATAAAAAGCCAAGGTGAAAGGAAAGGGGGCGTAAGAGGCAAGAAAGTTGTCACAAGGCATGCTCCCTACTGGATTTTTAGGAAAGCTACTTTGAAATAAGTTTAAAGAACAGTGGGTTTGGGGGTGGGGGGATGAGAATTTCTTGGTTTATCATCTGAATACACAGTAAATTGTCCATTATGTAGAAAGTCTGCCAAAAAACAACCCTTAGACCTCCCTTCTTTACCCAATCCCCCCAGCTCTCCAGCTGAAACACTTACTGGTTTTACATTCTCACTTGCTTGCTTTCTCCAGCTACAGGCCAGCTGCATGTCTGTAGAGCTTCTGAAACAGGGTAATATGGCCTACTTAAAATTCAGTTCCTTTAGCAGCCAAGTCAAAAAAAAAAAAAAAAAAAAAAAATCTAAAATACAAACAGCAGCTCTCCAGAACAAACTAATTAATGCTGTGAACAAGCAAACTGCTGAGCAACTCAACCCAGGAATTGTGAAATCGGAGGCTTTAGAAGTTGTGAGGAAGAAGGTGGTGGGGGTTATGTATATAAAATGGCCTGCTCTTAACTTCCCCTGGCACTAGTTTGGGTAAGAAGGGCTTTCCAGTTCTATTAAGTATTGCCCAGTAATCATACATTGTCAAGAAAAATATCCTGAAGCATTCACCCGAAGCGGCCAAGTGCTTCCATCAGCTTCTTCAAGATCCATCAATTCCAGGTACGCCGCCTGCTATCACCAGTTTCTCAAGCCTGCAAAGATCAGACTCCTCCTGCACAACAGCGTACAACAGGACTTCCCAAATTTAACCTTATTTGTTAGCTACAACAGCAAGGGATGCTGGTATTACCACCTGTGACCATCAACACACCTGCCGGTGCACCACAGCCTATGGCAAGCATAAAAATATACCGACTATACAGCAAACATTGTGTGCCAGGTATTTTGAACTGGTTTCTAAGCTATAGTACTTTGGGCCTCCTTCAACATCTCAGTAATTCTGTCTTGCATTGACAAGAACTATATATCAGAGTAACACTGAGAAATCCCAAAATATGACAATTTTGAATGAGCTAGGCCCCAACATTCAAGATGTTCTAGCAACGCTCATCTCTTCAGGTGACAGAACCCTTATTTTATGCTTTCATTAGAAAAGTATCGGTTAGCCTCAGGCCAAAGCTCAGTCAGTGCAACATTCCCATCTCCAACATCAGAATGATTCTGTTCTAAATTATCACTGGTTCACAAAAAAGCAGCCAGTGACTTGCGCCTTGAAGGTCACAAATAATGTTTCAGCATTGACTGCTCAATATAATTTGGAAAGTCACAGAAGCCTAGATGCCTCAACTTCATTACCACAGCTCTTTTCATGGAACGTTATATGCATTAACAAGTTTTTCCATCTCGATCAATACTATGAACACTTTACATAAGGAAATGTTTTAGCTTTATTGTATGTACAGCATTTTAAAGTATTAAAAAAAAAAACCAAACCAGGAACTAATTGCCTCACACTGTAACACCCAAAATGTGCTGGGGACCAAACAGCTCTGAAAGATGAAACCTCTGTCCTTGAGATTTTACAGCATAAGAAACTGTTAGGAAAAAAAAAAGTGAAAAGTAGAAGGAATTTATCAAGACTTACTGGTATCTTTCTAATGACCAGGGTTTTGAATAAGGAATGGTTATGCCATAAAATAATAATTGGAATAACAAGTAGGACTAAAGGGAGAAAGATAAAGAGCAAGGAAAGCTAAGCAGCAAATTGAAAACAAAGGAAAGACTAGAAAGCGGTAAAAGCAAGCAGCAAAGGGAAAAAAAAAAAATCCAACTTAGTTCAAATTGTAAGCTGCTAATGGAACTGGATTGCCCACCATGTGGTGGCTGTGGTCTTCAATATCTAGACCAGAGGTCTGAAAAACTCACAGCAACCAACACTGGTTAAAGCTACAAGACAATGAGACCGAGAACGGTAGTTAAATCAAGCTAAAGATCTGAAACCTCTGACACAGGCAATCTTTAGCTTTAACAAGTATATAAGGAGCAAAATACAGAAAGCTGTTGGCTTTTCTTACCGATCATGTCTGAAAGTGAAAAGCATGCTTCTATTTCAGGATACTCATAGAAGTAACAAGCTAAAAGAGCCCTTCAAAACTGTATCAGTCTCCCTTTTTTTCCTGTAATTTCGTAAGACACCAAGTCCTGTGTGTGTCCAAAGCAACTTGACAGCTGTATGCACTGATACCACAAAAAAATTATTATTATTCATTTTACACTGATGAAAACGATGTCCCCATGAGTTTACTGTGGCCAGCTTTCTTCCCGCCCCGTCCCTGAGCACAGCAGAAATGCAATTGAGAACTACTAAAATGCACATTTCCTTCTTTGAGATTGACAGCCTGCTTCCATTCACTTATTATTAGACATTTCCTTGGGAATACCCCTCCAGACACTTGCCAGAAACTTCCTGCATTTTTTTTTAGCCTGGCAATTCCAAGAGATACCACGAATCTGAGATCATCAGAAGACACAGGTACTGCAAAACTAGCACTGGGTATTTTATCATGTTTAATTACCGCTCAGCGCTGCCCAAGACCTGTACTTCTCCTAATGTGACTTCTGAACACTGCCTGCTTTTTCATCTGCACAGTTTAAGAAATCCTGTAACAAGGCTTGCGAAGCTACCCTGGGAGCTAATAACAGGTCTGGAAAAACCCAGACATACTGCTCTACTTCTCCCACTCTTCAATTTTCAGCGACGGAAGGGAGTGTAAATTGTACTTAATTACAAAATTGTCAGTTCAGTCCTCGAGTCAGTAAATTACGCTTTTACAATCTCTCCTCTCTCCTTTTCCAGGGAACGCACGTTTCCAGCATTATTTCTCATCTCCAAGCACTTCTACTGCCTTCTCCCCCTACCTCACCCCGCAGCCTCCTGAGCCCCCCTTTCTTCTCGCTTGCTCCTACAGGACACCGCACCCCACCTCCACATCTCACACCCTTCCTCCATCCAGGCTCTCGGCTCCTCGCTAGCCCAAGTTCTCACTCCTGCTCATGAGCTCCTCTCGCCGGTCACCAGCCAACATTTTGTGGGGACCAGTCAACACTTAGTGGGGGACAGGGAAGAGGGGGCACAAGGCGGAAGCCCCAACACCAGCCCCAAGCAGTCACACTCCCAGCTCCTCGGGGACAACCCTGGCATTACTGGTGCCTCACCTTGTGGGTCTCCTCAGTGCTGCCAGCAAGAGAAGTGGGTCCCAGCTCTCCATCTCCTAAACTCATGCCTACAGAGCTTGCCTCTTGTGTTTGTTTTTAAATATGCTGAAAGACTTTGCAATGTTTGAAAGCAAACTTTCCAACTTCAAATCCAGTATTGTCTGAAACAACTCGCTCCTTTTTTTATAAAGCAGAGGGAGGAAGTTTATATAATCCCTCTAAAAAGCTATAAAAGTTTGAATTCTAACTTTTTCCTACTCCTATAAATGCCCACATTTACTTTTTGGACTGGAAATTAACACTTGATCTCTGACCAAACACAGTTAGAAAAATAAGTCTTATTAAATAATAGAATGAAAACTTCCAAAGTCAATTTACAACCATCCTCCTCCTTTCCTTCTTGACGCCCAAAGACCTTTTTAAAAATGCAATCCATTTGGAATTTTAAATTTTGACGTTTTAAAACTTAAATTCCGATCTTGAAACTGTTAAATAAAACATCTCTGAAGCCCAACATGCCCTGCTTTTAAAATCCAAAATGGTGCTAAATCCTTACAGGAAAAAAAGCCATTTGTGGTTAAGCTTACAGACACACACTCACTGATTGCAGCTGTATGGGTACCGAAAAGTAGGAGACTTAACTGCTAATGTAAAAGGAAACTGTGAACCCAGAAGTTTAACAATTGTGAAACCAGCAGTGAAGCTTTTCAAGTTCAACAGTCTAGTCAGCTTGAGGATAAAGCGCTAGGAGCACCTTTGTAGCCCCAGAAGTTCATCTCAAATTCCAAGCTTGACAACAAAACCCACCTTTTTACTACTTCTTTAATATCCAAAAAATGCAAACACAAAGCTCTACATTATCTGAAGCAGTCTAAAGACTACGTAGTTTCGTTAGATTTCTCTTCTGGCCCTTCAATTACACTTAAAAGAAAATACATCTTTAATAGTACTTGTCACAATGAAGTCTCTTCCACCGTATTCTTGTCTTGGACACATTTTATGTCACAAAATTCACACTGTATCAACTAGAAGAATGAAATACTATCTGCTTAGCAAGATCTGTAAGAGAGAACCCAATTCTCAGAAGTCATTCATTCCCCCATTAGAAGGGGTATGTTATTCTATCAGGATACAGGATTTCTCGCATGCATGAAGGAGGTAATTTGCCAAATCAAGTATTTAATAATAATCCATCAGTTTACCCCAAAATAAATAAATAAAAGCACTTGGCACACTACTTAAAGAATTAGTCCCTGTGCAAAGTACTGGGAGATTTTAAATCAGCCAGTCACTTTCACATGGACAGAGCCAACTTCTCACAGAACACTTACACAAAAGCATTACGTAGTAATCGAAGGTCTTGCTCAAGGAACAACTAAAGTCTCTGAGCATGACTAAGTGAAACAGAGCAGCTCGCACTTGGTTCAGCTTCTGCTTTGACAGAAGGTAGCCTGCTGTTAGATTTTGCACTCTGTTTACTAACACTGTTAGGCGCACCACTCTTAAATTAGAAACAAAATAAGCTTAAAAAAATACACATTTTACTGGAGAAACTGTCATCCACAAACCACTATACAGCTTTAGGTTTAAAACGAGCAGTTACAAGCTGCTACAGAGAAGAAATATGCTTAAATGGGGACTGAACCGGGGGAAACTCTACAAAGAAGAGCAAGCTCCTTGTAAAGACAGAGTTAGCCAAACTGGAAGTCTTTCGGCCGTTACTAGGACCCCTGCTCTTTCTCTTTAGCAGCCAGACCAGCTGTTTACTTCCCTCCGTGTTGGGTAGATAAACACTTCGAAAAAGTGTCAGCTCCACATTGTCCAGCCAGCCACAAGAACTGTTGATATAAGTAACAGCCTGAGTTTCCATCTGAGTTTACGCACCACCTTTAAGGTCGAATAGGAGGCGATACTTAAAATGAGGAGGGGAAAAAAAACGCAAAGTAAACCACAAAGTAATGGTACGCATCGTGTAAGGGAAAATGGAAAGGGGAAAAAAAAAAAAAAAAAAAAATCACTCGTGCCAGTGCAGTGAGCAGACTGCAGGTCGAATTCCGCAGCTTTGCACAAAATTATGTTGCTGCTTACCCTCCCATTTCCCCCGCCACAGCAGCACACTGGAACAAGAAACTAGCAAACACCACTACAAGACACTGGTTGTAAATAATTTTCACCTCCAATAAGCATTCAGGGGATGTACGTTACATTAGGCTCCTCTTCCAAACAATACTAAAATGAAGTGTATCACTGTAAACTATCATTTTTTTCATATACTTAAAAATTAATTCAGCTGGATAGGTCCAATTAAAGAGGTGTTTAAGATATTTTCTTCCCCTTTAAGAGAGGCATTTTACGTAATATACGCTGAGGACTGTTTCACTCAAGTATTTTAAATACAGAATCCCACAGTTCTCCGTGCTACCGTGTTTACAGTTTGCTCCTACACCCAAAGCACAAAAAGCAACTTGACTCATCAGCCCTCAGCATCTCCAGCGAAAAGGAGTAACACCCCTAAACGGCAGGAGAAGAGCAGATGGGGGGTCAGACTTCCTACAGGGAGATATTCGAGTAAAACCCAATTACACCTGAATAC
The DNA here is from genome assembly GCF_000687185.1 of Egretta garzetta. NCBI lineage: Eukaryota > Metazoa > Chordata > Aves > Pelecaniformes > Ardeidae > Egretta > Egretta garzetta. The sequence continues at coordinate 3,447,303 of NW_009260182.1, read as the reverse complement.
AGGTTCAAACAAGAACCCTTCTACCACGGTTATGTTCAAACATTAACTCTTCGCATAACACATCCAGGACAAAATCACACATAGACCAGGATTTTTCAGAGGCGTTCGGTGGGCCCACAAGCAGCCTCATGGCTAGTGACCATGAGACCTCCTCAGGCGAGTACAGTTGCAACGTATACATCGGTGTTTGAAGGCTCGGGTCGCTTACCTTCCGATGTGCATGAGGGTTTATTCTTAAGTTCACTGTTAGCGATTTCCTGGGTACTAATTTGTAAACGTTTATCGCAAGGGAAAGAAAACCGTAACTCTCAAAATTAGCTCTTTATTACTAATGATAAATAAAAGCAATAAAATTTTAAACCCCACCACGTCAAAGGAACATCATTCCCAAAAAAGATGTTAATTTAACTCAGATTAGCCTCATGAACGCATTCAGTCAAGGAGGATATAGTTCATTTTGCCAGTCAAAACTACTTTTCCCTTGAGAGCTCAGTGTTGCGAGACACTTTGCAATTCCGACTTGTGTTTTAAAAATAAGGAGTATTACTATACCAAACGCCTACTTCGTTTGTGCCTGCCATTCATGTTTTCCACCTTTGTTTTTAAGGCTGGGAAATGTTAGTAGCCCAGTACCGTTACTGCATCTTCTCAACAAGGCAAGACCGAGCATTAATCTGATCATACAAAAACATCGTGGGTCCCATTCTGAAAGGCAGCGAGTGCCCTCATCTCCTATTGATGTCAAACCACATAATGTTAGAAGTGTTGAGGTCTATTGTGCAGTCCATTTTTCCCCATCCTGTGAGGTCCTGCCATATAGCCATTAGAAAAGGCCATACGCTATAACACACCGATATAAAACAAAACATAAGATCCTCACGCATTTTTTTCTGTTCACCAAACTCCTAGCATCAACAGCATAATTCACGAAAGGGCAGAGTACATGGTACAACTGCACATGCAAGCACTATTTTCCAGATGGAAGCAGCTCTTAAAGGGTCTTATTTTCTTAAAGAAATGGTATAGTTTATAAGAGCCAGGAAGACCTCCCGGTGCAGTTCCTTATGTAAACAGGTAGTCACCCTGCAACTGCCAAATCTGGAAACAAAACCAGAGACCCCGCATTTCTGAATCAGTCAACTCAGACACACGGTGGAAGAGAATACTCACACATCACTTGGACAACTGCATATTCTTTATCTGTAATCTATAATACAAAATTACCAATGTAAGTCTATTCCTCATCTAGAAACACAGCTGCACTTGCAAGGCCTTGTGTATTATCAACACAGCTTTTTTATCACTATTTGAAAGCCTGGTATTGTCCAAATAAAAAAAGTAGACTGTGGCTTGTTTTGGAAGGAGGAGAATCAGGGAAGACCTGTGGGTCAAAGCCCAACTTAGTTGAGGAGGAGGTTTACACGCAAATTCTTCTCGTTTGGCTTTCCAGTTAAATCAATTGTTTTCCTGTCCTAACCACCGAGAAGAGTTACGGTCGCATAGCCTCAGACAAACATACGTTTGTCCGGAGAAGAACAGTTGCAATATTTATCCAAACGCACATCTGCCGGAGTCCTGCCAGCCAGCCCATGCCGGCAGACTGGCTGCGGGGGGTGAGCCTCACGGTTTTGCCCGGTCAAGAAGCGACTGCGTAACACCGCCGGCGGCCCCAGAGGAGCTCCGGGGAGGAAAACCCCTCGGGGGCCGGC
>NW_009260182.1:3435015-3443936 GCF_000687185.1 Egretta garzetta | reverse complement strand
CTGGCCGAGCGGCTGCGGGGGCTTCGCCGGGCGGCAGCTTCAAGCGCCAGGATTTGTTTCATCCTCGGCCGGAAAAAGCAAAACATCAAACCAGCAGCAGACCGCTTGGGGCTTTGTCCGTTAGAATTTACAAAAACGCAAGTTCTCAAACAAAGGATCTAAACATTAGTCATATCTGTTAGCTCGTCTGCCCCCCAAATACGGTTCCTCCAGCGTTCCGCGAATAACCAGAGCCCAGGTAATTTAGCAGTAGAGTAGGGACGTGGCTGTGCTCAGCAGAGGTGGGATGCAGTTGTTCAGCAAAGAAAACGAAGAACAACCTTTCTGTCTGAAGGTACACGGCCTGCCAACGTCGCTTGCACTGAATGGTACCTTAATTTGCAAACAGCTAGGGAAGCAGACTGCGGAATTGACCACAAGCAATTACAATCTCTAATTCACGTTTTATGTGAAAGACTCTTGTCTTGCCGTGTAGGTATGTTTCTGGCATCCTGCAAAAATAATGGTGGCTGTAATGACACAGAAAGAGCATTGCCAGTATTTGCGTTAACCCCGTAATGTCTAGTGGCAACTGAAATTACCTGGAAAGCCTCCTGTCCAAACACTTAAAAGTGTCCAGAGAGCTGGACTCAATGAAGTACAAGGGGAAGCAATTCTTCCCCGAAATTTTCCGTTAACACACCCCTTTGGAGAATTCAGGTGCTGAATGGAGTTTCAAGTCACATTATGTGGTACAAGAGATGATGATGATGTTGTCTCTCACATGTGAAAACAACCTTGGGTTACGTGCGTAATCACGGTATGCATTCTGCTGCTATTAGTGGAGGCAAGTATGGAAAAAAGGGACCAGGATTTTCCTCAACCTTAAAAGTCTTTGTTTAAAACAACACTTGAAAGTGTGGCATGCTTTTGAAACAAGTTTTTTTCATGTTTGGTCCGCACATTCATTTCTTCTAATTTTGCATCCATGGTTTGCTTAGCAACTTCCTTTACTCAACGAAATACAGAGACATTAGCTTTGTTGGCTAATGCCTAATGTTGTAAATTCCTGTGTTCTTTCTAGACTACTTAAATTTATGAGAAAATCTGCCTATTTCTCTCCAACAAGTTGGGCAAAGTTTAGCCAGTAAAGTGACCATACATTCCAGAAATACTAGTTAATGCCGGTATGCATGAATTGTCTTTAACTCAGAAAAGTGAAGCTGAAACAGAACAGAGTGAAAAACTACGGGTAAGAAGCGAACCCTGCCTCGTGTCACCGAGCGCACAGCCGAAGCAGACGCCGCTCTCAGCCGGCGGCAAGGCAGGCCCCTTCTGTGCCTGCAACAGAACGTAGGGCAAGTAATTGTGCAGCTGAAAGCTTTCGTAAGGCAAATGCACAAGACTGCACAAATTATCCGAGTATTTCCTAGTTTTTAAGACTTTCTAATCTCAGCAGTCCTTTAACAATATTGTTCTATTGCATGTTTCCTCTCAAGAAAAGGGAAGAAACCACCGAATTTCATTATGGGGCATTATGGTAAGAGCCATACTTGACATCTATGCAGCAGTCCTCTACTACCTGAAATAATAAGGGATGATCTTGGGCTTCATCCTCTGCCTGACTCAGCACTCCGATGCGCGCTCTTCGCCAGAGGTTGCAGTAACCCAGGAATGGCATCGTTCGGGCAGTGCATAACTCAGGTATCTGGAGTCCCATTCCAAAGTCTAGAGGGAGGTGTGCCTTGGCAAGTGTTTGCTCCAGGCTCAATTTACTCCTGCCTTTCCCGAATGTGTGTCTTAGTCCTTTCCCTTCCAAATGAAACATCAGTCTTCTCATCCTGCAATCCCCGCCTCGCCTTTGCTTGCCGAGCCACATCTCCCATTGCCAGTGCTCAGATAGAGCCAGGTAGCTGGTAAATCCCTGTCGCAGCATTTTTTTTCTTTCTGGCAATGCAGTTTCTGTCTTTTTGTCATATCTGAGTTTCTTACACTCCGTTTTTCTTGCAAATGGCAAGTAGTCTTTGCTCTCAGATAAATTTCTCTCTTTTACACTCCGTTTTTCTTGCAAATGGCAAGTAGTCTCAGATAAATTTCTCTCTTTCATGGGTTCAGCCGGCAGGCAATTGCTGTTACCTCTATCTCTTGACTCAGTATAGAGTGGGGGGAAAGTCTTCATAAGGCTTAGGCAGAAATGTCTTTGAAGACTCAAGCTGTGAAACACGTGCAAATCTATTACAAAGTGATCCAAATTCAGCTCATCACAGTACCCCAGAATCTACGATCTTACTGCCGAAATAAGAACCAAAACCAACTTTCAATTAATTCCTTCCTCTCCCTCTCCAAAAGAAAAAAAAAAAAATAGGTAAACCCCTTTAGTTTCCCTGCCGGGTTTTCAGAAAAAGAATGTATCTGTGGAATAAAATTTTAGAACTAACATCTAAGTTAATCAAAGACAGATCCCTGAAATGAATTAAAGTCTACAACTTGCACAGACTGTGCAAGAATCAACCAGGTGTTTATCAGAGTACCAAAAGGAAAGCAGGTTTTTTGTTTGTTTCTTCAAACCAAATAAAAGGAAGGATTTAAAAAATGTAATTAAACATGGAGCTCTGACACAGGGTGTCATGGCTGCTTGTGTAAAATTGGATTCAAACCACAACTTGGCAAATTAACAGAGAAAGAAGATCAGTAGATTTTTCTGAGCTTTGGAAAAGCTTTCCAAAATTTGGTGGGGTTTTTTTAAGATTTGGAAACTAGGCTACGGAGGATGTATGCTTTGGGCACCAGAGAAAAACACTGACTCTCTGAGAGAGCATGTTAGGCTGGCAGTACCTATGCCTGTGAAGTCTGAGAAACATTTGGAGGACAAGATGGGGGGACAGAGGCAGAAATGGGGGGTTATTTTTATTCAATTTTATATCTTCTTTTCACAAAGAGAAGGAGAAACACTGGTGTTGCCATGCAGAAGCGAAGTCTTTCAAACACATAGAACATGCAAGGCTTAAGGTATCAGACCTTAGGAATGATTTTCAAAAGCAGAAATTGGAATTTTAAAAATCAAGTTGCGTATCTGTTTGGTGTATCTGCCTCTGAAAAACCTCCCTCTGCAGATTTAAGATGGGGGCAGCAAAGTACTTCTAACCCCTTGTCTTGTAGAATTTTCTGTTGGGAGGACAGGATCAGCCTCAGCAGAAGCATTAGGTTTCAGCAAGCTGCACTCATGCAGCTGAAGACTGTTCTTGTTTCAAGTCCATATAACTCTGTGCAGTCTATGAAATCCCAGCAAATTCCACAATATTAACTACAGTATTAAAGAAAAAAAAGCAAACATGCAAGCCTTTAAAAATTTTAAGATCATAATCAAGAGCAGCAAGAGCCAGATTCAACCCTTAGTACAAGAAGATTTTGTTCCCGTAATTGCCAATACACCTTTTTTGTTATGCAATAATCCTCATGCTTGTGTATACAAACTCAGCACGTTTCCTGGAGTATAATGTTGTGTTATACATTCACACTGGAAACTAAATAGACATTCAAATTCATGTAATTCAGCAGATGGTTCTCATTGTAAAAGTCTATCTTCCGTACAGATCCGAGAACTTCAGGCTGAAACCAAGACGACTCTGGACATCCTGACAACCAAGTGGGGAAAAGGAAAGGGAAAGTTTTTTTTTGAGAGCAGGGGAAAGAGGAAAAGAAAGAGAAAGTAGAAGAAGAGAAACAGAAACTACCTGCTCTCAAGATGGATTTCAGTAAGATAGTATAAAATGTTGCACCTGCAATGGCAGAGACTGCACCCAGTGAATGTTCTTCTGTCTTGCAAAATCTTTGCTTCCAAAAGCCGTTAGGTGCTGAGATTGATGCTGTGCATCGGTCATCCGCATATTGAGTGACACTATGGTGTTATTTTAGCTTGGTATTTCCTGATCAGGCACTCTTTAGAAACATCTGGGCTTTAAAACAGATTTCTTTAATAGGACAATAGTCCCCTGTGCAAAAAATACCTGTCTCTCCTCCTCAACTATGTCCTCCTCCTCCTCCTCACCTACCTGCTTACAGCTGCCCGAGTCACAGCAGCAGCTTTGCTGCTGTCAATCTCCTCTTCAATATCATCAATCTGAACCAGTCAGAAATTCTAATGGCCAGAAGTAGAGGATTTTCTTTAGGATTAGGAGGTTTTTCTATTCTTTTAAAATATATGGGAGACATTTTATTTGCTTGTTGGTTTTGGAGCCCTTAGGATACAGGTCTTCAAGCTTCATAGGCAGCCATGCATATTGGGTTTGTGTTTTGGTAGCAGGGGGGCTACAGGGGTGGCTTCTGTGAGAAGCTGCCAGAAACTTCCCCCATGTCCAATAGAGCCAATGCCAGCCGGCTCCAAGATGGATCTGCTGCTGGCCAGGGCCGAGCCCATCAGCGATGGGGGTAGCACCTCTGGGATAACGTATTTAAGAAGGGGGGAAAAAAGACCATAGAGATTTTGTAATAGGTGCTACATGAAACACTAGCAGCTAAGCAGTTCTTAACAGAAGCTTGTTTTTTCAGATTGATGTAACTGATAGACAATAATTAGCATTTTCAGGATAGGAGGGTGGTGGCCTGATGGGCCAGCAGATCGGGAGATCTCATTTACCCATAAAAAGGAAAAAAAACCCAAACATAAAGTGAGCAGTCTTGGCACTGCCCAGGCAAAATATTTCGCCTGGCAGTATTGCCTCCAGGAATGGGCTATGCCCATAACTCCTGAGGTCCTCAGCGCTCTGGCTGAAGCTGCTGGCCAAGGGAGCTACTGTCGGGCTCTCACAGAAGCATAAGGATCATTTGTCTTCCTAAAAATGTATAACTGTGAACTCCAGGAAATGGTTCAGCTCTTTCTTAAGTGAGCTCCTATGACATACAGTATGACAGAAAGCAGACCAGAGGATTATATTGCTTTTGGTTTTTTTCTGTAGCCTTAAAACCTACCAGTCATTTCATCTTGCACTGCACTGGGCAGTTTTCAGATGGTAAGTATTTCGGCCCACTCCCACTCTGGGGCTGAACTGGTAATTCAAATTAAAATGAGGAAGATCAGACAATTATTTCAGTCAGCTTCAATAGAACGAAGACACCCTGTCTGCTGCAGGTTTTAATTTTCCCGGGGCTGTTGAAAAAGTAAATAATAAAAAAAATTTTACTGAAGCAACTAAAGATTTGCCTGTTGAAGAGAAAGAAAAGGCCTTCCTCTAGGGCAGAATACCTGGCAGGAAGGAGGGGGGGAGGAGGAAAAAAGGGTGGGTAAATCAGCTCCTCCTGGAGCTGCGAATACCCACAGTCACTCCTGTTTCTCAGACAACTACTTCCAAAAGCAGGCAGCAAAAGAAAACCAGCAATACTACAGAGGCATATTAGCGGGGTGATGCTACAGGGTTGTACGAATTTCAGCCTTTGTAGGGAAGGCACCCTTCGTGCACAGCCCGTGTGCCCCTCTGCTCAGAACAGAACTGGGGGCAGATTTAATTTTTTGGGGGAAACTGGGTAGACTTGTGATGTGGTTAATTCCTGCAAGCGAGCAGATGTTAAACAGCCCGTTTAAAAGCTGTTGCTTGCAGTTTGTTATTGGTTTAGTTTCTAGGTCAGTTTTCAAGTCAAGCCAAGAGAGGCTATTTATACCAATCATTTGCTTTTACTACTTTTAGCACTAATGGGGAGATAAAAGCAAATGGGTGCCCTAAGCATCCCTGGGTAATGTCTATAAACAAGCCACGCGCAATCTGGGAGTTCATAAGAAGCAAACCCAAACGCAGTTGAAGGAGGTAGGCAAATGTCGTAGTAAGGACTCCAGAGTAAGCCTGGGCACAGTTTCGTCATCTTCATTGTTCATCTGTCAGCAGTGAGCATTTTCACACTGGATTTGAAGAAGGAAAGGTATTTTCTTATGTTCCATCTCATATTTGAAGCCTCAGATCTGCTAAGAATTATGTATGTGCTTTTAATAGGAAGTCGTTCCCTGCTCGCTGACACACAAGGGCTTAAGAGTTGAATACATCTCAGTTACAAGCTAAGTTTTTGAGGGTCTCCAAGTCAATGAAAGGACCTAGGGATTAATCCAAGACTCTTTGCAGATAACAGTGATCCTCCCATTGATTTTAAAGGGCTTTGTTTCAGACATCTTGCTCATTATCTACCAAAATATACACATTTTATTCTACCATTAGAAAATGTAGTATGCTAAAAAAAACCATGCAGCCGAAGAGAGAGGGAAGTGTGTTGACAGAGTATCATTCCTGACAGACATTAGCCTGATGGGTATAGAAAGAGCAAAAAAACATCTCATCGTGCCTAGCAGGCAGCAATGACAAAGCAGAGCTTTAGAAAGACTTTGGGGCAGGACGCTTGCAGAGCCACAGGAAACCCTGCCTGAGACATACAAAAATGCATGCTTTTACAGGCGGTGAGCACGGGGCAGTGCTTTAATTGTGGGACAGCTGGACTTGAAGAAAAAGGCTCCTGATGCTCAATAGAAGTCCATAATCCTTGAAAGCTCCAGGGCAGTCCAGGTATCTCTAGTCCAAGCCCAAGGGGCTCCCTGAGGAAATGGAGACGGGCACGAATGCAACTGTGGTGCTCTGTGTTTCTCTAGGTACCATGCCAGACCTGTCATCTCACACCTGCCTGACAGAGCTCATCCGTTTTGCAGTGCTTAAGCTGAGGGGGAACAGAAGTGGCAGCCAAGCTCCTAAAAAAACCCCCCAGTACCCAGCAGTTCTGCACATGAGAATAGACCAATACTCAGGTTTGGTTGGACTCCAAAAGGCTATCATGCATGGAAGCAGATGAGCGGGATTGTGGGGAGCATCCAGCTGGAGGGGATTATTATCACTTCATAATGAAATGCTCTAGCATTCTGAATTCATCTGTTTTATGATCTAGGAGAAGCATTTCTAGTGTACTTTCATTAATTGTGTACAGTTATACAAGTCTTTGTGAAAACCAGGCAAATGTGGATGGTCAGAAGGTTGAAAAATATGCCGGTCTTTAAGCAGATCCTGTGTGTCATACCCATAGCTAAGACTTTAACTGCTATTTGACAACAATACATTGATTTTTGTTTATATAAATACTGCATAAATTCCATATGCTTCTGATTTGAGAAGAAATTTTTACTTTTAACACTGCAGGATATTCCTTGGGCAGGAGGGGGATATTTTTTTTTGTAGGAGGTAAACACAAGACTGGGATTACAGTGAGAATAAAGTCAAAGAGAAACCCTTGTACAACTTGCTATAGTCAACAAAGGCAAAGCAGTCTATGGGCCAAGATGCAACTAAAGACTGAGGAGTGTTGAACATGACAAAAATACCGGACTTAACTAAAATCAGTTCTGAAAATAGTAGCTAACATGAAATGAAGTAACTCCTAAGTTACAGTCTCCTTTAGAAGGCAAAAGGAACACAGTCCCTGCGCCAGCCTACATGCCTTGGCAGGGATGGGAAAGCCATCAGAGACTTCCAGAATGAAATAATGTCTCAGCCTGGCACAGTGGCAGCCTCATTACCAGCTTCCACAAGGTTTGGTCATCCGGTTTAAACCGAGCTACAGATCTTCAACACATCAGTATTTTTTTCCCCTCATAACACAAATGTAAAAATTCAGCATTCAACAGTTCAAGTTGACTAGCATTTTTTAGAGAAAAATGCCATAAAAGTAATTTAGAACTTAAATTATTATCAATGCCAAGATTTGCCAGAATTGAACAACAAACAAAAAAAAACAACTCCCAAAGCAAACAGAAAATCCTCACCTCAACACTAAGTGGAAAAGAACATACATGGCATGCCCCAGAACAAGCAGAAACATCGGAGACCAAGTCCTGAGCAGCGTGGAAGCCTTAAAAAGGATTTAGGTTAAAGTGATTCTTTCTGGATCGAGTCTGCAGCAATCATGTTTAGGGAAGTGTTGTGCAACTGTTTGAAACTTATAAAGATTAATTAACTGGTAGGAGTTTGATGGATAGAAATATTTAATATAATGCATATATCAAAGCTCATCCAGTTCTGCCGAGTTACGAGGTCTCTAATTGGTTTCCAGGGGACTTGGATTAAGCCCCAACTTGGTAATAAAAATACTGTGCAAAAGAATAACTGAAATAAAAAGTCTGCAAGACTGCTAGGGATATTCCATGAAGGATAAATACACTTCATCAGCAAGGCAAGCCAAATATTATCCTTTTTACCGTGGGCTATTTGTACTGTTAGAATTTTTTTCCCTTAACTCATCTTCAGAGCTGCCACCCTCCCCTTCCAAGAACATTAATGGCACAAAGAGCTTCCCTGACTCCAAGAACAGCAATTTCCAGCCTTTTTCCACTTTCTTTGGAAGATGAAAGGATACAAGGGACTACACACGGCAGATGCTGATCACATTGTTTAATCCACACATCCTGGCAATAAAAACCTAGGAAGGCAAGTGCATGCCATTTACCCAGGCTTCTGTATAGCGTCTAAGTTTTCACAAGCACAGTCCCTTCGCTCACCTGGATGATTCTATCATCTCCTCTCACAACCATGTTGCTAAGGAGAGACTGTTATCATTTAATAGTCTTTGATAGACCAAATCTAAAGTACAGAGAGCCTAAAGATTTCCCCAGGTCACACAAGTGTGCAGCAGCAACAGTCAACTGATTCTACATGTGCCAACACCTACCAAACTGCTGTGCCCGTCATTGCTTCTCCTTGTTTTTATTCTCAACAGAATCCATATGGACACAAGCAAGGGAAACAACATTGGTGTCAGGTAAGCGGGAAGGACCAGAGCAGGCTGAAGAGAGAAGGAAGTGGAGAATTAAACAGCTGAATGCAGTTTTTGGTGCTGACAGAGCACCACATGAAGCAGGGATGCCTTTCATTTCAGTTTAGAGGACGAATACATCCCCTTATATAACAAGGTCGGTTTTCCCC